>NC_090989.1:269255887-269558917 GCF_041146395.1 Eulemur rufifrons
CTTTGTCAGATGGCTTATCTAAAAATGATAGGAAGTAATAGGTATTTTACTAGCCTGGCATGGCTCTCCTTCTATTAAAGGCAATTAGCATGACCATTAGCTTTTATTTGAAGAATTAAGGATCATTGTTTTGATTCAGAGGTGCTTCTCAAAGACTGTTGGTCTTCCTCCATAGAAATCTAACATAAAGGAGAATAAATGTAATATAAAATCAATGGATAGCACCTTTGGCCTTTGGGAATAGGGCTAAGTTAAAAACTAAATTAGAGAGGAAGAAATTTTCATACTTCTTAATGTCTCTTCTTAAATAGTTTCTATCGTGTTCCTTTCATTTAATAAATGAGTCTTATTTATGGCCACTTTAACATCAATTTGAAATCACAGGTAGAAAGAAATTCATCAGACCTTTAATTCAACCATCTTCCCAGGACAAAGACGCCTTGTATAAATGATTGGCTGGTGTTATCTATTAATGTCTTTCCATACATGCATCAAGGAATGAGGACCTCAGCAAATGTTTTCTAGCACTTAGTAAAAATGGTTCTCCCTATAATTTCTATCCCTAACTCTAGTTCTACACTCATAGGGTAGGTATAATTTCTCTTCAGCTGCAAGAAAGCTTTTCAGAGATTTATAGATAATATTCAGTCCCCTATTCCTACCTATTTGTCCTTAATACTCCTCTTCTGTTGGCTAAATATGCCCTCAATATTCATCAATTTAGCAGCCAACCCCATATTGAGACACCTGGCCTAGGCCAGGCACAGGGCTAAATTCTTGAAATACATACAAACTCAAAACACCAGGAAATAGTTTCTAGTATTATTATCATCCCACTTGCTCTCTTGTATCATTTCTAATTAAAATGGGGTGCTTTCCTTTTGGGTAAGAATTTATCCCTTGCTCCTTTTTCCTTCTCATGCTAGATTCTTTCCACAGAAAATCTTAGCTAACAGACACAATTTGCAGAATACTTACCTTGCAAAAGGTGCTACACTAAGCACTTTACAATCATTCTTTCAATTAATATTTACAAGAAACCTAGAGGTAAATACTTTTATCATCCCTTTTTTATAAGCGAAGAAACTAAGTCTTCAAAAGCTAAGGCAACTTTCCCAAGATCTTAGCCAGTAGGTGGTGCAGCCAAGCGTTGATCCCAGCTCTGTTTGACTTCAGAACCTGTGCTCTTAACCCTGATACTACACTCCTCTATTGCCACGATTCCAAAGAGCATCCAAATGCCAGTAACCCTCAAATGTATATCACTTCATCGTGGCTTGAATTATGTCCCCCTAAAAGATTTGTTGTCTCCTAACCTGTCTCCTATCTCAGATGCGAACTTATTTGGAAATAGGATTGTTGCGGTTGTAATTAGTCAAGATGAGGTCACACTGGATGAGGCTGGACCTTTTATTCAACATGACTGGTGTCCTTATAAAGGAGGAAGATTTGGACACAGATGGGGAAAACCATGAGAAGACAGAGACACAGGTTGGAGTGATGCTACCACTAGCCAAGGAAAACTTCGGACGACCAGAAGCTGGAAGCAGCCAGGAGGTACCCTTCTCTAGAGCCTTCTGAGGGAGCACAACCCGCCAATACCTTGACTTCAGACTTCCGGACTTCAGAACTGTGATAGGATATATGTCTATTGTTTTAAACCACCTACTTTGTGTTACTTTATTGCGGTAGCTCTGGGAAACTAACAAAACCCCTTGGGCTTCTGTTTTGAGCTTCAGACTCACTTATCCAACCATTCCTCAACATCTCTTTTTGACAGTATCATAGGCAGATACCATTTTAAATGTCCAACACGGCTGTTACAACCCCCTGCCTGCTCTCCCCACCATGGTCATCTTCCAGCACTCCCTCTGCTCCATGCAAAATGCCCATATCCGTACAGTTATTCACACTTGAAAGATTGTCATTGGCTTTTCATTCATTTTCAGATGTGTGTTGTGTGGCTGTGAGATGCCAGGCACTGGGAAAGGTCGTAGGGACAAAGAAAAAAGAACAATTAAAGTAGCTATCACTTCATTAGTTCTTACTATAAATATAGTATTCTTCTAAGGACTTTTGCATATATCACCTAATGTATTCCTCTTCACCACCCCATGAGGTAGGACTAGTAGTGTACCCCTTTGATAGGTGAGAAGACTGAGGCACTGAGAAGTTGAGTGGCTTTCATTGGATTACACAGCTGGCTGGGAGCAGAGCCAAGATTTGAACCCAAGTAGTCTGGCTCCAGAGTTTGTATACCGAATGACTAAGATTTCCCATCTCTTGGGAAGAAACAGCTCCTGCTTTAAGAGTTACAGTGCTGTAGAGGAGCTAAAATATTAAAGAAAGTACTTTATAAGTGAATGAATATAATGTTATAAACTGTGATAAGTGTTGTGAAGAGAAATTAAACAGCATTAAGGGAGAGACTAGAGGATCGGATTTCCTTGGAGAAGAGACACTCGCGCTGAGACCTGAGAAGGGAATAGCATTTTGCCAGGCAAAGAGAGGAGATGAGGGAGATTTTAGACAATTGGAGCAGCATATACAAGGCCTTGTGATGGAACCAGCCCAGACATCTCCCCTCCCTCACACCCCAAGTCCAATTGATCACTGAGTGCCACCGAGTCCCTTTTCTAAATATTTCTCCACTTATCCACTGTCCCTTCTAGACAACTGTGATAACCTCCTAACTGTTCTCTCTCTGCATTTACTTCTGACTCCCCAGTCAGAATGCCACACAACAGCTATGGTTATAATTTACATGCAAGTTTGATTGGGTCTCTCTTTTGCTGACAACTGTTCAGTAGGGTCCCCTTGTTTCCAGCATGGAATCCCAAATATATGCCATGATGCTGTGGACATCTGAGATTTCAGTCTGTCTGGATCCTTTCCTTGCCTCTGATATTGAGTTATTAAGTATGGCATGTCCGATTTCCTCAAGTACTATGTTTGACGGTTGATATCTCTGACATTTCACTCTGACACTTCTTGTTTTATTTTTATTGTGATGCTATATCCTCATCCTTTCAAATGCATGGTTGGCTTGTAATTATCTTTCAAATTTTTTTACATCAATTTCTGTGAAACTATGGATAAGTCAAAAATTTGTGTTACTTTTTTTTTTTTTTTTTTTTTTGAGACAGAGTCTCGCTTTGTTGCCTGGGCTAGAGTGAGTGCCGTGGCATCAGCCTAGCTCACAGCAACCTCAAACTCCTGGGCTTAAGCGATCCTACCGCCTCAGCCTCCCGAGTAGCTGGGACTACAGGCATGTGCCACCATGCCCGGCTAATTTTTTCTGTATATATATTTTAGTTGTCCATATAATTTCTTTCTATTTTTAGTAGAGATGGGGTCTCGCTCTTGCTCAGGCTGGTCTCGAACTCCTGACCTTGAGTGATCCACCCGCCTCGGCTTCCCAGAGTGCTAGGATTACAGGCGTGAGCCACCGCGCCCGGCCTGTGTTACTTTTTAATATGAGTTCTGTCATGGAACCAATGCAGTGCAGACAGCTCAAAATAATCAACAAAGTGTTTGGGAAGGATGTGGCTAATGAATGCACAGTATGTTGAAGTTTTGAGAAGCTCCATTCTGGTGATTTTAATTGTGAAAATGAGCCACGTGGGTGACCTGAGACCAAGGTGGATAATGATGAGTTGAAAGCTGTAGTAAAAACAAATCCATCTCAACCTACGCATGAATTAGCACCAAGATTTGACATTACTATTCCAACAATATTGGACCATTTGAAACAAATGAGCAAGATAAAGAAGCTGGATAGATGGGTACTGCATGAACCATTAGGATGGTTATCATTCAAAAAACAAAAACAGAAAACAACAAACGTTGGTGAGGAAGTGGAGGTATTGGAATACTTGTACATTGTTAGTGAGAATGTAAAATGGTAAAGCTATTGTGAAAAACAATATGGCAGTTCCTCGAAAGATTGAAAATAGAAATATAGTATCATTTGGCAATTCCGCTTCTGAGTATATACTGCAAAGAATTGAAAGCAGAGACTGGAGCAGATAATCTGTACACCATGTACAAAAAATAAATTATTACCAATAGCCAAAAAGTGAAAGCAATCCAAATGTCCATCAGTGAATAAAGAGATAAGCAAAATGTTGTACATAAATACAATGGAATATTATTCATCATTAAAAAGGAAAGAAATTTTGACACATTCTATAACATGGGCAAAACATGAAGACATTATGCTAAGTGAAATAAAGCAGACTCAAAAAGACAAATAGTGTATGATGTCACTTATATAAGGTACTTAGAGCAGTCAAATTCATGGTAATACAAAGCAGAATGATAATTACTATGGGTCTGGGGAGAGGGAGAATGGGGAGTTATTATTCAATGGGTATACAGTTTCAGTTGTGGAAGATGGAAAAGTTCTGAATATGGATGGTGGTGATGGTTCAATGATACAATGGTACAATGTACAACAATGTAAATCTAATTAATGTTTCTAAATTGCAACCTTAAAAGTTGTTAAAATATTAAATTTTATGTTATATATGTTTTCCACCAAAAAAAAAAAAAAAAAAAAAAACCTCCACTCAATCAGCAACCCTACTAAAATGTTTGGCACATAGAGTGTGCTCAATTAATACTGTTGAAAAATGAATAAATAGTGACTAAATCAAAAAGTGACTAATCAATGAATCTGCTTAAAAAGAAAAAAAGTAAATTTATAAATATTGACTTAGAAGGAAAAGTACAACCTATTTTAAAACCAAAAATAGGTTACAAGGCATTACATATACTAATATAAGACTATTTTCCTAAAGAAAAAATGTACAGTCAAATATATACTCAGAAGAAAAGTCTGTAAGTTCAATCCATTAATTGTGGTTATTTCTGGTATGAAATTATAGGCGATGGACTTTTAGTTTCTAGTTTAATACTTTGGTACTCCTTGAATGTCTTAAAATAAGCACAAATTACTTTTCATATTAAGAAGCAATCAATAAATACATTTTCGTTTTGGAAAAATAAATGCAAAGCTTGAAATGAAGTGCAAAATTTCAATGTGGACTGACCAAGAGCAGGTTGAAGATGGCTATCGCTTGCCAACTTTGGGATGCTGAACTTCTAATTTAAGTTTAATAGATCATATTCCAGGCCCCCAATAAGGTGTTTTCTGGCTTCATGTTAATTCTGGAATGGTAATTACTCCCACAACCTTGCAACCCACTCTCTGGGGATTTTTCTGGACAGAGCATGTTTTTCAATACAAAAGCAAGAGTGAGAAGGTCGGAACTTCAGGAGACTAAGCTTAGAAGTAACCTTTGTGGTTTGGCTATTTTAACCCTCCCCCTTCCATCCCACACATTGCACACAAGTTTGTCTAACCAGGAAACCCGACCCAGGAAAATCAGGCCTCAGGTGGAAAGTGAGAGGTGGCATTTGGCTGGGAGGAAGGATGTTATTGTTGGTGAATCACATCCGGTAGGAGCTTAAGGGGCAGCTGGGGCACCTCCCTGGTCTTGATTTTGTCACTGATGGGACATAAAGTTCACCCTGAAGTCAAGGATGAGAATCCATGGGCCGTTTTTGGGAAAATGACTATGCAGAGAAAGAAGTGGATTCTTTACGCCATGGCTTTCAGTGAATGGGAAAAGGACCATGGAGAATTGGTTCAGGCATGAGTTTGTTTCAGAGAGACCCTGCAGGGGGTTGTGGAAAAAACCTGTAAGTCAGACACACCAGGTACTAGTTTTAGGTCTGCATGAATTAGCTCTGGGATTGTGGGCAAATCATTTAATCTCCTTGAACTTCTGTTTCCTCTGTGAAGTAGGGAGGTTGGCCCTGGTGATTTTTAGGGTGTATGTTAGTGCAGAGGCAACAGCTTAAATAGGCGTCATCTCCCCACTGTTCCACTTGCTAGCTATGAAGAGTCCTTCTGCCTAGCAAGGTAGGCCAAGGATGGAACCTGGTTCACTACAGGTGCAGGTGCTCACACCATGCCCTTTGCAACACCATGAATGTGATTGTGTCCTGCCCACCACGTTGCTATCTTAATGTCAACAATAATCATGCACATTTTGTATGCGGACTACCCAAATTGTGACCAGTCATGGTCATGGTATGTGGACCTACCTGAGTATGCACAACACTCTAAGGGTCATTCTTATTCATCAGCTAATTGAGGCACAGAAATGTTAATGAACTTGCCCAACGTCACACAACTAGTGAGTATAGCAGCTGGGATCTGGCCCCAGGTTGTGTATTTCCAACTACCATGCTACACTGCCTTCTCTTGAGTAAAATGTCTCAGGAGCACCTCGTTCTTTTTTAATGTAAATCACAAATCAAGGGAATTTAGCATGAGAAAACACGTTTCAGCTGCCTTGACATTTGTGCTACTCCAGGCCTTTCTGAGAAGTGCTCATACCCCAGCCACTTCTGAATCATGCTAGCTTGAGGTTTGCACTTAAGCAGCACCTGCTTGAGTCACAGCACGCATTGGATGTGCAGTTCCGAAAATGTGGGAGTTTTCAAAATATGCTAAATCATCTCCCTAAGTAAAGTAGACAGAGGAAATGAACGGGTCATGCTGATTAATATTTGAACATAAACAATTACAATGAAAACCTGCAGAGAATGTGGGCTGAGAGAATTCCTTTGTCCCACACAATGTGTTCTAAGTCATGGGGATTTGCCTTCCTCCTTATTTCCTGTGTACCTTCCTCTTGGTTTCCCTCCTGCTTCACCAAAGACCTAGACTAACCCTCATCACAATGGCTCCTTGATTGGTCTTCTCCCTCACTTACCCGAACAAAGTTGGTTGCTGTTGATTCCTTGGTTTTTCTATTTACTTGCCCCAGAACCATCCACAATTCCCCTTTCTCTACTAGTATTTGAGCTTGGATTCAAGGTCTTTGAGATCTGGTACCAGCCCACAGTCTATATATAATGCCCACCTATTTTTCTCCTTTATCTGTCCTTTGACCCAGCAAAACTTGACCATCCTATGTTCATTGAACATGTTCTCTATCCTTTATGCTTTTGCATATACTGTTATTCCTTTTTCCTGGGATGTCCCTTTCTTCCTCCTACATTCTTAATTTCCACTTTGTTTTTCAAATCCTACACCTAGTGTTATCTTTTAGATGCCCCCTTACACTGGCTCCTTCACTGATTCCATCTTTCAATCCTCTGAACCCAGTCCACTTGGCTGGTTCCTCTGTTAAGTCTTTTCATTTTGTCCAGGCTCCAAAATGGAAAGTTCAGGCGGGTGAGTACCTTAACACTTCATCTAGCTGCAGCCCTCGTACCCACCCAAGACAGAAACAGACCATGGTGAATATCTAGGTGAACTAGATATAGGGCCCAGAAATTTTGATGTTACTATTCCTACATCAGGAATATCTATTCGGCATTCATTCAATGCATATTTATTGAGTACCAAGAGCTGTGCTAGAACTTGGGGATTTCAGAGCAAAAGCTCAAGGACTTACAATGGCCCACAAAGCCCTGTGTAATCTAGGTCCTCATTCTGCTTGGACCTATCCAGCCACAATGTCCTACTTAGTGCTCCTCGAACATGCATGGCATGCTCCCACCTCTGTGTTTTGTACTGGCCCCTCCTGCCCATAATGATCTTTCTCCAGTACCAACCTACCACATCCTTCACCTACTTCAAATTTTTGCTTAAATTCCCCTTCCACCATGAGACCTTCTCTGACTACACAGGTCAAATTGCAACCATCCCCTATCCTGACACTTCCTATCCTATGTTTGATTTACAGTCCTCCATAATGCCTATTGTCTTCTGACTTACTCTATATTTTGTCTATTTATTTATTATCTGATTCCACCACTAGGACATTAGCTAGAAAAATACTGTATACATAATAGGAGTCCTATCGATATTTGTTGAACAAATGAATGGACACAAAGTTGAACAAGACATGCTCAGTCATCATCCTCATGTTTTTCGTAGACCACGGAGAGGACGTGGTTGACTTAACATCCAATAGGAGAAATATTGTCATAGGGAAATAGAGGCAGCCAACTTAGACAAGAATGACAGGGAAAATAAACAAGTTACTGTCTGCCCTAAAAGAGGCATAGTTTTCTAGATGAGCAAACAAATAAACTAACAAATAAATAATAGCAAATGATATGAAAATGACCTCATTGGAGGATAAAATAAACTCTTTTTTGTGCATGTCTTATACTCCCCACTTGTCTATAAACTCTTTGGTTCATAGCTAATACATCATTTTGTCCCTACACTTTCTCATCCCCCAGTTACAATATTTGGAGGCAGGGAACACGCAAGAAGATGCTTGATGGATGAATGAATGCATCTTGAAACAATATGTAAAGATGTGGTCCCTTTCCTCCTTAAGCATTATAAATGCCAGCGGTGATTTGGCTGTGAGAAGACTGTATTTTCCTGTTTATCCATTTGGCTGGCACGGTAAGGAGGGATTTCACAGTCATTCACTCACTGATATATGGTGTGATAAAAGCAGGCGTCTGCCTGTGAGGAGCAGTTCTCCATAAAGCTATTCTGAGAAAAACAGGTCCAGTAAGCTGAGCTCACACCCATTACTGGAGATGTCTTCAAATTTGTTACTGGAAGTAGTATTAGGAGGGGAGTTGACACAGCCTTATCCTGGTCAATTTCATCAATGGTGATTTGGCAGGCATGAGATCACCTAAGCCATGGAAGTCATGTCACCCTCGTCCACCTACCGGAAGGCTCAATGTGGGCTGCTGAATTCTGAGGGGACACTGCCTCCCTGAATATGACATCTTTGTTTTCAGAGTAATATATGGGAAATCTGGGGCCCAGAGAAAGGGATTGACTTGCTTAAAGTCACACAGCTGCCTCAAGGTGGAGCCTAGTTTAGAACCCACATTTGAATTCTCAGGATCCAGGATTTTGCTTTACTAGCCTGTCTCTAGTTGCAAACTTTTCAAAATAGTTTTGTGCCCAAAGCAAAGCAAACTCAAGACACACACTTGGTAATATTTTATGTGGTTGTCTCACTTTAGCATGAAACATGGCTTCTCCCTAAAAAGTTTCCAGTTACATGATGCTTGGGGTGAGTTTCCCCAGAAAGACACAAAGATGATGGTGATCTGGCCAAGTGTGGTGGCTCACTCCTGTAATCCTAGCACTTTGGGAGGCCAAGGAAGGAGGATCTCTTGAGGTCAGGAGTTTGAGACCAGCCTGAGCAAGAGACCTGGCCTCTACTAAAAATAAAAAAAAAATAGCTGGGCAACTAAAATTATAAAAAATTAGCTGGGCATGGTGGTGTGTGCTTCCCAGCTACTCAGGAGGCTGGGGCAGGAGGATCGCTTGAGCCCAGGAGTTTGAGGTTGCTGTGAGCTAGGCTGACACCATAGCACTCTACACCAGAAGCTAGAGCAAGACTCTGTCTCAAACACAAAAAACAAAAGATGGTGGTGATCTTAGTAGAGTTACCAGAAAGGCCACTGTTCTCTCCCTTCACACACACACACACACACACACACACACTGCCTAGTAATATTGTCTTAAATCACACAGAGACAGAAATCAGGCCACTGCAAAGGGAGCTCAGAATCATAGAATATCATACTTAAAAAGCATAAAGGTCAAAGACATTTAGTCTGACTCACCATCTGATGCATATTGGTAGTATTGCACACTTCCGATGACAGAACTTAACACCCACTTGAAGATTGCGGTTATTATACTGATGTTACTAACAAAGCTATTTCTTCATATTTAGTTGAAAGTAGTCTCTAGCAAGAAGCCAGAACACAAGTAATAAAAGTCCAGAAAAAAAAAATCCAAGAGAAGATTTAGTGGCAGTATGATATATGAATCAATTTGTCTTTTCCTCTATTCAACATATAATACCTGTCTCAAGTGCTGGGGATGCAGAGTTGGGTAAGATATGGCCTATGCTCCTATCTGCCAAGGTGGTTTGGAAAGAACTAGTAGCCAAAGTAAATAAAGGAGTTTGACTCATACATTCATAGTGTCTATAAGGACTGGAGAATTGTGAAGAGGGTGGGAACCATGATTCAGGGCAAGAGAGATGCCAAAGGGTCATGGCTGGGTCTCCAGAGGCCCAGTCTGGATGCCTCATTTTAAACTCCCAAAAAGCATCTTTGGGATTGTTTGGCTAGCCAAGGTCAAGAACTAGAGTAACGTTCCCCCAAATTGAGGATTATGCCTGATTTATTCCTGTCTTCCCAAAGCCTAGCTAGACTTGACACTTAGATGATACTTAGCACATGTATCCTGTATTGTTGAATGTGGTAATTGAGTAATTACACAAAGCAGCAGAGAATGAAGGGCCTAAATATGTGGTTTAGACTCCAAGTGCCAATCAACTGCAGACTCATGAAATTAGTGAGGGATAGAATATCAAGAGAGATGTCTTGGGAGGGGTAGGGTTTGTGCTAGACTTTGATTAATGATAATCCTTCTCATCTGTTTGGTAATTTATAAGGCATTTCTGTATCCACAATATCAATCTAGTTCACAACAAACCGTGAGGTTGGCAGGGATTATTTATTAGCCCCACAGTAATAGGAGCAGGTGAACCTTGAAAGAACTCACCCATAGATACTGCTCATTACAGTATGGTTTGTGCTTTACGTCAGCATTTTGCCATTATTGGATTCTTAAGGTATTTGAAATGTGAGGAAAAACTGTTTGGTGAATTGCTTGCCAGGATGGTCACAATAATTCTACCATCCTTGTATGGCCACCCTTTTCAATGTGTCTTTGCCACTCTTCCCATTAATTAATGGAGTTTATCCCTTGATTTCAGGCTTGGACAAATTATGAGTTGCTTTGACCATTAAGACATTAGCAAGAGTGACAATAGCAGAGGCTTGAAAAGTACTTAGGCATCACAGCATACACTCTTGTCTCTGTTGGAATCCCGAGGCAACGTGTAGGAGCTCAAGCCCGCCTGGTAGAGAGGCATCTCCGTTAATAGCTTGCCAACTGCCAGGCCTGAGGGTGACGCCAACCGAGACCACCCAGCTCTCATCAAATTGCCAGTTAACTACAGTCGTAACAAGTGAACCCAAATGAAACTAGCAAAAGAAACACCCAACAAATATTGCTGACTCTTAGAATCGTGAACAGATGAAATGGTGTCCTAAACCTCTAAGTTTTAGAGTAGTTTTTAGAAAGTGACAGATAACTGATGCGGAGGATATTAGTAAAACACTAAACAATTAAACAATAAACCCATCTTGGATTCCTTGTGTCATTAATGCCTGTGGAAGGAGATTAAAACGTATCTAAATCATTTCTTTTGCAAATAGGAGGAAAGGCGTACAGTTTTCTGATGAAACTAAGCCGTCTACAACTATTAGTCCTCACTGTTCATGGCCAGATAAAGAAGGTGAATTAATCTGGAAAAGGATCCCCATCTCTGCTGTTAGGAAGCCCTCGTAGCAAGTTACTTACGCAAAACTGTTGTGCCTGGCATCCACTGAGATACCACCGCTCTCCAAGAACAAATGACTGTAGAACGGGGTGGGAGGGCAGCATCTAGGATTGATTGGGTCAAAACCATCTTTCATTAAATTCACATCTGTTATAGCAGAGGGACCATAAATAAGTCGGGTCTTAAGACATAACCTACCCCTGGTCAAAGAGAGCTAAGAAAGGTCAAAGGGGCTTTAAAGGGAATAACCACATAATTCACGGTGCTCACTAGGACACTTTGGAGAACAAAAGGAGCGCTAAAGCTATTTAAATAATTAGAACATTTTTAAAATACTTATTTATTGCCGAAGAATTGGGTTTAGGACTCTGGTGAACCTGTAAAAGTATTCTTTACATAAGTTATTTTCAGAAATTAAATGATTTTTTTTAAATAGCTTAAGTTTACTTATGGAAATTTTAAAAAATTCCATATATTATTTGAACAAAAGAAATGATAATTTTTATCAGTAGATATTTAGCTAGTATGATAACTTTAGTCATATACTAAACCATCATATGACATCATATTTATAACTAATTTAGTATCACTGATTTTTCTGAAGAATATTTTTGCTTTCATTAAGGTATTTTTAGCTTTAATAGTTTCACTAAATTTCTTACAATCTTTCTCAAGGTTCTGTATTATGGTCAAGAAATTTAAAATTGTTGACACCCTCAACTGACTTTTCTTAGTAGACCTTAATATTGAGAAAATGCACTCCACAGATGCTAAGATACCTGGGAAGCTCAGAGCAACTTATGCCAAATAGGGGAAATTATCAGCTCCATTTTTCTCACATTAAAATGTGTAAATATTTCAGCCCAAATATTTTTTACGAGCATTTTTTCCCCTCAGTTTAGCCAGATGGCTTTTTCAACAAATATTTTTGTAAGACAAAAACTTATCAGATAAGTATCTCTATTCATGATGCTAAATTTAGGTGCCACAAAATCATACATCTACTCAATTTCATTCCAATCCAGCACAGAATATAAATTTATACTATTAACAATAGGAGCTTCTTCAAAAATTGTTGCTACAAGTCTAGATGTTGCAAAATGACATTCAACTACACCTTCTGTCACGGCCCATGTTCAAGTATATAATCTAGAGGTCTTCTCAAAATAACCTTTAAAAATCTTTTGAGGTAGATTCAGGAATACAGTCTTTAATTTTTATTTTATTAAAAATGTGCTTTCATTTTTTAATTTTCTTGATACTGGGAGGTTTATGACAAAATTAAAAACCATCTCCAAACAATTAAAGCAAAGCAATAAATGAAAAAAAAAAAAAAAAAAAGACACCTCTGTAGCAAGGGCATTTCAGACCACTCTCTATGCAAGCACTACCCAGTCTTTATTTCCTACCCAACTGCATGCACACCTCACCTCTTTTTTTTTGGGGGGGGGACAGAGTCTCACTCTGTTGCCCGGGCTAGAGTGCCATGGCATCAGCCTTGCTCATAGCAACCTCAAACTCCTGGGCTCAAACAATCCTTCTGCTTCAGCCTCCTGAGTAGCTGGGACTACAGGCATGAGCCAGCAACACACCTCACCTCTTTATTCCTCACTGAACTGCCTGCCCAATTCCTCCATTTCCCAGGCTGTGGCAGGGGCTATGGCATTACTGTGTGGTACACGAAGTGGCCAGCAGGGGCAGCGTTATTGAATTATTTTTCCAGTGTCTCAGGAAACAGGAAAGCTTAGGCTTTTCCTAGACAGTCCCATCTATGTGCTAACTCTAAGGGGAGGTGTTGGTTATTTTAACTGTAGGAAAGTTCTGAAAATAAAAGTGGGCTACAGATGATTGTCATTCAGATTTAACTTTAAGTTAAAGAAAGACTTCAGTGTATGGTGTGTCTCACTATACCACATAAGGCCATAGTAAAATCTGGAATACAATGTAGAAGTCTTGCACATCATCTCAGCTAATTTAAACACAACTAGTAATAATAATACCTAACACTGAAAAATCTTAGACAAATGATAAATTGGATGGTACAAGACGACAATAGGACAATGGGTCCCAGGAAAATTGAAGTATACGGTCACCTAACTTGGTGGTTCCTTTCCACCAGCCATATTCAAATAAATGATATTTGACTTAAAAATATTGGATGAAAATATTTTTATTTTATCAGCCATGAATCAATAAGAATAAAACTTTAAATTAGTACACATACTGGGAACTACAAAATTTTTACATTCAAAACCAAAATCAGACCACCTTTTATGCACATTCTACATATGTGAAAAATGTGTTCAGAAGAGAAGAGGGATTTTCCTCTTCTCCGTACAAGCATGCTGCAAAGACAGGCTGAAATATAGACCGTGTCACTCCTTCCGGTGTTTTTTTTGATTGTTGTTGCTTATTGTTTTATTAGGTTTGTCTGTTGTTATTGCTGTTTTAAGATGTTTTAAACCCTTCAACAGATGCTCTGTAGTCTCAAAGTCAATGTTTAAAATCCTCGGCTTGTTACCCAAGGCTACCATGATGCAGTCCCCATCCATTACTCTAGGTTTATTTTCCTCAGCCCTCTCCTTTATGTTCTTTCTTCCAGCCAGGTATGATTATCTTCATTTCTTGTAACATGTTCCATCCCATATGACTTTGTGTATGTCACTTCCTCTGCCTAAAACATCCTTTAGCCCATGCCTTCTATTCATGTCACAAGTACTTATTGAGTGTCTATGGTACTTCAGACTCTATGATAGACATCCTAATTCACTTCTGCAATCCAGTGTCTAGTACGTGGCCTGAGGCATACAGGGGTGGTATGTTTTTAATGAGCACATAAATAAATGAATGAAAGAAGCACTTTTATTAATTTGAAGGATGTGCAGGAACTACAGTGGGGTGAGGCATGTCCTTCCTGGTAAAAGGGATCACATGTGCAAATAGCACAGAGTCAGACCCAGAGATTTCTTCATTTTTCCCCTATTATTCTTCTGCATTTTGTATTTTGGTTTATTACAGGAGAGGAGGACAAAAACAAGAGTAAGAAAGTAGTCCTGACCTCACATCAAATTAATTATTCTTACATTACAGTTGACTACATAAGATATGATACTTCAAAAAAGAATTAAAAAGCAGGTGATGGCATGGTTACAAACAGCAGAATTAGTGGTGGAAATCTGACCCCTCTTTAAGAACAAGTTTAAATGCCACCTCCTCCAAGAAGCTTTCCTTCATATGCAAACTCACTCGGAAAGGTTGTGATCTCGCCTTCCTTTTTTCCCTCCATAACACTTTATATTCACCTTTCTTTTAGCATTGATTTAAGCATTTATTTACTTTTATCTAGTATTTATAGTGATGTATGGCTTCTTCTTGTGTCCTTTTCTCTTTTAGCATACTATGAGCTATCTGAGGATGAGCCACCAGGACTCATTCATTTTTGCAACACCTGGCAGTATGTCCTTAATGTTCAGTAATTTGATTGGAAAATTTAATCTATTATTTGGATGCATTTTAACTTAAGCATTTCACTCAATTGCTTGCAAAATGTAGAACTATCATTTCTTATATGTGGGTAATGCTTTTCAGCCCCTTTTTCATTGGCCTTCAGCCACATCATTCTCTATTTGGTTCCTCTGGCACACAAAACTCTTTTTCACTTAGTGCCCATCACACAAATTAGGTTCCTCTGCTCAAAATACCTGTCTTTTCTCCTGGTGTGTACACTTGCACACATACACTCATCTTCTGCATGGCTGGCTCTTCCTCAGCCTTCAAGCCTTAATTTAAATGTCAACTGCTCAGAGAGGCCTTCCTGGGCCATTCTATACAGGCTCCCTATTTCCCAGCATCATGATATTCCGAACCATTCAGTGCATTTTTCATTTTGTAACCATATAATTATTTGTTTGCCTACTTGTAGATCCTCTGTCTCCACAACTACATTATATAGCACATAGGCCATTTTATTCACCGCTGTATACCTGGTGCTTAGCATAGTATTTGACTTATAGTTGCTGCTCAACATATGCTTGTAGAATATATGAGCCTCCAAGTGCTTTCACAAAACTTGCTACCTCTCCCAAGCCTTCCTACATTCTGTTAAGTAGGAGAGAAGAGATGGAACCATTCGTATTTTACACAGAAGGACACTGCACCATAAAGGAATTATTAACACCCTGCCATAAATCTGCAAAGAAGCTGTTCTCATCTCCAGACGCGTAGCCCATTCTCTACAACTCCCGACCAGGTCTCCTGCTCCATCTCCAGTTTGTTTCCAGTTTGGAAACAAAGTTAACAAGCGCCTTTAGCATGACTTTGACCAAGGACTGCTCAGGAGACACTTTGAGGGATCTCAAATGCCCACTTGGGCAAGCGGCCTTCAATCAGAAGCAGGCATGTGTTGCGGGTTATGAAAGGGGAAACCTTCTCTGTGTCACAGCTGAAAGCACCACTCTGGATATTTAAAGCAAGCCCTCTCTTAAAAAATTAATGACCTGAAAGGGGAGAGAAGAAGCTGCCTATGTAATGTGGAAAGAGGAGCTGAAGGACCACAGCCCTGGTCCCCCTCCCGATGATGTCATCATCAGTCTTGATAATAAATTTGTAACAACGTGGCTGAAAGAAATGGGACGTGATTTCAGTACAAGTCAAAGAAGCTGGTAGCAGTTGAAACCAAAAGGGAGAATTTCTTTTTTTTGTAAATCAGACAGGCATATAGTTTTCTATCCCCTAGATAATTAGATTATACAGAGATAGAGCAGAAACCACAGTCATTTCTGACTCTGGGAGCTTGGAAGTTCCCCGTCCATCAGAACAGGCAGCTTGGCAAATGGGCCGCTTGCTATGATGTGTCCGCTGAGCCTGTCCTGCTAGTTTGAAAGAGGAGAAATGGGAGAATGCTTGATTTATTTTCTCTAGAAGTCAGCCACTCGCTCAACATGTATCATTGTCTGGCAATTCTCATAGATCTTTATAATTGTAAATGTTTGGCAAGGAAAAGAAGGAATGACTGCATGAATGCATATGGTGGAACAAATGAATGGGATGATGTAATTAATTGTGAGCACATATTATCACCTCTTTCAGGCTGACTCCAATATTCTCTGGTGATTCCCCAGCCCCAGTGCTATACTGGGTACCTATGCTTATGATTTGGTCACCTTAACTCAGCACTACCAAAGGGTATGCTGGCAAAGGCCACTCCTCTCTGTTACCATCTTTATCCAAGCTGCTGTCACCTCTCCCCTGGCCTACTACAGCAATCTTGTAATGGTTTTCCCACCACCATACTTGCTCACTTCCAATACATTTTTCATAGCCAGTTTGGTGTTTGAAAATATGAGTTGATTTTTGTTAGTTCCTTGCCTAAACAAACAGTTGCTCATTGCTTCATGGATAGAGGCCAAGATCCTTTCGTGGATGTTCTACAAAGCCCTGTGTGTTCTGCTATCCATTCACCACTCTCATCTCTCCATAAAGACACATGGCTTCCTTCTCCAATCACTAGATTCAGCAACATTGTCTTTCCATTTTCTTGAACATGCCATGATCCTATCTCTGAGTCTTCACATTTACAGTCCCTTCAATCCGGAATGTCCACCTCCTTGCTCAAAAATGATTCATTCTAACTCAGATCTTCATGCTTTAGGTCTCCACTTTAGAGTTGCTACCTCAATGAAGTCTCCTCTTAACCCACTCCCTCAGTTCCAATCAGTGAATTCTCACCTGAATACACACACACACACACACACACACCCCACACACAAAATATCTTTTCTTGTAATAACCTGACAACCCCCTCCCACTTGGGAGACCATTTTCCATTTATAGCCGTATGTTACTTTCTGTAACTAATGATTTAATGGATTGTAAGCTGGGGGCAGAGGAGTCATGTTCATTTTATGTACATTGCTTATTACCAGAGACTAGGGAACAGGACGTGGTCAGTAAATTTTTGATAAGTGAGTAAAAGAAAATTTCCATCCACTTTTATGACCCTGGGAAGACAAAGACATGAGTCCAATTCTGGGGAGCCTCAGTACATCACAGACCACACCCCACAACAAAAATGATGATGACAATGCTAGTCACCTGCCACTTACTGAGCCCCTACTAGGTAGTAGGCACTGAGATAAGCGGTTTCTATATATTCCTCATTTAACTCTCCCCCAAAGTGCTGAGCAAACTGAGGGTTACAGAGATGAGGTACCTGTCATCTAGCTAGAAAATGCCAGAACGTGGGTTTAAAACCAGGCTTGCCCAACTTTATAATCTGTTTCCTTTACAGTTCACCATAGGGTAAACTGTACTTCTACTCTTTAGAAGTAATTTTCCTGCAGTCTGGAAGTAAATCAGCAACGCAAGCAACATACTCTGTGGATGTATGGCAGAGACGCGATCCTTGCGGACAAAGGAGGGAGAACTAGGAAGGACAAGGGTCTCATGGGAGAAAGAGGGCACCATGTGAGGGTGCGCAGGCAAGGAGGAAAAGTGGATCTCACTGATGTTATCCTGATAGTAGAAATTGAGTTATGATGGTGTGTTAGGATTTAGAAATATTAGAACATAGGGTGTAGGTTGTAAGAAAGAGATCGATATCTGTCTTTTGAGGATTTTGCCAAATGACTGGTGGAGAAAAGTTTAACTGAAGTCAAACATATGGTGGAGATTTTCCCACATTTGCAGTCTTTTCCCTACCTACCCCCAGCCTCAACCTCAGTAAAGTTTTTCCTGGAGAAACATCTAAAATTGGTGAGAAATCAAATATTTTTTTTTTTTTTTTTGAGACAGAGTCTTGCTTTGTTGCCCGGGCTAGAGTGAGTGCCATGGCATCAGCCTAGCTCACAGCAACCTCAAACTCTTGGGCTTAAGCGATCCTACCGCCTCAGCCTCCCTAGTAGCTGGGACTACAGGCATGCGCCACCATGCCCGGCTTATTTTTTCTATATATATATTTTAGTTGGCCAGATAATTTCTTTCTATTTTTAGTAGAGACGGGGTCTCGCTCTTGCTCAGGCTGGTCTCGAACTCCTGACCTTGAGCGATCCACCCGCCTCGGCCTCCCAGGCTAGGATTACAGGTGTGAGCCACCTCGCCCGGCCAGAAATCAAATATTTTTAAATCAAACAATAGCCTTCCATTTTAAGCTGTTTTTGTACTTCTAAAACATCTTAAAGAGAATTTTATGAATTTGTTTTCTCTATTTTTTAAATTGAAAAAAATAATTGTACATAAAATAGTCAATGAAGATGCGTGAATGAATGAAGTTTACCACTGCATTCTTTTGAGAGACAGGATTTGCTTAGCAAATAAATAACTTTTATATCACTGGAAAGAATGTTTAAACACTGTAAGAGAGCAAGTCACTCTCAAGCACTTTACATACCAACCACTGATAAACTTATTACAAATCACTCTTTTTATTGACTAAGATATGTCCCTAGAGACACCTACTTGGCAACTATAGTTTGAGTTAACATATCTTCTTTAAAAGATAATCTACATTTATTTTTAAACTTTGTGTAATTCAAAGCATTATGGATTTATACCAATAGACCTGTATAAATCAAAATTAGGAAGGCTTCAGAGTGTTTCTATAACATCTTCCATTTGGAAGTCTAACACGGGCGACTGAATCTGAAGGCTCTTTTCATGCTTTTTCTCCCTCTCTTTCTTTTTTTTCGAATGCATCACTCTGCTCACTGTAACTGAATGCCTGGACCCACAAGGGAACATGTTCAGAGCAAAAACAAAAAGAACAAAAAACTAAGATACACATTCAGCCTTAAAGTTTACTATTTCAGGTTCCAAAATACGGACCATCATTTTAGGCAGTTGTACCAGCATATAGTGGTTAGCAAGGATATAGTGGTAGTCTGCACATACCACTGTGTTGGCATGAGAGAGATAATATAAAGAAGTTTTAAGAGCTTATTCTTGTTAGGGAAACAAGATATTGAGATGGATACCTATACAGACCAGTGGGGATTTTTCCTGCAGGAACAGTTGGAAATGTCTGGAGACATTCTTTGGTTGCCACAACTTGGAAGGGGTGTTACTGGCATCTAGCAGGCAGAGCCTGGGACCGGGACAGTGCCTCACAACAAAGAAGCATCCAGCCTAAATTGTCAACTGTGCCTAGGATGACAAATTCTGATATAGATATTGATATAAATTCACTAAAATATGAGATCCTCATGAGTAGGGCCCCATGATCTTCACCTCTGAACCATTGCACCTAGCCAGTTGCTTTGTATGTTTGTGTATTTGTTATGTTTGGTTGTTGCATGAATGAATGAGCAAATGGATGAGGAGAACTGAAACCTAAAAGGACCACTAATCAGTATTTTATTTGTCATCAAAAACCTAATTAGGAGTATCAGAGATTTTATCACATACAAGTTAATCTTCCAACCATTAATACTATTGCTACTTCCATGAGAACTTCCACCAGCTCGAGATGGGGGAAGCACTTTTTATCATATAGTGTCCACATATAGAGAAACTCCAGTTATAGCACAGTTATCTCTATTTCCAGTAAGAAAATTAAAACAACTTTAACCAAATTGAAAAAAATTAACTTTAGTAATATAAATGGTTAGCTATCTACTTAGTTTATTAATTTAGTTACATATTTAAAATTATATATTTTATAAAATAATACATTTGGAAATATGCTTTATTCCCACTCCTTTATTGCATAAAGAAATTTTATTTAGATCTTTACACATATTTACAATGCTGCTTCATCATCAATAGATCACCTTTCTAAATTTCTTTCATCTAAGCTGAGATAACAGAAATTTGTTTTTAACTATATATAGTGATGTTCACTGGGATTTTTTCCCCTAATCCAAAAAACACTTATACATGTATAATTATGAAAAGATTATTTTCCTTCCTATGGATTATTCAAGATGTTCACAATGGTAACACTTAGTGTATTACTTTTTAAAATGCTTTTTTTTTGTAGAGACTGTCTTGGTAAGTTGCCCGTGCTAGACTTAAACTTCTAGGCTCAAATAATCTTCCAGTAACAGCCTCTTGAGTAGCTTGGACTACAGGAGCGCACCACCACACCTGGCTAAAGTGCTATTTAAAGTGCTCATTTATTATAAATCTCGCCATTGTAAGGACATCTTCCCTGTCACTCCATTCCTCCTCCACCTGCTTTTCCCCATGGCACACCAGGAATGGGGCTCTTACTATTAATAAATATGTATTACATTAAATTGCCTTTAAAAAAAACTTGCTTCTATTAGATAATTTCTGTAAGTGTCCAGTCCTAGAACTGACTGAGGTTTTAGGATAATGTGCTTTCCCTAAACACAATATTTTATTCAAGGTATACTCATTGTGGGTTGTCAAATAAAAGGCCACTCCTTTATAAAGCACAATTATAAGGAGGAAGGCCTAACCTGGTGTTGATAAAAGTACAGTGCATTTCATTGTTGAATCCTAACAGCCTGTTTGTTCACATGGTAACATTATGAAGTTCAATGATCATATGAAGACCAGGGTCATATGGCCAGAGGGAGCTCCAGCACAACCCATACCCAGGTCTCCCCGGTGGCAAAGGCCAAACTCCATAGGTTTCATGAATAGGGACCAACTGGAAAGGCATTGCAGGAGCAAGGTGAAAGTATAACCAAAGAAGTGGTTAAAATCCCCGTGATATTTCCTCTCTCAAGTTCAACCTCCTTTGCACCAATGTCTAAAGCACTTGCTGAAACAAAAGTATTTTGCTTATTTTTTTTTTCATTGCACTTGATTCATTTAACAACCCTTAGAAGTTAAGAAGAACATCTAAAAAATTAGAATAATATCTATATACTTAATGCTCCCAATTTCCCAAATCGATGCTAGGAAAATATACTGAATATTTTCATTTTAAAACTAAACATCCCAAAATAAATTAAAAAGTTTAAAACAAATTCAAGAGACTAAGATGTTACTCTCATCAAAAGCCTTTGAATAATTATTTTTTTCAATGATAAATCTATTCAATATAACCTTCCTAAAAGTAATCTGAATTCTACTTTTCCTCATCATTAAAATTCCTACACTGCAATGCCGCTGTGAGGGTTAGAGGAGATAAAGTATTGGAAGCTCGATGCACTTGGCTTGGTTCACAGAAAGCATTCAATTAACCTTAGCTTTTGTGCCTTTGTTCTATTCTGTTCTGTCCCCTTCAACATTCGGAACAATAGTGATATCTGAGGCAGAGGAGCAAGAAAGGAGGCTGAAGATATTGTAATGGGTCCAAATAGGGGAAAAAAAAAAAAAAAAAAAACCTCAAATGATTATGCTTTGTGACCTGTAAAGTTCCCATGAATATTTGTGTTTATCTAAAAGGGATCTTAGAGACTATCTGATCCAAAAGCCACACTTTCCAGGCTTAGAGATTTGAGATGACTTTCCTAAGGTCATCAGCTGTTAAGTTGTAAAGCTCAGGAAAGTTTATTTCAAAGAGGTCAGGTGACATCATAACTTTCTTGATAATTCACTTTCAGAGGGTCCTAAAAAGTGACCAAAATTTGGATTCTAAATTAGGTTCTGGAATTCAGTTACACATCTTAGCCATCTTAGAAAACCTCCACTTTGCCCATTGGATTCTGGTTCCCGATTCCAATCCCATGCTGCTTAAACCTGGCCATAGTTAACCAGCAGAAGGCAACCCAGCTTCCCTTCTAAATTCCACTACAGATTGGCAAGAGTTTTGAATTTTGATGAATGCAGACCTGTTTGAGGCAGTAATAATAAAAGACTAAAGAGAACCATTGAGTTGCTGGCCATGCTTTCAAAGGATTCATCATGCCTTAAACACCATGAAATAAATGTTGCCATATTCCAGGATAATTAAGAGAACAAAGTTGCTAAAAGGGGTCTGATAGATTATCTTTCCAACACAGTGGTGGTGTAGATGGGACAACAGAGGTCCAAACAAGAGATTCTAGGTTGCCCAAGGTCGTACATTGAATCATGATGGAGCAAGAACTAGAATTCCTATCTCCAGGGTCTTTAGTAATTAAATAAGCATGAATATATATATATATATATATATATGCATACATATATAACAATTCCCTAAACAAGCCCTCTTAGGGCACTCATAATTTCAGTCTGACATGTTCCTTGCACAAAGCCTGTTATATAGCTATGATCCGAATAGGAAGAAAGTGACATCACTGCTAGGACATCTGCCCCTAGTGGGTAGCATCTAAGACTTTAACCAAGGACACTTCCATCTCCTTGGACATGCTGGTTCAGCTACTTGCTTGGCTGCCATCAGCCTGACTCACAGATTCAGTAATGGCAAGATGTGCACAGTAAGGAATGAAACAAACTCATGCCCAAGCTGGGTCAGGTTGCCAAAATCATCCCTAAACCCCTTTAGCTAATTGGAAATTGCTGGAGGGGACCTCCATTCTGCAGCTGAGCAACAAAAATGCCTCCAATGAAGACTTAACCTCCTGGAGGTGAGCTGAGATCATTTCTGGCAATGTAATACTCCCTGTTTATTTTTAGACCAATAAAATAGAACTCATTGATTGACTACCGGGCACACACAAATCATTTGGAAACTACAGCTCTGAAAAGATATCTTCCAAATAAATGTTCATTAATTTGTTCCTGCCTACATTATTCAGAAAAGAGGTTGATTAGGATGTACACTTGGCTCTGCTTTATTATTTTGTTCAAAAAATATTTACTGAATTAAGTTCACTATGCCAAGGACTATGTTAGATACTAGAAAATATAAGTTAAGAACATTTTATTCAGTCTCTTCTATGTGTCTATAACAATGTACCTTTCAAAATGCAGCTGACCATTTTTCTATGGTTCTCTGAAGAGGGGATGATCCCAGCACCATGAGAGTACACAGTACGGTTACCTAACCATTCCAGGAGGGAAAGAAGTAACATTTAGGATGAAACCTGAAGAAGGAGTTAGATGAAGAGTGAGGAGAGGAATGTCTCAGTCAGAGGGAAACGAGGTAAAAGCTACCCAAAGGTGAGAGATGACCTGGCAAATTTGGGGAACTGAAAGGAATTTTTATGCCTGAGGTAGTGACATGAGACTTGGAAAACAAGTGGGGCCTAAATTAAAAAGAGCCTTGAATGACACAGTAGGAAATTTTGACTTAATCCTAAGGACAAATAAAGACAAAGAATGGTTAGAAGCAAGAGTGGTGTATAGTCTCTTGTATTCATTATCTAAAGGTCAGGTAGATGCAGAAGGGAAGAATGAATTAAGATTCTAAAGGCAAGGAGACCGCTTAGGAGCTGCTGCAGTAATCTGGAGAGAAATGATGTTGAGCAAGACTGCCTAAGACAGGGACATAGAGAGACAAGTGATACTTTCTGAGTTCCTCCAGAGCCACGCTGGCAGGAAGAAGTAAAAGATTTCAAAGGAAAGGATAATGACCAAAGGGAAAAGTGACTGCAAAAGCCCCCTGGAGGAGAAGCACGAGTTTGCATGTCACAAAGGAAGAGAACCAAGGGAATTGGAAAAACATTCTAAATGAAAGAAATGTTTTGGGAAAGTTCTTAAACGCCAGGCCTAGGAACTGAAAGAATAACTTATAGATGGTGAGTGGATCATTTAATAATAATAAAAGAGATAATAAGTGGTTTATTGGTTTATTTGTCCTTTTTCTTACTCATTTGCTGATTTGCTTTTTGAGTTGTAAACAAATGCTTCTGTCCAAAATTCATATTTAGTTTTTTTGTGTGTACCTTTTTATTTTGGAACAACTCTTATAGACAGCATATTAATAAAAGTTTCTCTTTTTAAAATTCAACTACTGATAGTACTTTGACTTTTTAAATAATGTATTTAAACCATATAACTGCCACAATTTCTGTTTCTATTTTTCTCTTAACTTTTTATGTTCTCTCATGCTTATCTGTTGCCTGACTTAAAAGAAAAACTTAGTAGAATAGGAAAATATGAACATTTATCAAACATTTTTAAGGTTACCTAACTTACACTAACACCATTATCACATTGAATACTGTAATTTTAATTGAGTCATTTTTCTTAAAATGTCAAGAGATACAGAATTCATTATCACCACTGCTAATAACACTGTTATAGCCTTTGTTGTAAGAAAAAGACTTTATATAACATATATAACATGTAACTATTAATCAAGAGGATAGAAAAATATTTTTTACACATCATATGATGGTTAATTTAGAAAATTCAAACCATCACAAACTATTAGTGAATTATATGAATTACATAAAACTATTTGATTACCTATTAGAAAAAATAAAGTTAGATCCTTGCCTTATTTCATAAAATAAAACAAAATTTCACTTGGATTTAAAATTTGACTGAATAAAAGAAGGAAAGAGAAAAAGAGGAAGGAGGGAGGAAAGGAGGGAGAGAGGAAGGAAAAAATGGGAGAAAAAAACATTGAAATGAATTAAAGCACAAGAAAATAGAGATCAACATTTTTTATAATCTTGGCATTTCAAGACATTTTTCTGCATAACATCAATGGTAGGAATTATTTTTTTAAAAAGTGGTAGATATTAGGACTATATCAATTTTAACTTTATCGCTAAGGAAAAACACAACTATCATCGGCATACTTATAAGACAACTAACAGCTATTACTAATTCAAATTTAATAATAAAACCCAAAACTAATATGATCACATTCTTAAAGAAAAAATGCATGCAATTAAAAAATTCTGGAATGATTTTCAACACAACATGAAAACCATTATCTCTGAATTGTAATATAATGAGTAATCTACAAGAAATTTAAATTTTCTGTCTTAGTCCATTTGGGCTGCTATAAAAATACCTTAGAATGGGAATTTATAAACAGTATGAATTTACTGTTCGCGGTTCTGGGGGAGGCTGGGAAGTCCAAGATCAAGGCACCAGCCGATCTGATGTCTGGTGAGGGCCCATTCCTCATAGGTGATGCCTGCTACATGTCATCACATGGTGGAAGGAGTAAACAAGCTCTCTTGAGTCTCTTTTATGAGGGCACTAATCCCATTTATGAAGGCAGAGCCCTCAGAAGCCGATCACTTTCCAAAGATCCCACTTCTTAATACTGCCACATTAGCAATTACTTTTAACATATGAATTCTGGGATGGGGTGACAAAAATTCACATCACAGCATTTTCTTACCTGCATTTTTTGGGGGGGGGTTTAAAAAAGTTTTTAAGTTAACATTCATCATATGAACATGCATGTGTGTGAGTCTGTGCCTGCTTCTGTGTATCAAGATGATGTATGTAGAGCAGAGATTGGTCCATAGAAGATACTCAGTAATTGTCACATCGCCTTCATGTATAATATTTATTTATTCATTCATGGATGTTTAATAAATTACTGTTGTGTATATTTCATTATGTGATGTTATCATAAACTGTTGGCTAAAATAAAATAAGAGAAATGATAGACTAATTTCCATCAATCAAATAGATGTTTCCTAAATGCTTTCTATATGGTAGACATTGTACTCAATTCTCAGGACATCATGGTAAACAAAATAAAGTCCCAGCAATGGAAGAGAACATAATTTGTTGATAAAAGTGGTTATACAAAAAAAAAAAAAATTAAAGCATAATACAATATGCCAAGTGACAGAATAGAGCCGCACAAACTACTTCAGTCACCCAGGGATGTCTGCGCCTATGAGGTTATGAGCTCACTCATTGCTCTGTTCTGCTCAGGAAAATCAGGGACGTCTCCCTAGAGCAGATGACAACTGACCTACGGTGTTACCATGGTTAGGAGGAACAAAAGGATAACAAAAGAGCTTTTCAAGCACAGAAAACAACCTTTTTTCTCTGGAAGATTGAAACTTTCCGGGGAGAGAAAGTCTAAGAAATCCCCTGAAGATGCCCTTTCTGACCTGTGGCCAGAAAGAGAGCTTCTGTGTCTCCAGCACTCCCCATCTGGCCATCTCAGACCAGTCCAAAAATGACTGGTTTAGGGGAAAAAAGAAGAACAAGAAACCCGGGTGGGTTTGGAAGGTGCTTTTCTTCTGAATCACTGCTCCACAACACCCAAGCAGAACCTCAGGCAGAGGCAGAATGGGGTTTCCCTAGACCCAGCCAAAATAAAGGTTTGTTCAAACCTAAGCTTCAGAGGAGAAAAATGAAGACTTTGTGTGTTGATGCTGGTATAGTCAACCTCACCTTTTTCAATTCAGTAGCCCTGTTAGTATATAGATCCCAAAGGACTGGGAGCAGTAACATAACTGGTGGGGTACTCAGGAGCAGGAATTTAGAATTAAGAAAACTGTGGGTTGAGCCCCGCACCGAGAATTTGGAGATCTTTGCTCTATTATCAGCTCTGCTACTTACTGTCTAGTTTTTGGAAAATCCTTCTCTAGGCCTCATTTTTCTCTATTAAAAAAGTGGTAATTGGATTATACTTCTTTGTGTGATTCTCAAAGCTAGGATTCTAAGAATCTGTTTAGACACATTTCAGATTCACAGATCTCTGTAGATTTGGACCATTCATTGGAAGACCCAGTCATTTTGGCCAGAACAGGACAAGACCTGTCTGTGCAGGAGACTGGTGAGTTCACAACTTCTCAGGCACTGACACCCCGTGGTGACTGAAGTAGATTGTATTATTCACCCACAACGCTTTCTTCTCTCCACGATCTTGCCATTCTTCTTTTGTTGGGTAAGAGTGATTTTCCTGGTTTCCATGACTTGGGCAGAATCTTATGACTTACATGGCCAATAGAATGTGGGCAGAAGTAACTGTCTGTCCACTTCAATCAATTTTCCTTAACAGACATGGAAAATTTATGTTAGCCTTTTGGAGTTTCTTCCCTCTGCCAGGAGAACAGTATGTCCCAGGGAGCTGTTGCTTTTTTCTCCTGAGTCCTAGAACAAAAACGTTTAGAGCTGACCTCAGCCCATCCCTAAACCTAGAGCCCAGTGTAGCCCAGCCAAGCCCAGTTGAGCCCAGTCATGTGCTGATAGTATATACAGATTCATGTATATACTACAACTGCATTTCAGCAAGCTGTGAGCCTGAAATATATTTTTATCATTGTAAGCCACAGACTTGAAGGTTGTTGGTCTTGCAGCAGCACTATTTTAGCCAAAGGTTGACTAATGTAGTAATCCTCTTTGGATTACACTCCATAGATTGCCTTATGGTACTGGGAAGAGGGCACTGCATTGATTTGCTATTGCTGCTGTAACAAATTACCACAAACTTAGTGGCTTAAACAATACACATTTATAATCTTATAGTTCTAGAGGTCAGGGTTGGAAATAGGTCTCAGTGGCTAAAACTGAGGGACTTTGAGGGCTGCATTCCTTCTGAAGACTTTTGGGGAGAATCCATTTCCTTGCCTTTTCCAGATTCTAGAAGTTGCCTGCATTCCTTGGCACTTGGCCCCATCCTCCATCTTCAAAGCCAGCAATGTCCTTTTCATGCTGCCGTCTCTCTAATTCTCTTCCTCTGCCTCTATCTTCCAGTTATAAGGACACTTGTGATTATATTAGACCTGCCCAAATAATCCAGGATAATATTCCCATCTCAAGGCTGGCTGATCAGCAAACTCAATTCCACCTACAACATCAATTCCTCGCTGCCATATAACCTAACATATTCATAAGTTCCAGGAATTAGGAGGGGGCTATGTTTGGGGTGGGGGGACATTATTCTGCCTAACATAGGAACCATGGCTAATTATGTACTCAGAGGAAGACCAGAGTGAACAAAGTGTTTGTCATGAGGATCCTGCTCATTGCTTGAGACCCCAGCCTAGAAAACAAATCAAACCAAAGACTAGGTATAGCAAATGCTTTTGGTGCCCCACATTGCATATGCTCAGCCTTTGTCCTACCTTAGTGTAGCTGTGATGGACAGTTCAAAATGCACCTTCAGGGCTACACCACAATACAGTATCCCTCCACATTTCTTCCTCATGGCCTTCCCTGGAACTTTAAAAGCCTGCTCGGCTCTGATGCAGGCACAGCCCTTACCAGTTGAGTAGAAGTTGATGAGTAAGGGAAAGCACGGGTGGAGGCTCAGTTTACATGGCCCCACCACAGGTGTCAGCAGAAGCATGATAGTCATCAGCTCAACAGCCCACAGTTGATTGGCTTGTCCTCATTCCCTGTCTCTCCCCGCCCATTCTCACTCCTACTTCCCAGGATCACCTCCCAACTAAAATTCCCTTCACCCTGTCCTTATCTGACTCTGCCTTGGGAGAAACCAAGCTAAAACTCAGAATAATTTGTATTGATTGAATCGACTGAACGACCATGTCTTAAGTTTGAAAGAACCCTAAATGACATCTAGTCCAGCTTGTGTGGGACCATCTGGTCTAACATATGTGATTCAGGAAGGCTCTCTAGTCTATAACATCTCTTACCAGATATTGTCTAGTCTCTGTTGATGTACCTCCAGAGATGGGGAAACCACGGTCTCATGAAGAAAACCATCCTAATCTAAGACAGCTCTCAATGAAAATCTATTTCCTTGAGAAAGGCTCTCATTGCCTTCAGTTTAATCTGTTTAATGCATCCATAATGTCATATATTCTTCCTTATAAAAATACTATGAGATTTAAAGACTAAACACCAATGCAATATAAAACTTTCTTCCTTATATTAATGACCCATGGCCTTTAACCATACCACACATAATCAAATGTTCTTACTATTAATGGAAACTTCTCCCCCAATATACTTAAAAATTCATAACTGAACTGAGCACAATGTTTCATGAACAAGCAATGTGAGTTAGTAAAAAAAAAAAATCTGAGTTCAAAAATCAGCTTTAGCACTTGTTAGCTCTGTGTCCTTGGGGAAGTCAGCTTCACCCACCAAACCTCAGTTTCTTCATCTGTAAAATTAGAATAATCATACTCACATCAGAAGGTTATCACGAGAAGAAAATCTGTTTACTCATGACCTTCCTGGAAAAGCCCCTGAAATACTGTCTTTCCCAAATCAGTGATTCAACCTTAGTTCAGACATCTAACCAAGGAATGAAACATTTTCACAGTAGACATGGGAATAGAGCCAGATTTACAATACATTATGTCTTCACTTTGGAATGACTAAGATAGTCCATACTAAAACGAAAAATGCCTGGTGAATTATAGTACTAAATTTCTAATATGTCTTTAAGTTTGATCTGGTTATTGATAATATGAGTTAATCCTATTGTCTGGGATCAAAATGCTGCTCCATGCTTGCACACTGTTGGTGGGAATATAAATTAGTACATCCACTACGGAAAACAGTCTGGAGATTCCTCAAAATACTAAAAATTGAACTATCCTAAGGTATGGCAATCCCGCTGCTGGGTATATATCCAAAAGAAAGGAAATCAGTTTATGGAAGAGATATTTGCCCTCCCAGGTTTATTGCAGCACTATTCACAATAGCCAAGATATAGAATCACTCTATGTGTCCATCAGTGAATGAATGGATAAAGAAAATGTAGTATATACAAACAAGAAAATATTTTTCAGCCATAAAAAAGAATAAAATCCTGCCATTTACAACAACATGGATGGAACTGAAGGACATTGTGTTAAGTGAAATAAACCAGGCACAGAAAGACAGATATCACATGTTCTCACTCATATGTGGGAGCTTAAAAAAAAAAAAAATTGATCTCATGGAAATAGAGAATAGAATGATGGTTACCAGAGGCTGAGAAGGGAACTGGGGAGAAGGGGATAAAGAGGAGTTAGCTAATGGGTAAAAAAATACAGTTAGATAGAGGGAGTAAGATCTTGTGTTCAGTAGCACAACAGAGTAGCTATAGTTAACAATAATTTATTGTATATTTCAAAATACCTAGAGGCATGGAATTGGAATGTTCCTAACACAAGGAAATAAGTGTTTTTGATGATGGATGTCACCATCACCCTAATTTGATCATTACACATTGTTGCTTGTATCAAAATATCACATGTACCCCATAAATATGTAAAACTATTAAGTCATCCATAACATTTTTTAAAACAATGCTGTTCCATGTGCTGACATTTTTGTAATCTGCAAATTTTGGCCCTTGTCACACTTGTCAATGTAGCAGCTCCCTTATATAATAAAAGTACAGAATATTTTTTGGAGATCATCCTACAGACAAGAAAAACTGAGGCTCAGAGAGGAAAGAGTATCAATTATTCCTTGAATTTGTGGAAAAAAGCCAGTTGTGAACATGAGGCAGAACAACACTGGCCAACAGTGTAGACAGTATAAAGGCCCTGAGGCAGACCTGGGCCTGATCAGAGTGGCACAAACACTGGTTGTCTCTAGAGATGTGAGTAAGGGGTATAGCGTAGCAGGTAAGGTTGGAGAGGTACGTATGGGTTGGATTATATGGGACTTTTTAGGACATGGGGAAAAGTTCATAGCTTATTTTTAGTAAGACAGAGATATTTTGAGAGGTCATTGAAGAGGAGAGTGGCATGATCTGATTTTCAAATCACACAGTACTGTTAATTGATTGTGAAGAGTTAGTACGTCCCAAGGAGACTGGTTAGAAGGCAATCACAGTAGTCTGTGTGAAAGATGATGATGGCTTGGAATAGCACATTAGTTGTAAAATGGTCAGGTTCAAGACATAGTTGAGGCTGGGCGCAGTGGCTCACGCCTGTAATGCTAGCACTCTGGGAGGCCGAGGCAGGAGGATCGCTCGAGGTCAGGAGTTCAAGACCAGCCTGAGCAAGAGGAAGACGCCGTCTCTACTAAAAAATAGAAAGAAATTATCTGGACAACTAAAAGTATATAGAAAAAATTAGCCAGGCATGGTGGCGCATGCATGTAGTCCCAGCTACCTGGGAGGCTGAGGCAGAAGGATTGCTTAAGCCCAGGAGTTTGAGGTTGTTGTGAGCTAGGCTGAAACCACGGCACTCTAGCAGGGCAAAAAAGATATAGATGAAAGGTAATGCATTTAAGATGTGGGGTGGAATTGGACATATAGCGTTAAGGAATGAGAGAAATCAAGGATGTCTTCTCCATTTTTGGCCCAAGTAATGGAGAAAACAGCAGTACCATTCACTGAAAGTAGAAAACTATGTAGAAACCATGAGGGGAGTTCAGTCTGTGAGATATTACACGTGAAATGTTTATTAGATATTTATGTATGTAATATAATCATATAGTTACATATCTATGTCACTTGTGGAATTGAAAGTATGAATCTGGAGATAATTGGTGCAGTCACATTAAGAGGGAAAAGAGTGCTGGAGTCACCGGCATATGCACAGTATTGAAGTCCCATAAACCAAGACAACCACCCAATGAGTGCGTGTTCCTAGAGGAGGGGAGGAACTGAGGCTGAGGCCCAGTCTGCCCAGGTGTGGAAGGAGAGGACAGATCCTACAAAGAATACTGAGAAAGAGAAGCCAGTGAGGTAGGAAGAAACCAAGAGAGGCTGTCAACATGGGCGTAACCTGGAGAAAGTATTTCAAGGACAGGATGGGAGACAGCATCAGATGATGCGACAGAACAACCAACAGGGGGACTGACTATGAGCCTAACCCATGTTCAGTCTATCCCCATGCCCTGCAGGAAAAAGGCCTCTATCACTTTGTTAAACCATTTCTCACACTTATCTGTCCTAACAACAATTTTCTTGTTAATATCAACTGCCACATCCTGGAATACTCAGTTTGTAAACTGTTGGTCTAGGTAGAAGGAAAGGAGAAGGGCTGGTCACCCTTAACTCCCATTTCTGCCTCTTTCCTTCCCCTGAAGAGAGCCCCAGGCAAATCATCAAGAAAGGCAAGATGGCATGCATTCTTGCAAATGTGTGTGGCCTTTCTGTCTAATTTCGATTAGGCAAGGCCTGGTTTCTTGGGGATGAGAAGACCTCACATATGAAAATTAAGCCACAAGTAAAATCCAAACCACAGCATTCAGAGGTTCTCTTGTCACAAGCCAGGTCTGAACTTTGGCAGGGGTGCCCGAGAGAACCTTATGAAGGGTGAGCAATACCTTGCCTGGCCTCAGCACTACCCTCCCTTCCCGGAGTCCCAAGTTCCACTGTTACTTAAAGAGAAGTGTCAGGAAAGATTTTTTCTTTTCCAGATCGTTGGCAAATGTTTGCTCAGATCTATTTTGGGGGCATTAGCTCAATGCTGCTGTCTGTTCTTCCCAAAGAATTAGAAGAGTGTTTCAAAAACACATTTATTTGCATCCCTCCCTTTTTATTCCTCTGTTTGCCCCCTATTTGCTTTCCTCACATTTCTCTGTACTTCTCTCCCCCTTGACCTGTTTGGATCCAACATGGATTTTGTCTGCCACGGCCTGGAAAAGGCCTGCCGTGGCCAGAGCGAGAGGAGTTGTTCTGCCGCAGCGCTGCCGTTGGCTTTGACAGCTTCCACTTACATTGCAAACAGCCATGTAACTGCACACAGGGCACAAGCACAGCTACGCAACTGCAACCGACGTAGAAGCTTCTGTCCACCAAGTCAGAGTCACCGCCCTCTGCTCAAAGCAATGTTCATGCATACTGATCACATCCTATACGGGAGACAGGGTCTTTGTTGACAAACAGAGGGAAGGGGCGTGGACAGTTATGGAAAGCAGGAGTTGCGAGTTTCCATGCTAGTTGCTGTCAAAACACTCTCATTGAATCCTTACAACCCCTCCTTGAGGTGTAACATAAGCATCATTATTCCCATTGTACAGTTCGGACACTGAGGCATATTGAGGTGAAGAAACTTGCCCAAGATCAATCAGCTCTAGGCTATCAGCCCAGGCCTTCCTTGCTCTCTGGCCCATGGTTTTCACTTTTGTTTACTCTGGGAGGGGTACAGAGAGAAAAAGGAAAACAATGACTGTCTTTCAAGAGCTTATAGTCTAGAAAGCGAATTTATTTAGGAACATGAATTAATATAGGATGTAATACCTATACTATTTTGAATAAAATAGACATCAAGTATATCCCCCACCTGGTTTCTTGTTTGTTTTTACAGGTTTCCTATCTGCTCGGCACTAGGCTACTCACTTTGCATGATCCCTGAAGGTCAAAACAACCTTGCCATTGGATCCTTTTATGTAAATAAAAAAGTACACTTTTTTTTCCCCCTTAACTTCTTTCTTTTGTTAAAGGTCCTCTCGAATGTCCTGCTCAGTGACAGAATATTTTGTTAGTCGTGCTGGCCATAGACAAACATAGCCCAGAAGAACAATCAGCATTTACTCCCAAATTCTTTTTCCTAGATCAAACAAGCTCTCCACTGTTCCAATTTGACAACTTAAAAAAATTACATGAAAGTGATATAAAAAATTATATCACTGAGGGTGGCATAAAAAGAACCTCTCTCATCATCTTAAAACATCTCCCCAACTATATTTCTCCTATTCCTAGGCCAGAAAGTCTCCCTAATTTGGCATCACAAAGTAAGCAGGGATGGAGGAAGAAGCTTTTATTTCTCCTAGCAAAACATAATTTACTCCTGTTTTGAATCACCTTCAAAAACCTAGACATTTGGTCCTGCAAAGTAATGTTTCAGCAGCAAAATACTGGGGACATCGATATCTTGGTGACCTACAGTAAATATTAGATTCTCTTGGTTGGCTGGCTTCACAACTATCACCAGCAGCCTCACTACTGAGCCAGGACATGTTTTAATCTAAGGAAGCTAGCCACTGTTCAGTCCAGGGTCCTCACCCAACCTACTCAGGGAAGGTAGACGCCTTCTATCCACCCCATCTCACAAAGGATAATGACCTTGGTCTTCTGTGAATTCCCTCCTGGCCTCAGAAATAAGGTAAAGGGATCAGGTATAATCATGGAACGAGTGTGACGTGGCAAAAAGAGAAAGAAAGAAAGGAAGAAAAAAGAGAAAAAATAAGAAAAGAAAAAGAGAAAGAAAGAGAGAGAGAGAGAGAGAGAGAGAGAGAGAGGGAAGGAGGCAGGGAGGGAGGAAGGGGAAGGGGAAGGGAAAGGGGGGAAGGGGGAAGGGGGAAGGGGAGGGGGAGGGGGAAGGGGAGGGGGAGGGGGAAGGGGGAAGGGGAAGGGAAGGAAGGAAGGAAGGAAGGAAGGGAGGAAGGAGGGAAGGAAGGAAGGATCATTCCAAGTTTCCAGTAAATTGTTTATAGCAAGGCACATTATCAAGCCATCCATTGTTCATACAGCTAAAGAGGAATGAAATTCATGAGCTTACTCCTTCAGGAGGCCAACTAATCCTTCTTTAATGGCTGGTACAGGGATTTGTTCCTCTCCCATCAGTTTTAGGCTCTGAAGGGCACTCACGTGTTCCACTGAATTATACCGGATATATCAAATTAATTCTATTAACCAGCTTATCCTCTAAATCTTTAACCAGACTCTAATGCATATGCATTCATTGGTGTAAATGACTTCAAGCAATTTTAGAGATTGCTCATTGGGGCTGTAGTTACATTGAAAGGTGAGCCAGTCTCTGACCTTTACTGCATTCCACAATGTTAAATAATCGGCTAAATTGTTGCAGCCCTTTTTCAAAAAGGGGTACTGCATTCTCCTTGTACCCCCTCCCCGTCCCTCCCTAGCTTGGAATTTGCCTTCAAACCAATTGCAGGACCCATGACTGTAACCAGCAAAAGCAAGAGATGTGAGAGGCAAGGTCTCCACTGAAGACTGAGCATAAGAAAATCGAAGACAAGCTGTTTCTAAATCCTGCCATTTCCCTTGCTGCCCCTACTCACCACCCTCCCAACCTGGTACATGCTCACTTTCACCCTGTCTTCTGGGAGACTTTTCCTGCCCCCTCCCCATCACAGCTTTTGTGCCTCCTTATTTTCTCACAGCATCTTATGCTTACCCCTATCGAAAACAATCACAACTATAATAGGGATAGCTAACATTGAGTCCTTAGTGTGTCCAGATATTATACTTCTCTGAATATTAATTAATCTTTGTAACACCCCAATAAGGTAGGTATTATTATTATCCCGATTTACATATTGGTAAAATTAAGATACAGAGTGGTTCAGTAACTTGCTCAGGAACACAAAATCAGTTGGGTGGAGAGGCTGGGACTAGATCTAGGCAGGTGGTCTTCAATCACAATAACTAACACTACTGAGTGCTACTTAGGTGCAAGCACTAAATTGTTTATGTGTTTTATCTCATTTTATTTTCCTAGCAGTGAGGTAGGGATTACATAGTTGAACCATTTTACAGATGCAAAAATAAAGTGATTTGTCTGAATCCATATACTGAGAAATCCTGCCACCAGGAATCAAATTCAAGTCTATTTCCAAAGTTCAAATGCTTCATCTCTCTGCCTTAATACACAGTTTTATAGCTGCTTGTTTATTTTTTCATAAGCTTTCCTTGTGTGTGATTACAATATGATCCATCTTCTGTGCTGACTCCCCTATACAACACCTATGACGTGCCACTTTTTATAAGTGCTTGCCATGCTCACTGGAACTGAATATAATTTGAGGCTTAGCCCTGTAAATCTGCCTCCTCAGGGGAAAGAGAACGTCAAAGGGCAGGAGACCATTTGTCTTAGCTTTATCTATGTATTTGCTCTGTTTCTTCCACTTTTCTGAAAAGGGATGGGCATACAGAGACCTCCATCCTTCCCATTCCCATGACACTGTGCAAGCAGAGTGTAGTGGACGCCCATTGTATAATACAGTACTATGGTGGTGTGGTGTGACAGAGAAATTTCCCAACATTGGGGGGCAAGTCATTGTGTTTCATGCCAAAACTACACAAAGCAGTCTCAGGGAACTTAAAGATTATAGTAATGGGCTTCAGAACAACAAAAGTTATAGAATCAGAAGGTCCCACATCTGAGGCTATTTTCCGGATGTCTTACTCTGGGTAAATTACTTAATGTCACTATTAAGTAATTACATTGATTTACCTTGTAGGAAAGGTAAATCATTTGATTTGTTCTTTGATTACCTTGTATGATGAATGAGCATAGCATTCACCTTTTATAATATTCCATGGAGATTAAATGAGATAATATTCATAAAGTGCTTAACACAGTGCCAGGCACTTAGTAAACACTCAATAAGAGATATCAATGACCAAGATTATGCATAGCTAAGCAACATTTGCTTTTCCCCTGCTCACCTCCTGCAGACTGCCTTTGCTGCTGTATGTCCAGATCCATTAGGTGTGTTGTTATACCTGCAGAATATTTTATTAGTAAGAAACGGGAAATTATTTCAATAATAGCCTTGCATTAATTGAGTCCTTGCTATGTGCCAGGCACTGTGCTGAGAGCTTCAGATAGATTAACACCCTCAATCCTCAACACACCCTAGGAGGTAGGCACAGCCATTTTATAAATGAGAGAACAAAAGATTAGAGAGGCTGAGCAGTTTGCCTAAGGTCATGCAGTTAGTAAGTAGAAGGGGTGAGATTCCAGAGGAGGCAGTCTGACTCCGCAGCCCTATCCCTAAAACAACCTGGAATTGCTACATTTTCTTCCATGTAATCTTGGGTTGGGTCTTTTGTTTTTAAAATGGGTGACAAAGAAGAACAAACATTTGGAAGGTCAAATTTACCCAGCTGTAAGTAACATTTGGGACTTTTGGCCTGCCAATGTGGAAATCTGTTTGTTTGCAAGCTTTTATGAGTTGCATTGCTGAGCCCCTTCACTGGCTGTCTTCTGCGTATTCTTTGCAGATGATGTCCAGTGAAATTTTGGGTTCTGGGAAGCAGCTGGATGGTTCACATAACTGCCTTTGCACTGTTCTGGCACAGATGTTAAATGTTCTTAAATTTGACACAGATAAAACCTAGTGGCTATTGATTAGACTCTTGACACAGCGTTCTCAGGTTTTTCTTCCATCATATTTTACTACATCTCACAAGTGATGTTAGTGACCTTCTAAGCTTTCTCTGAAATCTTATTGATCGTGCAATTAAAGGGTCTCCCAATGTGTGTCAGAAGTCCAATTTGGATAAAGCTTCTGCTGCTTAGCTTTATATAGTTTCAATCCACAATTCTGCATAGCTGCCCTTCTCAGACTGTGCAGGCATTATCGTTTAAAATAGGTGCAGGGGCTTGAAAGGCTAATTTCAGCATGGGCCCAACCCTGCATTAGAGGAAACAGTGCCAGAATGCATCTTCTCATATGTTTCTCCCACTTCCAGGAAAGCAGTATTCTGATTTTTAAATAGTTCCATGTTCAGACGGCAATCCAACTGGAACAAGGAACATACATTCCAAAGTGGGCTCGCAACTTCTCAGAGGCATTTGTACTTGCTCTACATGGCAACATCATTCAGTGAGGGACCAAAAGTGCTTGTGGGGAAGCAACAATTTGAAAAATGGTGAATGTATTAATACATTGTTCTCCCATGGATTAGTTAGATGTGTTACATGTTGCTGAGATCTGGGCCACATTTAGGAGATGGTCTGGTTAGTTGGTCCACGGGCTACCCATCATCCAGAGTGCTATCAAAGTCTTTCACAAATGAGACATAGCAAAGTAGGCAAAAAATAGCCATAGCCTGAGATTCAGGAGATGTGAATGATAGTCTACCATAACTCCTAGTTTAGTCAGCTTAGACTACTATTACAAAATACAATCCATTGGACAGTTTAAACCACTGATATTTATTTCTTCCAGTTTTGGAGACTGGGGAGTCCAAGATCAAGATGAGAGCAGATTTGGTATCTGATGAGGGTCCACTTCCCAGTTTGCAGATGACCATCTTTACATGTGGAAAGAGACCTCTGGTCTTGTCTTCTTATAAGGATACTAATTCCATCATGGTAGCCCCACCCTCCTGACTTTATCTAAACCTAATTACCTCCTAAAGGCCTCACCTCCAAACACCCTCATCTTAGGGATTTGAATTTTGGGAGGACACAACTCAGTTCACAGCACTCAGCAAATCCTGCCCTTCTCTGGGGCTCAGCTGGGAACTCGGAGCCTGGGTCTCAGGAGCCGCTCTGCGTGAACAAGTTTCTCCTTCTGTGTGAAGCCTGCGTGACACAGTGTGGCTCCTTCTCTCAGGGCAGTGCTTGCAGCATGAGAAGTCTGAAGTAACTAAGAGTGAGGAAGACAGGAATGACTTTCAGCTCTGTTTTCAAGGAGAATAACCTCACCGCTCACTGGCCCACGGGGGCAGCCAATGTTTCCAGAAGTCTGGTGTTAACTGATCTCAAATCTGAACCCTTGTGAATTATAAGGCCAATTTTCCAATCAATTCTGGCTGAAATTCAGAATGCTTTGTTGAGATTTAGGGGCTGGTGAGCAGACTGAGCTGCAGAATTGCCAGAGTAAATTCCTATTGCCATGTTCTGGACTCAGAGCAAGTCCTAGTAATAAAAGGAAAAAAAAAAAAAAAAAAAAGTCTGGCAGTACTGCAGAGTAAAAGTAATAGTAATCCAATCTGGTTGTAAGGAATGTGTTCAAGCCCATTTCCAAATCAGCAAAAGGCAGGCAGGATTTAATCCTTGATGTATTTTTAACATCTTATAAAAAGCTGCTGCATTTGGTGTTTTAGCTGTTCTTTAACGGGAGGATACATACTCAAAAGCAAAGGCAAAATTTTCCTGCAATATGGAAATAAGTTACAGAGAGCTTTCTGACATTGGTCCACCCAGCCAGTGGTTGGTGGTTTTATACTTTATTGCCATCATTTAAGGTTCGTGTTTAGGAATGAGGACTCCCCAACTTCATGTGGCTGTAGGGCTGCTCAGTAGCTCTAAGAGACAGTTCAAAAATTCCATAATCCTCTTAATGACTGGCAAGAGTTGAGCACCTACTGTTTACCTGGAATAGCATTGACCTCTTCAGATAGAGCTCTAAATCCTTGGGACACCGTGTGAAGCTCCTGTTTCATAGAGGAGAAAATTGAGACCCTGAGCAGCTAAGTAATTTGTCCAGGGGCCTGTAGCTGACAGCTTCAGACTTGAACTCAGCTCTGTCTGAACCCGGAACTCACGCTGATTGTGGAACTCTGTGCCAAGCACTATCGATCGGGTGCCTGGAACCTGACTATGAGTTTGACACCTTATACTATTTGAGGCATCTCCACTGTAGCTCACCCCTTCTCCCAATCATGGCACAGGAATAAAGTTTGTGGCCAATTGGTTGATAAAGGCAAAAATTGAGTGTAAAAAGTTTTGTTTCATCTACACTAGTGTAGAAAATGTAGCGTAGACATAATGTTTTTCTAGTTATAAAATCAGTATTTATTGTTAAAATTTTAGAAAACTCAAAAAGTCACAAAGAAAGTAAAAGTTACGCCTTATCTTACAGTTATGAAAAAAAATTTTTTTTCCCGAATTTCATAATGGTTAGGTGTTCAAATTCTGGAGTCAGACAGGCTTAGGTTCAAATCCCAGCTTAGGCAATTAATAGCTGGATGGATTTACATAGAAAGTACTCATCTTTTGTTTGTTATGAATTACTTTACTTTAACAATTAACAATAGCCAGCATTTCTATAACATTTCCTCTGTGCCAGGTAGTCTTCTAACACTTCATATGCACAAACCCATTTAATCTTCACAAAAAAAACCCCTATGAGGTAGTAACAGATGTTGTCGCTACTTCGCTGATGAGGAAACTGAGACAAAAAGAAGTAATTTCCAAAATCACATAGCAAGAAAATTGTCCAGCTGGAATTCGAACCCAGAAGTTCTGACTCCGCAGACCGCGTTCTCAGTCTTTAATGATACTACTTCTGGTATTGTTTAATATTATTATTGTTTCCTTTATAAATTTATTTTACAAAATTAGAAACATAATGAACATATTGCTTTGTTATCTGCTTTCTTCATTTAACAATATGCCTTGAACATGTTTCCAAGTCATTAAATACTTTTAAGGAATACAATTTTTTGATGTTTGCATGGTATTCAATTGAATGTCTGAAATGTAATTAACTGAGCCAAATCTCTGTTGTTAAGCATTTCAGATGTTTCTAATTTTTCACTGTAATAAACAATGCTGAGATGAACATCATTGTACATGCATTCTCTGGTTATTTCTCTTGGATAAACTCCTAGAAATAGAATTGTTCAATCAAAAGGGTATGACTTGCTTTATGTGGATATTGGTGTTTTTTGTTTGATTTTTCAGAAATTGTGGATTTTTTCTCTTTAACCTCACCACATCAGGCAAACTACTATGACAAGGGAACTATTAAAAGTCACAGAACTAGAGTTAAGACATACTTTACGTATAACCCAATATTTATTATACATAAAACCAATGATTCATTAGACCAGACTTCTTAATAATTTGTGATTGGAAATGTAATAACTATTTACATGTTGTAACCCTAGATGTTGCAACAACTCTACTTCAAAGTCTGGAGACATGTGGTTCATATCCTGGTGAAGGGAATAGTGTTTTATTGAGCAATTACTATATGTCAGGCACTGAATTAGGTCCTGTAATGGCCCTGCATTGGGCATTGGAAAATGTGCTTCACAGACAGAAAGCTGAGATAGTGAGAGGCAGTGAAAGTGAGGCCCATACCTTCCTCTCTCCAGTTTGCTCCTTCTGTATGCCACCACACCACCCGAAAAATTTAAGTCATTGGAGGAAATGCCACTGTAGTTCTTTCCTGTGCCTGGACTTTGGTCTTGGTCTACTGTGCAGTTCTGAGCTCCTGTCTGTTAACCTTTGCTTGAGACCTCCCCTACACCGAGAAGCTCACTGCATCAATCCCTCCACCTTGTCACTGTCAATCTCAAGAAATTGTGTGTATGTAGGATGACCAACTCATGCCCATTTTCCCAGGACTTTCCCAGAAAGCTTTAATACTGAAAGGCTTATTTCAGAACCTGTCTGTCCCAAGCAGACCAGGACAGCTTGTCACTCTAGCTGTGTAACTAAACAGGAAAAGCTGGATCAGATATTCACAGATATGTTTTCTTTGTGAATCAATTACTTTATTTTTTTCATAGTTATTCACTCACTGCTTCATTCATACCTGGTCACTGAGTAGTCATTTCATACTCAACTATGTCCTCTAGCTGAGATTCAGACAGAGGTGAAAAGGTACTTCCATTAGTTCCTGGGTTAACAAGTTTCCAAGAGGAAGGTATCAGGAAAACATAATTCCATTGTGAGATAAATGCTATAATAGGATGTGGAGCAGGAACTGGGAGGCACCACCATTTTCAAAGGTCAGGGACAGTTTCCCAGAGAAGGGGATATTTGTGCTGAGTACACCAGGTCCCAAGGGACATACACAGTGGGAAGGACGGGGTGGCTACTCAGAGGGCAGGGTGGTCCAGGCAGAGGGAAAAGAAGAAGAAACGCTTTGAGAGAAAGGAATAGTATCAACACATTTTGGAAAGTATAAGAGGTTGAACACTGGAACTTGAGATCAGTAAAGTACTTTGATGCCAGGACCGTACTCAGAGACAGAGGGAAGCGAAGGGAGGATGTGGTGAGCATATTACTGTCCATTACAGAAAAGGCTAGGATTAGGAGGAGCAGCAGTGATGGAAACTTATATTAGAACATAATGCAGGGGGAAAAAAACAGAATTGTGGCCTGGTGTTGGGACTCTATTCACAGGGCAATAGTCAGCCATTTGTTCATTTAGTGTTCATTGGTTCATTAAATAGATATTTATTGAGCATCTATTATATACCAGTAATTGTTCTAGATGCTGGTAATAAAACAGTGAATAACAGTGAATAAGAAAAAGGCAAAGGCCTCCACTTTTAAAACTACCATTCTAATAAGAGTCAGACAAAGAACAGACAAATATAAAAGTAAAGGAGTTCATTTCAGAGAGGAATTAATACAGCACAAAAATAAAGAGTGATATGACAGTGAGTGGCTGGGTGGCAAGTACAGACTGGCTCGTCAGAGAAAGCGTATGTAAAGAAATGCTGTTTGAGTGGGAACCAGAAAAATGAGAAAAGCTAGCTGTGCTAAGACAGTGGAAGACTGTTTCATGTTTAGGGCACAGCAAGAGCAAGACCAGAGAAAGCTCAGCACGTTGGAAGCATAGAAACAAAATCAGTGATTCTGGAAGACGGGAAATGACAAAGATGAAGTTAGAGAGCTCAACAAGGGTCAGACAGAATAAGACCTTGTACAGCGGAAAGCTATTAGCAGTTTATTGATGAAGAATTGATGTCATCCAAGCTAGGACTTTCTTTGTGCACAGATACACAGAGTCTCACACACACCCCGTAGACCACCATTAAATTTCCCATTTTATCATTTTGCGGCTCTATGGCTGTGGGAAAATCATTTAACATACCTGCTAGGTGCCAGGCATACTGCCAGTGTTGGGGACATAGTGGTGATGAAACCAGACACAGTCCCTATCATCATGGAGCCTTGTCTCTCTGAAACTTGAGTCCCTGACCCAAAATTATGGTGATGAAAGTTCTCATGTTGGGAAGATGTTATGATAATCAAATAGACAAGACAAATGACAAAAGTCAGACATCTAGTTCAATGCCTGGTACTTAGAAAATGTCCAATAAATGTGGAGCGCTTTCCCCTTCCATTATGAACCCATCATTTATGAGGCCAGCTCAAGGTCTTCTATTTTTAGCTAGTGCTATCTTAGTCCAGCTCAGTTAAATTTTTCACAGATCCGCCATCTGGGGACATGATACATCCATACTTGGGTCCTCCCATTACTCCCTTAGAGTTCCAAGGGTTACTAATTTATTCCAAACCTCAGTTGTGATCATCCTAATTCATTTTTTTAAAGAATTTATTACAAAGTTAGAAATACAATGAAGATGACCAAAGGTCAGCACATCACTAAATGTCCTGTGTATTGATGGCCAAGTGCACACGTATGTTCAAGGTGGAAGTGGAGGCTGAGGCAGAAGCCAGATGGAGAATCTCTTAGGCTCTTAGTTTCTGCGTATGCAACATCTACTTACTTCACTCGTTGGAACTGGCATTTTGCAAGGTCATGCACTGTATACTAGCTATTGGGAGAGTTTACTTATTACCAGCTCAGTGGTAATAAGTAACCATTTCCAAATAAAGCCATCTGAAGTCTTTTCCTGTGCTTACTTCTCCATGTTAAAGAATTCTTAGAAAAGTGAATGATTGCTGATAGTTTTTAGAATTTCTTCTGACTTGGGTAAACTCCAAAGGCATTTGGAAGTTCCTCCAGCCATGCAGGTTCTGAGATTGAGAAATCCAGGATCCACAAGCAACCACTTCTCAAATCCTATGTGCCAGATGTTACACTCCAGGAAGTGGTTCACAGAGGTGATAGGAACTAGAATTCTGCCCTCAAGTCATTTATATTTTAGTAAACATGGCTCCTACTGCCTTCAAGCTAACGCCCAAATTTTAACCAAGGCCCAGGAAGCCCTGCGAAGGCTGCTTCTGCTCCATATTTATACGTCCTCTTCCTCTGGTCAAATAAAGGAATTCTTTTTCCCTGGACACTTCTCGTCCTTTGCAGTCACTGCAATCATGCCTCTGTTTGAATTTGTCTCCGATGATTTTCCAGAAACAATTTGATCCAGTGAAAAGAACATGCATATCCAATTCAGGCTCTGCAACTCACTTGCTGAGTGTTCTTCAGCAGGTCAATTTCCCTCTCTGAGCCTCAGTTTCCCTCCCTGTGGGTACCGCTATATAATCTCTACTTTTCCATCACTGATCTTCCAGGTTTCTAGAGTTAAGAATAAAATAAACAGGACCTGTCAAGAAATGTTACAGGATGTCTTCTCAAGACAAACAAAAAAGAAACATCTTCCTCTGGTCATTCAGTCCTATTTGCCCGGAGTGATGAAGATGATGTCAGCAGAGATGGCCCGGCACTCTTTGCATGCCATTTATCTCCTGCTATTTCCTAGTGGACCTCTAGTAACACTGACCGAAGACTCATTCAGTGTCAGTTAGCAGCTCTCCCATCCTTACAAGCGTGGATTATTATTTCCATGTTACCTCTGGACAAATGGAGGCTCAGGGAGGAGACCTGACTAAGGTTGCACAGTAAAGTTATGGAGTCAGGATGCAAACCAGAGCTCAGGCTCCTTGCAGGAAAGCACAGAGCCTCCCGGACTCAGTTCAAGTCCTGTCTTTGGTCCTTATGCCTGGGCCTCCGCGCAGATGTGGCTGCCTGAGGAGACCACATAAGAAGACTCTTTGGGACTGAGTGCTGTGCCAGCACACGTTTACACGGACTGGCTTCCCTCTCCACACGGGGGGAGAGGCCAGCTCTGTATGTGATACAGGGAAACCACAACAAGGCAATCCTTGGAACTATAAAATCAAATTAAATCATGGATTCTGGCTGGGGATTTAAACATCTTAGCCGCTCTAATTTCTCTAGAGAAGCTGGGAGAGCAAGCCAACTCCCATCATGTGCTCTCTTCCCAGTCATAGCATGTTTTCGCCCCAGGTTTTCAATCTGGTTTAAGCTGGCCATTTAGAGAGGAGAGAATTTCCAGGGCTCTAGGAAAAGAGAGCTTTCTGAGCCTGAGCAGGGCTTTCGTCTACCCGTCTGCTCTGTCAGCCATGCTGGGAAAGCTGGGATATTAGTGACTGCTATGGGGGAATAAGGAGGATTGTTCTGTTTTCTGAACGTGGGCTACTCTCCGAGAGGTTTACACCTGTTAATTTTCACAGTGGTGCCATCATGCCACCAAGTGGGTATTGTCTTTATCCCTGATTTAAAGATAAGGGGACTGAGCCTTAGAGACACAAAGTAACTAGCCTAAGGTCATGCTGCTGCCCCAAAGGAGACATTCCGTTTTACAGTTACTTGGACTTAGTGGGGTGGGGAATTGCAGGTGGGTACTTAAGACAAGTTTTCAGAATGACATTTGGTTACATGGATCACTTCTGTAATGCTTCAGTCACAGCTATAAGTTGCCCATCACCCAAATGGTGTTCATTGTACCCATTAGGTAGGTTTCTGCCCCTCCCCTTCTCCCCCACACCTGCTTGATTTCCACTGAGTTTTACTTCCCTCTGTGCACATGTGTGCTTATCAGTTCCAATTTAACAGCAAGTATATGTGGTGTTTGTTTTCCCATTCTTTAGATACTTCACTTAGGAGAATGGACTCTAGTTCCATCCAAACTGTTGCAAAAAACATTAAATCATTCTTTTTTGTGGTTGATTAATGTTCCATGGTATACATATACCACGTTTTATTAATCCATTCATAAATTGATGGCACTTGGGTTGATTCCACATCTTTGCAATTGTGAATCGTGCTGCCATAAACATTCAAAGTCAAAGAGGTCTTCTTATCAAATCATTTTGTTTTGGTGAGGTCTGAATTATCTACTTTTTTCTTTTGTCGTGTGTGACTTTGGGGTCATAGCCGAGAAGACTTTGCCTCACCCAAGGTCAAAGTTTACTCCTATATATTCTTCTAAGAGCTTTATAGTTTTAGCAATTAGGTCTATAATCCATTTTGAGTTAATTTTTTTGTATAGTGTGAGAAAGGGGTCTAACTTCATTCTTATTTATGTAGATATCGAGTTATCCTAGCACCAGTTGTTGAAAAGACTGTTTTCTCCACTGGATTTCTCTTGCACCCTTGTCAAAATTCAAGTGACCATAAATGTAGTGGTTTTTCCCTGGACTTTAAATTCTATTCCATTGATCTACACATCTATCCTTATGCCAGTACCACACTGTCTTTATTACTGTAGCTTTGAAATAAGTTTTGAAATCAAGAAGTGTGAGTCCAACTTTGTTTTTCTTTCTAAAGCTTGTTTTGACTTTTCTAGGTCTTTTTATTTACGCATGAATTTTAGAATTAGCTTGTCAGTTTCTGAAAAAAGAAAAGCTACCTGGTTTACACTTGAAGGTGCTGACTCGGGAAAGGGGGGGTGGGGAAAAAAATATGAAACTATTGTTTTTAACTTGCACTGTTCACTTAATAATTTATCATGAATATTTCCCATATTATTTCATATCATTGTACAAGAAATAATGTATACATTATGAGGACATACTGTATCTAACAAGATATACTGTTAGACTCTTTGATTCTGTAAAATTAAATTGAAAAAAAAAAAAAAAAAGAATTGTGTGTTTAATCTGTAGATCAATTTGAAACGTAGTTCCATCTTGACAATAGTAAGTCTTTTGATCCATCAATATGTGATATCTTTACATTTGTTTACGTCATCTTTAATTTTTTTCAATAATATTTTATAGTTTCAAGAGTATAAATTCTCTATTCCTTTTGTTAAATGTATTCCTAAGTGCACTGTTGGTAGTATTATAAATAGAATTATTTTCTTAATTTTATTTTTAGGTTATTTCTGTTATTATAAAGATATGACTGCACTCCTTTTAATCATTTTAAAGTACTACTAATAAAAAAACACATATACCAAAAAATTCTATTACATCTGTATAATATTAGCTTGGAACATATGAAATTGTAAATACTATTTTTGATCTTTGCTCTATTATATTGTTTTTGACCTTCAAAAATAGAAATTTTATATGGTCAATCAAATAAGTAGCATGAATTGGGAATTTGCTTTATTCCAGACACTAAGCTGGATACTTAATTGCTTATTTCACTTAGCTCACAAAATAACCCTGTTACGTATATGACATTATTCCCAGTATAGACTTTCTCTTCTCTGAGGTTCAGGGAAGCTACATAACTGTCCCAGACACATACAACTGGTAAATCCAGAGTTGGGACCCCAAAACAGGTGTGTCTACCTCCAGGTTCATACATTTGGAGATTGTTTGTATGGAAGGATATTATTCATACTATTTAAGATCATGAATTGCTAAAAGAAAGGAGTTAATCTTATTCTTATTCTTTTGGTTTGCGAGCTTTGGATTTAGTTATGAGTTTGAATGCCCAACATCACCAATTGCTAGGTGTTTGACTTTTAATTGATTATTTAACTTTTATTCTGTAAAGTGGGACTACTAATTCTGAATTCTCAGGTTGTGAGGTTTTAAAAAGCTGATTATGTGCATATAACACAGTGCTAAGCATATTGGAGATACAGAACAACCAGGATCTATTAATATTAATATTGTATGGTATATTGGAGAGTTCAAAGTATTTTTGTGATAATTGATTCATTTTTAAGACAACTAGGATGGATGTCTAATAAGACATTTATTATTTCTATGGTTGTATATATTAGGTCACTTGTTTTAGGATATTAAGCAATAAGTCAAGAGAGATAGCAGTTACATGACAAATTCAAAATTCAAATTCCTATCCTTTGCCTTGAAGTTTAACGCAGTGCTCAGACTTTGTGGAAAGCACAAGGTTTTTCTGCATGTCCAGAAAATGAAAACCCCTGCAATTAAAGCACTGGTCCAGATAGGAAGATAAATAATAAAAATTAATTAATATATAATCAAATAAATAAAATATTTGATTAAATAAATTAATTACTATATAATCAATCAACCAAATCACTTCTGGCCACAACAATATTGTCTACTCAAATGCCATCTTGCAATGTGACCTTGTCATTCCATCATCAATAAGTAATGCTCTTTCTCCTTTACTTAAAGCCAAGCCTGACCTTTGATTTGATTTGGCCCAGAGAATATGGCAGAATTGATGTTGTTGTATATGTTCCAAAGCTAAATTTTAACAGCTCTACAGCTTCCACCTTCATATTATGAAATGCTTCACCTAAGGAATAGAACCGTGCTGTAAAGAAGACTGAATAGCCAGACATACAGTCACTCACACGGAAGAGAATCATGATCCTGGGCGGATAGGCCCAGGTGAGCTTCTACCCTGAAGCCAAGGCCAATTGCCACCCATGTGAGTGAGGCTATATTGGACCAAGCCCAGCCAATATCAAGGAAAGCAAAAGAATCACTCAACCAAACCAAGCCCAAAACCTTGACCCCCTGAATCATGATCAAATAAAATGTTTGTTGTTTTAAGACAATATGCTTAAGGGTAAATTGTTACACAGTAATAGATTTCCAAAACAACCTGAAATTCTCAGATAAAAAACAGTGTTAGAATATTATTTACTTATAATTTGATATAACTTAAAAAACCCACACATTATCTACTTTAACAATCAAATTCATCCAACCATACCTCCTTGCATATATCCATCCTTCTAACAAATATTTAATGACTGCTATGTTACAGGAACTGTATTAGACACTACAGATACAGAAATGAATAAGGAAATACACTCTCCTGCTCTTGTATGTCTATATGACTAAGGCAAAGGAAGAGACATTGAACAATAACTACAAGTTGATAAACTGAAAAGAACCAGGTAGCAGGAGTGCTTATAATGGAGTGGTAGTCTTTCTACAGCTTGACGGACTGAGCAGGTGATTACTTCTATTTCAGTCACTATTGCATAATAATAACCTATCCCCTCAACAAAACAGTGACATGAAACAAAAATTTTATTTTACTTATGAATTCTGCGGGACAGGGCACAGAGAAGATGGCCTGTCTCTGTTCTATGATGCTGGGGCATTAGCTGATCATACTTTTAAGCCAGGGATTATTTAACAGCTGGGGGATGGAAAAATTGGAGCTATCTTTATTTCTATGTCTTGCATTTAATGCTGGTTGTCAGCCAGGATCTTGAATGGGCACTCAGCCACAGCCCTCACACATGGCCTTTCCATGTAGTCTTTGCACCAGGGCTAGTTTGCTCTTCCTCACAGCATGGTAGCTGGATGCCAAGAGTAAATGTCTCAAGAGAGAATGAAGCAGAAGCCAGGGAACTTGTCTTTTATGACCTAGCTTCAGAAGTTACGTGTGTTACTCTGTCAGAGTGATAATCCACTCAAATTAAAGGGTATGAAACATAAACCCACCATTTGATAAGAAGAACATCAAAATTACATTGTGAGGCCGGGCGTGGTGGCTCACGCCTGTAATCCTAGCACTCTGGGAGGCCGAGGCGGGTGGATTGCTCAAGGTCAGGAGTTCGAAACCAGCCTGAGCGAGACCCCGTCTCTACTAAAAATAGAAAGACATTATATGGACAACTAAAAATCTATATAGAAAAAATTAGCCGGGCATAGTGGCGCATGCCTGTAGTCCCAGCTACTCGGGAGGCTGAGGCAGTAGGATCGCTTAAGCCGAGGAGTCTGAGGTTGCTGTGAGCTAAGCTGACGCCACGGCACTCACTCTAGCCTTGGCAACAAAGTGAGACGCTGTCTCAACAAAAAAAAAAAAAAAAAAAAAAAAAAACAAAATTACATTGTGAGAAGAACTATGGAATAGGAGAAATTGTTGCAATCATCTTTGGAAAATAAAGTCTGTCCAAACATATATCAAAACACTATTTCTTTTTGATATCCAAAAATCATAAAAAACAATATTTACAGTCTTTAACTCTGAAATTTGAAAGCCACTCACATGCCAAAGCCACACGAAGGTTTGATTCTGTATCTCTTAGGTCCAGAGTGCCTCACAAGCAATGTACAAGTTTAGTCACCAATATAGCCCATTGCTGAGATAAGGATAAAGAGGTCTGCCTCTTTATTTATGATGATATGATGGAAAGATATAGATTCCTCCAACTAAGCATGGCCTCTGAAAGAAAGCAACCACTCAAATTGAAAGAGAGGATCAATGAGGATATGAATTTGAAGGAACCTCAAACTTTATTAGATCAGAAGGCCCAAAGGAGTTACTATGGGTGTCCATATAGCCATCAAATTCATCTCCAGGACATCTGCTAGGGTCGGATTAGATGACCCTCGTTTATATTCCCCTCTAATTCTGGAATTACCTACTCCCACCACGGTTTCCGCTCAATGTATTATGGCTGCCTGCTTATTTATTTGCCTTCTTCATGAGATTGTGAGGTTTGTGAGGGTCGGGCCCAGGTCTTACAACATCTATTTATCTTATTTGTTTATAACATAGTAGTGTTTAATAAATATTTTCTTAACAAATGCATGAGATTTTCAACATTAAACAATTGATGTTATATTGATGTGCATTATCTTTTGCTAACTGCTTGTAACTCACTGTTGGGTCCAAGTTCTACTACCCATGACTACTACATTCGCAGTGAGAATTTCCTCATTATAACCATCCAAGCTGAAACAAAATTCCAAGCAAAAGAATTGTCTGATTCTAGGACTGGGGCAGGAAATATAAAAGATGAGCCTGGAACATTCCGTAGTGCCAGAAAGTAAAGAAGTGCTCAAAAAAAATAAATAAATAACTAAATAGACAGACAAATCCCAAGATGGTAAGAGTATATCAAAAGGACACAGTAGTTAATTTAAAGAGTACTCACTGGTCAAAGCTGTAACAATATGAGCAACAAAATACGTAAAGCAATATACTGGAGTATAACCATAAGTATAAGATAAATAACTGTGACTCCATAGTGATGCAAATAAATCATTGAATAAATAAATAAATTGGGGAGAAAAGACAAATTCCCAGAAGAATTTCAAATGGTTTATGTAGTTACTCTGTCCTCAAGGAGGTAGAACATAACTCCCACTTCTTACGTGTGAGCTGTGCATAGTGACTGTCTCCCAAAGAGTATAGTACAAAAAGGGAGAAAACACAGAGTAACTTTACAGTGAAGAAACCTAACAAAGAACACCTCAGCCAGGTGTTCAAGGTTAACATCAATAGTGGTAAGTCACATTGATAGTTTATACCTACTGTGGTTTGAATGCATCCCCTCCAAAATTCACATGTTAGTCTAGAAAAATAATTTATGCTTCACGTGGAACCAGAAAAAGCCTGAATAGCCATAGCAATCTTAAGCAAAAGGAATAAATTGGGTGACATCATATTACCAGACTTCAAACTATACAAGGCTATTGTAACCAAAAAAGGATGGTATTGACACAAAAATAGAGACATAGACCAATGGAACAGAACAGAAAATCCAGATATGAAACCATCCACATATAGCCAACTGATCTTTGACAAAGCAGACAACAATATACACTGGAGAAAAGAAGCCCTATTCAATAAATGGCGCTGGGAAAATTGCATAGCCACATGCAGAAGAATGAAATAGGATCCATATTTCTTACCACTCACAAAAATTAATTCAAGATTGATAAAGGACTTAAATGTAAGGCATGAACCCATAAGAATTCTAGAAGAAAGCATTTGAAAAACTCTTTTAGATATTGGCCTAGGCAAAAATTAATAAGTGGGATTTGATTAAACTAAAAAGCTTCTACACAGCTAAGGTAACAACTAACAGAGCAAATAGACAACCTATAGAACAGGAGAAAATAGTCACAAGCTACACATCTGATAAAGTACTAATAACAAGAATTTACAAAGAACTCAAGCAAATGAGTAAGGAAAAAACAAACAACCCCATTAAAAAGTGGGCATAAGATATGAACAGAAGCTTCTCAAAAGAAGCAAGACAAATTGCCAATAAACATGAAAAAATGGTCAACATCTCTAATCATCAGAAAAATATAAATCAAAACCACAATGAGATATCACCTTACCCCAGTCAGAATGGCTTTTATTAAAAAGTCTAAAAATAATAGATGTGGGCATGGATGCAGAGAGAAAGGAACACTTATACACTGTTGGTGGGATTGCAAATTAGTACTGCCTCTAAGGAAATCAGTATGGTGATTTCTCGAAGAACTAAAAGTAGACCTACCATTTGATCCAGCAATCCCCCTGCTGAGTATTTTCCCAAAGGAAAAGAGGACATTTTATCAAAAAGACATCTATATGTGAATGTTTGTTTCAGCATAATTCACAATTATGAAGCTGTGGAATCAACACAAATGCCCATCAATTCATGAGTAGATTAATGAAATGTGGTATATGTATACCATGGAATACTACTCAGCCATGAAGAACAATGACTTAATGCCTTTTGCAACAATTTGGATGGAACTGGAGATCATTATCCTAAGTGAAGTATGTAAAGAATGGAAAAACAAACACCCACATATGCTCACTATTAAGTTGGAATTAACTGATGAGCACACATGTGCATAGAGGGAAGTAAAACTCAGTGGGAACCAAGGAGAGGAGAGGTGGGAGGTGGGAATGGGAAAAAACCTACCTAATGTGTACAACGAACACCATCTTGGTGACAGGCACACCTATAGCTGGGACTCAAGCATTACAAAAGCGATCCGAGTAACCGAGAACATTTGTACCCCCATAATACTTTGAAATTAAAAATAAAGGGAAAAAATTAATGTGCTGGAAAGTTAACCCCCAATGCACAGTGTTGAGAGGTGTGGTGTTTTGGAAGGTGTGAGCATTAAAGCTGCTATTAAAAGGGCTTGCGGGAGTGATTTTTCCCTGTTTTGCTCTTCTGCCATGTGAGAACATAGCAAGAAGGTTCTCACCAGAACAAATTCCAGCACCTTGATCTTGGACTTCCCAACCTCTAGAACTGTGAGAAATAAATTTCTATTCTTTATAAATGACCCAATATGTGATATTCTGTTATAAAGCACAAAACAGACTAAGACAGTATGCTCAATATGATGTGATGAAAATAGCTCTTTACCTCTGTGACTTTCCTCCCCAAAATATACAACTCCAGTCTAATCATGAGGGGTAAAAATCCCTCAGATGATGCTCAATTGAGGGATATTCTACAAAACATCTGCTCAGCATTCCTCAAAACTGTCAAGGTCATCAAAAAGAAGGAAAGTCTGAAAAATTGTCATAGCCAAGAGGAACCTAAGGACACACAAGGACTAAATGCAATAAAATATCCTGAATGGGATCCTAGAACAGAAAAAAAAAAGATCATTTGGTGAAAACTAAGGAGATCTAAATAAAGTATGGACTTTAGTTAATAGTATATTAGTATCTGTTCCTTAATCATAACCAATTTACCACACCAATATAAGATGTTCATAACAGGGGAAACTGGGTGTGAAGTATATGACAACTCTACTTTCTTCACAACTTTTTTATAAATCTGGAATTATTCTAAAAGTAAAGATTTATTTAAAAAATATTCCAGGAAACACTATTTCAAAACCCTGAGGTTCCTAGTCGAGAACAGACCCAATATAAACCATCAACACAGCAAAGCCACTAAGTAAAGGACACTTTTAATCTTTCAACATGATGAAGCACTAGCAGACTTTACATTCTGATTCTCATCTTGGTCACTGAACGAGTTACAGCACTGGAGTATCAGAGGCGGACGTGAAATTGTCTGAAAACTTTTGCCTTAAGGTCTGGTGCAAAAGATCGTCTGAAGTCTGGAGCAAAAACAGCTTCAATCTATGTAAATATCAGGAAATTAAATTCCATATGTTGCATGCCAGATGCTTTTAGCTGCCCCAGCTGTGCACAAACGGTGAGCAGACAGTTTGGATTTCTCAAGCAAGAGAAGTGTCATTCTTTGCAAAGGAGAAGGCTGCGGCTTCCAGTGGGAGGTGAAGGGGTAATGTGTATGAGTGACTTGATTCCAGCAATCTGACAAGTTAAATCACTGGACAGTTGGGAATTCCATGTGAGGCTTAAATTTGGAAGAACTTATTAAGGGTGTCATAGTCTTTGGAACCAGGGATTGCCTTTGAAACATGCTGTTTATTTTAGAAATTATATTAAAAATGCACATGTATGATGAAGACAAAGATGCGAGGGAGATTTCCATTGCAATTAAATATGGATGGTCATTGTAGGAAAAAGGAACATCATCAAAATGTAAAAATAGTAAGATAATAAAACACACTTATTTTGGACAAAATTGATTTATATGCGTTAGCTTTTAAACTTTCAACAGGTGTCCTAAATCTCTCTAATGCCTGTCCATTTGATTTAAATGCTTCTCAAATCTGAAGATATCACAAAACCTGGAGGTACTGAATGAAATGGGTGGTAGTACATGAGCATTTAGGGATTAGACCTAAGAAACAACATATAAAAGTTAAAGGTCTTACCATCTGTGGGGGGAATGAGGAGCTTGGATATGTGGGAAAGGAACTGATTTTTCAGTAGGAGCTCTTAGAGTCATGAGACACGCATTCTACTTTGACTTCTTCCACAAGATATCTAAACAAATTGTTTCTCTGGAGAATAAAACAGAGCTTAGGCATTGGCATGTAAATTCCTGCATTCGAATCACAGTTTGGCACCTTGTTAACTCTGTGACACTTGACAAGTAACTTCATCTCTCAGTTCCTCAGTTTCTTCATCTATAAAATGGGCACCACATCTCTCTCATGTGTTGTATAGGAAATCCAATTAGCAAATGCATTTAAAGCGTGTATCCCAGTGTTTGGCACTTACTTAATAAATAGCACTTGTTACTTGTTTCGAGAACTGAAGCAACATTCAATGTGACCTTTACAGATTAGAATGATAATCTGAAACCAACAAAGAAGGATTTTCTCTTTATTTATTTGCTTTCAGATTTTATTTTATTTTTTATTTCAAAATATTGAGGGAGTACAAATGTTTTTGTTGTATGGATACCTTGTAAATGCTTAAGTCAGGTTTTTTGTTATGCCCATCATCAGAATAATGTTCATTGTACCCAATAGATAAATTTGCATCCCTCAATCCCCCTCCCACTTTCCCCTCTTCTTGGTTTCTAATGTCCTTTATATCTCTTTGTGCCCATGTGTACCCATCATTTAGCTCCCACTGCTTATTAAGAACATAGGGTGTTTGGTTTTCCCGAGACACTTCACTTAGGATAATGATCTCCACTTCCATCCAAGTTTCTGCAAATGATTTTATTTCATACCTTTTATGGTTGAGTAGTACTCCATGGTATATGTGTGTGTGTATATATACATGCACACACACACACACACACACATATACACATATACAGATTTTCTTTATCTACTCTTGACTTGATGGGCACTTATGTTGATTCCACATCTTTGCAACTGTGAATTGTGCTGTGATAAGCTTTCAAGTACATGTGTCTTTTCCATAAAATGACTTCTTTTCCTTTGAAACCAACAAAGAAGAATTTTGAAAGCGTTAGTGTGAGATCCCGAATTTAATCTCAAACAAATCAATTGCACAAGATTGGAATGGTGTTATGGATTGAGGTATTGATTTACGAAATAAGAAGACTAAGTCAAAGTCATGTTTCCAAAAATAATGCCACATGGACAGACTAACAGGGTTTCCAATCATTTGTGGAGTCAGCATACATTCAGACGCTTTGATTTTAATTTTGAACATTTCACTTTTAGAGGAATAGTGACAATCTGGAGTCCTCAAAGGAGACTGCATAAGATCGTAAAAATTCTGAAAATCATGTTACATGGAACATGTAAGGAACACATGCAGGTACAGTCTTGGGTTAGCTGAACCCTGGCAAGGGCAGAAAAATCATCTTAGTCCTCATGTCATTGTTCCCCCTCTTGGGCATGAAGTATATCCTGCTGATGTTTTCGAATAGAAATAAAACCTTGTCTTTGGCTCCCAGAGGAAATTCAGTATGCTCACCGTCAGAACAGTCACATTCTGGGTGTTGCATCCAAAGTCTTCTTAGGATAAAGCCCAGCCATCTGGATCTGCTCCCTCCCTCTCAAACACCCCAATTTAAGATAATTTAAGAACCATGCCTCAATCTACATTGTCCACCCTGAGAGACTGAATGACCACCTCTGGCTCTGCTCTCTTTCCTTTTACTTTTTATTTCTGATACAAATGGAAAATCCTCTCAGAAGAGAAGCCATCACTGGCTTCTGACGTCGCTGTTGACAGAGTGTGGATGAAAGTGATGTGGATTGTGATGCACTTGCTTACACAAAGCTGGGAGGACAAGGCATGTTTGTGTGAATTACTCAACACAAGGTGAAAGTATTGGTGGAAAAATCCAGCCACCTGATGACTCTGAAATTTATTTAAATATAGTATCTATGACCCATGTTTCCAGGGAATTTAAAGCAGTGGTTTCCATTGACCACACAACACCAATTCCAAAGAATCACATACTTAAGTGTTCTTTTAAGGCCTTGACACCAGAAGAGGACGAGAGGGGAGGGACCCAAACAGTTGAAAATAATATGTAAATAGCCTAGGCATGTGGGGGGTGCATACATATGTGAATTTGTGTGTACACACTGAAACTTGTTGGCCTCAGGGGAATACAAAATACTTATGGCTTGCCAAAGTATACGGTTTCTTTTACACTACTCTATCACATTGGAGAATCTCTCTGCCTCCCCCTGCATTCAAGACACACAGGGCTTAAGACTCAAGTTTGCCAACAAAAACTACCGTTTCCAATCTCACTCCTGTGAGGCCCAGCTCAACACCACTTGTCAAAGTAGCTTCCCACACCTACTGCTCACCAAATGCCCTTTGTCTTTGTAATATGCTTGGATCACAGTTTTACAAGCCAACACTTTCTAACTGGGGCTTTCTGTTGACGCTGGAGGGGAAAAGGGCAATACAACAAGGATAGGTTTCCTATGTAACTCTGAAGTTTTAGTCCTCGCTAGTCGTAAAACCCTGGGATTCTTCAGCTGTTTTTGTGCAAACTTGGAGTTATATAGGCAAACTCCTCCTGGCCTCCCTCCAATTTTATCTTTGTCTTGTTGGATGCAGGTGATCTATGTGACGCTTATTCCCCATTTGTCCTTCTGCCCCTTTATTGAGGACCATCCTAATGCTATTTGCCTTTTGTATTTACCCTTAATATGCCATATTGGATTTATGAGATTTTTTTTTTTTGTTTTCTGGATTTAACTTTTTAGAACTTATTTTCTTTCCAATCAGATTTCATGCTGTGTTTTACTTTTTGGAACAATTGAGGTGGAGTAGGAGGTGTAGTTGATCTCCCTGGGGAAAAAAAAAATGTCGGATGATCTTGATCTACAAATCTTCATCCTCCACCTTTTTTCTATTCTGGTCAATTTTTTTTTTCAAAGACTTGATCCTTGATCTCTTTAATCTTGCTTTTACTATAACTTAAATTAATATGTAAAGTTTTATTGATTGATCAGTTCATTCATCCATGGAGCCCAATTATGAGTTTAATTATTATATTCTCTTCCCCATGATCTTTCTGCCTTGAACAATTCTATGTCTCAAATCTACTACTTTTAAAAAACAAAAATCACTTTCCCCTAGAAATAAGCCACATGACTACAATGACTCAATATAATTCTATTCTAAATTACTTGAAAGTAACATTTTAGTTAGTCTTGATCACCTAAGAATGAATGACTTATCCCATAAGTCTTTTTAGAACAATAAAGGTAGTTGGTAACTCTGATATAACCCCCAATGACAGCTGATGTTCCAGTACATCAGAGACAACCTCTTGCGACATTCAGGTATTCAGTTATATCACAAGAAAGTTTTAAGTATCTCAATCCAGATTAAGTTCAATGAGCATATGTATCTTTTTTTTTTTTTTTTTTTTTTGAGAGAGAGAGTCTCGCTCTGTTGCCCAGGCTAGAGTGCGGTGGCGTCAGCCTAGCTCACGACAACCTCAAACTCCTGGGCTCAAGCAGATCCTACTGCCTCAGCCTCCTGAGTTGCTGGGACTTAGGTGTGCACCACCAAGCCTAGCTAATCTTTTCTATTTTTAGTAGAGATGGGTTTTCACTCAGGCTGATCTCAAACTCCTAAGCTCAAGTGTTCTTCCCACCTCAGCCTCCCACAATGCTAGGGAGCCACTATGCCTGGCCAGTATCATTTTCAAGTCTAAATTTCTTATCTCTTCTTTTTCACTTATGCCAGTACTACATATTTAACTGATTACTAGGCAGCTCTAACTTGGAATTTCTGAAATTGAAGTCATTGCATTTCCCCTTTAGTCCCTAACCCAATGCATGGTATGACCTTCCATGAGCCATTTAATCAGACACCAGGAGGTTATTCTTGACACACCAGTGTCCCTTACCTTTTGTGTGCCATCAATCCCAAAACCCTAGTAAGGGCACCTCTTCAACCTCATGTCTAATACCTCCAGTCCACCCTGCCCAAGTTAGGATTTTTTTTTTTTTCCCACCACTCATCTCAATGACCTCCCAATTGGTCTCTATATTTACAAGTCTGTACCTTCTACTGTACATGGTAGCCAGAGAGATATTTCTCCAGTGCTAATTTGACTCTGCCATTCTATAACTTAAAACCCTTCACTGAGATATTCCTCACTGACCTCAAGTAAGTTGCAAGTGATTCTTTTTATTAGATACAGGCTCATCTATCTCTTTGACCTCATTGACTCTCATAAACTCCCTCTGTTTCAAACATATTAAACCTCGTGTTGCTCTCCGTACCAGGCATGCTCTCTCATCAAAAGGTATCTATGCCTTTATACATACTGCTTCCTTTGCCTTGAGACACTCTCCCAGTGCACCAACCTTGTCACTTCCTTAATACCTACTTGCTCGGTGCACCTACTAAATGATCATTGAGCTCCTTCTCCATGTTTGCTACTGTGCTGGGCCCTTGAGATAAAGGAGCAGACAGTTTTGCTTCAAGGGTCAGAGTGTAGAAGAGGAATACAAGAAGAATATAATAGATGGTAAGCTGGAAGAAAGAAAATAGCATAAAGGAAAATGCATGATGGATAAAGAGATTTGGCTTTCTAAATAAATAAAGCCAAGAGGCACAGAGACAGAAACTGGGTGTCAAAAGTTTCACAAGTCTAGCATGCCAAAGATGAATGCATTCTTGCCAAAGTAACAATTGTGAACATTGTTTCACGATCACAGTGTAAGTAGTTGTAGCAAGAGCTGTTGTTACAGGTCTCTCCCTCTCTCTTTCTCTCTCTCTCTCTCATACAAAAATAGAGAATCTTGGGATTAGACCAGAACTTAAAGTTCTTCTTACTTCCCAACAAATGCTTTAATAAAATTCCCAATTCAATAAAATTTCAACTTGTGGTCTTGCAATATCTGCTTAAATATCTCCTGTAATGAGGCTCTCTCTCCAACTTTGAAGAAACCAAGAATGCTGGGTTTAGAACTAAATAATATGTGTTCAAACCCTGCTTTAATTATGTGTTGATTATCAGAATGCAGTCACTTCAATTTACCTTTCTAATTACACTTTACATATTAGAAATTAACTCTGGGTTACAGGGTTACTATTTAAAAGTAAAGAGATAAAGTATGTAAAAATTCTCAGCACCATGACTAACACATAGTAGGTGCAAAACAAATGGTAGTCCCTTAAACTTTATGATGCTCTCTTTCGCAAAATAACCTGTTGAGACTTTACCCTCGCATGGTGTTTCTGCTTTCATATGAGGCTAGTAGCTATAAAGTTTGCCATCTTGCTTATTAAATCTAACTAACATCCCCCTAGAGATGCATAATCGAGTGATTTTGGAGTGTGAAATAAAATCCAGCAAATGTTATTGCTATGATTATTCAGCTGCCAGGATGTTTTATAGCAGTACTCAGATGATGGGTTACATAGGAAGCTCTGGGGTAAATAAAAGGAATTTTTGCAAACTTGTAAATGATTCATTTAACCTTATTCTTTAGGGAGAGGGAAGAAAACCTTCACCTTTCTCCCTCTTGAAAGAATGAATATTAAAATATTCTGCCACCTTTTACATTTAGAAACTGAGGAAGTGTTTTTGTTTTATATTTTATTTTTTTCTAATATATATTTCTTTCTAGGGTCTGGACACATTCAGAGAGATAAGAGAAAATAAAAATATTGAAGTATTTTTATTGCTGTAAGAAATAATAAAATGAAATAAAAAGTCTTTTTCCCTACTAGAATGCTAGTTTTGTAAAGATGGGAACTATATATGTATTCTTCAATGTACTATCGCCAGCTGTCTGAATAGTGCTTTGCCTAAAGTAGTTGCTTGAGAATTATTTAATAAAATAATTCTTGTGAAATAGGCTGATATTCTTAAACCAAGTAAGCATTTAACAAAGCAGTCTTCATTGTAATAATGTATTGTTTGGGATTGGAGGTTGGAATAGGAAGAGAGGGGAAGTGTTCAGACACACATGTATGAGGCTATATCACAGCACATTGTAAAAAAAAAATTAAAATGTCCAAAATAAGACCTCACAATTAAGCTATAAAATTATTATAAATTATACAGATAGATTTACTGACATACTGACATGAAAGAATGTCAAAACTACATTTTTGATTAAGGAAAGGTATACATATAATGATATATAACATTTTTGTCTTCAGATGAAAGGATTTAGACAGCTTCATTTCTTTTCCTTTGATTATTCTATATTGATAAAGGCTATATTTTTAAAAAGTCTTTTTATGTGATATTGATTAGAGAAGGCTTTTTCTTTAGGAGAAAAATGTCCTGTCTTTTCAACTTGTCATAAATGTTTTTGCAATTCACATTGCCCCACACCAATTTTCCCCCAAACATTTTATTGACATATACTTTTCTGGGTAGTCCATTTGGCCCAGATCATCTTAATAACTTCTGAATGTTTAGCTATTAATAATCATTTTTATTGGGTGTGTGTAATACGGCTGTCTTTGGAAAGCTCAGTTTAAGCACATATTAGGAAATGGCCTTGGACTGCCTCATCCAAACAACAAAATTCTCTAACTCTTTCTCTCTCCCTATCCCAAACCACCTCCATCCTTGATAGTAGTGTTGACATCAAATCCACATTGTTTCTAGGAAAAAAGTAGGGGTAAGGAAGTGGGGGATTAACTACTCCTTGGCAGAAAAAAAAGTGATGTTATAAAAATATCTTAAATCTATTTTTTTGAACATCCAAAGATACCAAAAAAGTAAATTTAAGCCACAAAAATTCTAGTGACAAAAATTAAACATGATCTTTTTTGTTGATGATATTAATTAAATATCAACAAACATCAAATGATGAGATTTATGGTGCATGTAGGGACACATACATCATCATCCTTATTTTTTATATACTCTTAGAGTAGCGTGGTGGAGACAGAGAGATAGACAAGTAAATATGCCACAAAATTGGGTGTGCTAAGTCCAGCACCGTAAGCATGTGTAGAAGGAGCCAGAGGAAGGAGGTATGCATGCCATCAGCTAAGAGCAATTATGGGAGGGTTTAAAACCTAGTGGCCCCTGAAGTGAGCCTTGAAGGATGAGTTTATTTTAAAAATAATGAAAATTTTGAGGTATATGTATTTATAAATATATGGCTTATGAAAAAAAAATGATCAAAAATACAAGAGAAGAAATGTTCTAGACTTATCTGAGATTTGGAAGATTTAGAAAAAAATGGAGAGTTATTTTTAATGGGAATAAAGTTTTAGCTATGCTGGATGAATGAATTCTAGATATCTGCTATACTACCTTGTGCCTATAGCTAACAACGCTGAGTTGTGCATTTCAAAATTTGTTAAAAGGATAAATCTCACGTTGTGTTTTTACTACCAAAACAACAACAACAAGACAAAAACAAACAAACAAACAAAGGGCACTTTTAGAGGTATTGGATATGTCTGTTACCTTGATTGTGGTGATGATATCATGGGTATTTGCATAGGTCCAAATGCATCAAACTGCACTGGTTTTATTGTTTCAGTTCTTTGTATACCAATTATACCTTAATAAAACTGTTAAAAAATAGTACCTGGAGGGCTTCTAGCATGGGATGTAGAGGACAGAGGGATACCATGTGAAATGCAGCTGAAGATATAGATAGATGCAGATAGGACTGTGGAGGCCCTATGTTGTAGGTAAAGTTTGGACTTAAATGTGTAGAAAATAAGGCACTTTGCAAGTAGTACATTCCAGAGGTGTAGAAGGAGAGGTCAGAGGCACGAAAGCCATCTAGGAGGCTATTATGACCATGCAAAAAAAGATGATGGAACTCTGGACTGGGGTACATTCAGTGGAGCTGGGCAGAGACGGTGGGAGTTGCCAATTGTAGAGAAATCAGGGAAAGATCAGCAGTATGCTATTGCACATTCCCTAGTGTCATGGGTTGAATCTTGCCCCCCAGAAAAGATACATTGAAGTTTTTACCCCTAGTAAAACAGAATGTGACCTTCTAATAAGAATCTTTGTAGATATACTCAAGTTAAAATTAGGTCATTAGGGTAAACTAAATCCAATGACTAATGCCTGTATAGGAGACAGAAAAGGAGAAGACACATCACACCCAGAGGGAAAGGCCGCGTACAGAGAGAGGCAGAGATTGGAGCGATGCATCTACAAGCCAGGGAATGTCAAGGATGGCCAGCAGCCACCAGAAGCTAGGAGAGGTGCATGGGACAGATTTTCCCTCAGAGCTTCCAGAAGAAACCAACTCTTCCGACACTTTGATTTTGCACTTCTGGATTCCAATACTGTGCGAGAGTCAATTTCTGTTGTCTCAGCCACCCAGTTTATAGTACAGCAGCCCTACCAAATTAATACAAACGAATACACCTTGGTACAGTTTCTTTGGCTTTGTACTTCATCCCTTGTGTTCTTTAATTTCCTACTCAGGGCCATAACCCTCATACTTCATACCCTCATACTCCAAAAGGACACAGCATATTTTATGTATATCTTTAGGTTATCTAGTAGCTTTTAATACTTGCAATCAAAGCCCCACTACCACCTCCAACAGCACAAATCTGATTCAAGCCCCTGGATGGTTTCTTCTTATGCCACGAGGATGTTGAGCATGGTAGGGTGAGCGTGGTTCTAGCTTAGTGGGGCACTTTGCTGTGCTGCTCAGATCCCCTTTCAGAAGTAATGGATTTGTCACCTAGCTGCTGAAAATGCCGCTGGCTGACAGCCTACGTGGTGGGCTTTCTACAGGAATTGCCTTTAGCTGAAGAGGGTTGCTTTTCAACCCTATTTCAAGACAGTGCCCTTTCCTAGGGCACCCTGCATCCAGCGACTGGTCTGTGCAGGAGTCTAAGTTCCCCACCTGAAGACACAGCTCAGGGCAACGCGGAAGGGCCATTCCAGCTCCAGAGCTCTCTGTGGGGTCAACTGAGGCCTTGTCACAGTGGCGCCATTGCCCAACTTCTCTGTCTGCTCAGCCCCACTTCCTTGCCTTCCCCACTGGTGTTGACCCCAAGAGACTCCCTAATAAATTTCCAACATCCTAGGCTTCATCTTAGAGTCTGCTTCCTGGGGACCACATCTGCAATTAAACGTGTGTCATACATAAACCTCAAAGGATCAGAATGTAATTGGGAAACGTGTTGTAAAAGTAGAGTCATTCTTGAGATATTTTGCACCAGCCATAGAGAATCAGACGGTTCTCTCAGATTAATCTCCATAAATACGCTTTCACCCAATCACTGTGAACTGAGTGACTTGACCCAGCTGATCATGTGCAGGCTCTGTGACTCCTGGCATAATTAAGACGGGATCCCTGCCCTGCAGTAGACCTCTTTGCTGGCCTTTTTCTCTGAGAACTTCCCACCCAGCCCACACCAGTGAAGTGTCCGCTGGGGGACACGCATCCCTGGCCACAGCTAATTGCTTTGTTGCTAGACCCCTCCTCTACTTTGGGCCAACCACATTTTCTTTCACGGATATTTAGAATCTTGAATTAAACTGTACAGAGACTAGAAAGTTTGATTCATATGCTAAGCATATTACTATTTTGCCATGATCATTTTATTTACCTAGAATCACAAAATGTAATTTTTTTGTGATTATCATTTTCAAGCTTCACATTGATTTTTTTTTTTTTGCATCCTTGAATAAATCGAATGTCTTCTCTGTACCAATTTATAGAGATGCAGAGAATTAACCCAGGATATTCATGAAATGAACTAAAGTGTCCTAATGGATAAGACCTTAGAAATCACCTAGTTCAGGAAGTTTTTTCTTAGTTTTCTTTAGCAGTGATACTTCTCTTCTTCACACCCCCCTATCGGGCCCACCCACCCCCACCCACCCCCAACACACACATACACACCAGCACAATTTTACATAGAATCCCCATCTCTGTAATAGATTTAAGCTGCTCCTAATAAATAAGAGGTCAGGCCCAGGATCCTTCGGGAGTCTCTCTTCTCCTAATAGACACCTCCATAAAACTCCTAGAGTTCTTTGGAATATAGTTTTAATAGCATTAATGTCACAGCATTCTTTCATTTTCCCAAATGAGGATAAAACTTCCCTGAAGGAAGTGATGCCACCATGTGTCAGTGCTGAAGCTCGGATTAGAACCCACTCTCCTCATTAATAATATTAAAATTTCTTTTCCTTTTCTTCATCCCTTATTAGGCTAGTACCAGACGCAATTCAATCAAGACTATCACGTCCTTCACAGAGGTCAGAGACAAATGTTACCCAAATTTAAAACATTAATAGAATAAAAAGATCTACTTAGCCTTTAATGAACGTTGCAAATATATCTATGTTTCCTACTTTTGCAGAACATTCCATAAATCTGCCAGCGTAAAACTAAACCAACAGAAGAGGAAAAGCAAACATATTTTTTTTTTTTTTTGAGACAGAGTCTCACTCTGTTGCCCGGGCTAGAGTGAGTGCCATGGCGTCAGCCTAGCTCACAGCAGCCTCAAACTCCTGGGCTCAAGCGATCCTACTGCCTCAGCCTCCCGAGTAGCTGGGACTACAGGCATGTGCCACCATGCCCGGCTAATTTTTTCTGTATATATATTTTAGTTGTCCAGATAATTTCTTTCTATTTTTAGTAGAGACGGGGTCTCGCTCTTGCTCAGGCTGGTCTCGAACTCCTAACCTCGAGTGATCCACCCACCTCGGCCTCCCAGAGTGCTAGGATTACAGGCGTGAGCCACTGCTCCTGGCCCCGCAAACGTATTTAAACCCCTCCAAAAACTGGAAAATTGCCGAATGATTCCTCCCAAACAATGAAATAGAAACAACCCTATATCCCAGAGTAGCCCCTAGCATATCAGAATATGTACGCATTGCGTTACGAAAAAGCATGGGAAGATGATGACAGTGATGGTCATGAAAATGACAATGATGACAATGAGGATGACTATAGTGGTGGTTTTTGAAAGGGCGGCTAAAGTGAAAACCAAGCTTGTTGCCAAAGTGCCATTCGGGCTTTTCATTTATTAGCTTATGTTTCAACCACCAGCATCTGGTCCCTGGCACATATAATAAGATTACCCATGTAATCAGGAAGATTTAAAAAAATAACTAAGTCCCACCTCCCTTCAGGATGCTCCCCTATGTATGAATTCAGCAGTTATCTTTTGAAGCAGGTTGAAATGAGTTAGCTACATCAAAGAGCCAGAATCTTATAAACAAGGTTTGGGGGGAGATCATTAAGGGACATCTTTTCTCAGGATAAAAAGTAAGTTGAATTCATTATTAGGATAATATGCAACATTGTTATGAAAAGACACCCTTTACCAAGGAAAGGCTGAGTTGAGGAGTATATGCAAGGATATGAGATTTGCAGAATCACCCTGCGTTCAATTCTTGCTTAACAGCTGAATGATCTTGGTCATTTCCCCCATCTCCTGTCTCTCTCCCTCCATTCTTTTCTCCCTCCCTCCCTTCACTTCCTCATCTATTTCTTCATTTGCAGATGAGATACTGCACAAGATGGCTTTGACGTTTGGGCAAAAAGTGCCACTTTTACGATGTTCAAACAGAGGCAAAGAAGTCTCTTAGAGACAGCGCAACCATCCATCCTGGCTTGCTGATACAGCTCCAGTTTGTCTGCTATACTGATTTAATTATTAAGAGTTCTTTTTTCATTGTCAAAAGCATCCCATTTTGGATGATATATTATATCGTCACCTATTTATAGGGGACATTGAATGAGGTATTTATAGGCAATGAGGCAGATTATGTTATTAAGCTAGAATTTCAGATGTAGTGGGGGGAAAATGTAGGGAAAATGGTCTCTGCAAGGAAAGCATTAAGGGGAAAAAAGGAGAAAAAAGGGGCCATGACATGGGGTGGGAGGAAAGAAGGAAGAGGTATTTGCGGGGAGAAGCTAAAGATTCCTCCGTGATGTGGAGACAAAGACACTCGGGACGTTTGGTTATTTGTTCTGTGAAATAATCGCTCTTTTACAGGTTCATCAAACCAATCAAGAGAAATGATCAACCTTCTTCTTCAAAGCTTTTAGAGACAGACTTTTTCTTTGAATACAAAAAGATCCTCAGAATTTCCCCTAAAGTCACCCAGTTGTATTAAGATGACTTGAGCCTCAGAAAGAGAAATGTACCAGAGGAATTTTGTCAATGTTGGGATTCTGAAAAGGCATCATGATCTATAATCATAGAGAATGGAGCCCTCTCTAGAATTCCACCTGGGGTTTGGGCTTCTGACTTTTCCTAGCAAACAAATAAAGCAAAACCAAACATATATTTAAAGGGGCCCTCTGACAGATCTTCCCTTTAAAAGGAAAACCTCTGAGGAGGAAGGTTTAAAAGATAGCTAACATTTTGTGAACCTACCATGTGCAAGATACTGTTTTAAGAATACATGTATATATATTTGCATACTCATGTACTCTTCCCAATAGCCTTATAATATTATAGGGATGTAGGCGCTATTATTAATTCTATTTTATAGATGAGAATAATGAAATAGGCCAGGGAACAGAAATAATTTGCCAAAGTTCACATGGCTAATAAAGAGTTAAATCACTGTTCTAATTCAGGGATTCTGGCTCAAAATGTCAGCCTCTAAACCAGCTTGCTACAATTCCTCTTGATATAGTCTGCAATAGGAATGATTGCAGGCAGGAGTCAGGACTACATAGACTGAGGAAGAGGAGATTCAAGGCAGACAAGACACTTGTCTCCCAATCTCAGGAGAACTGGCATGAGAAGAAAGAACTGCTTAGGACAAAGGCAAGTGGAAAGCTGCAAGAGAAAGGCTGCAGTTCAATATGGGAAGTTCTTCTAGCTCTTGAAGCCGTGGGACAGTCATCCAGGTGGCCTCCACAGGAAGCCCCTGGATGCTGGAGCATTGCCTATCAAGGATGCTGAGACAGGTATTTTCATGGAGAGAAACAGCGGACGCTTTCAACCCCCAAATTCTCAACCCTTACAAAATGCTGGAAAGCTATGATTGCTATGGATTCCTATGAAGTCTTCAGCGAAGTGGAAGAAATAAACAATTAACCAGTCAAATGCAGCATTACATCTTACTGCACAAAGTAGTTCATTTTGTGATTTCCTCCTATTCTTGTTCCTGTCACCTTCTGACACAATGTATTCTAATCCTAGATTCTTATGGGAACTAAAATTAGATCGTTACAGAAAGAGAGCTCCGTGTGTTTAGTTAAATGTCTTTGGAGAAAAAACTCACAAATTTCCATGAATTCCCTTGGCAGCACCATCTGGAATTGCATACTCTTCGTAGTTGCATTCTTCCTGAATGTGTGGCTGGATTTCACCAAACCTCGGAAACTCATTCTTTGTTCTAGGGTCGAGCGCCTGCATGTTGAAACTGGGAGTAGAGATATTAATGCGAGGAGGTTCCTCCCTGAAGGAGCTCACAGTCCCCTGAGGAAGAAGGGTAAGTTAACAGGCCCCACTAACACATGTGCTAAGGAATGTGAAAACAGTAAGTACAAGGGCTGTACAATGTCACCTTAGAGCACTACCAAGAGCATGTTGCTATTACTATGCTGAGGAAAAGAAAAGTTGTGTTGTAAAGATCTAGGTGCTACAAATAGGAATGTAAACCTGGGTTCTAAGGACCACGTTGCAAAGAGGCAGCCTGTGGCTCAAACTTGGCAGTTGGCTTGGGGTCAAACAGATCGTGGTTCCAGTCTCTCTGTGCTCCTTATTAGTGGGTGACTGGGGGTAGTGTGAGCTTGGGAGAACTTGCTGTTCTTTAAGTGAAACTGAGTGTCTTTCTGCCCAACATCTCAAAACAGATGCAAACAGCATCTATACCCGATGAATAACTGTATGGAACCTTTGCAAAATAGTTTTTCTCCCTTACTTAGATGTTGATGTAGAGTTCACACTACATCGTGGTAAAAATAAAATAATAACAAGCTCCTGGACTCAATCCCAGCTCTGCCCTTGGCGAGTCATTGACGTTAGGTGTGACAATTATTAATAAAACCTGTACGACTCTATTTACAAACCTGGAAAATGGGAGTTGTTATTTGACCTTCATTTCTCAGGGTCGTCCATAGGCCTTAATGAGAAGCTGTCACTAAAGCTACTCTGTAAAATGGAAAATATTGTCACAGCAGTGAGACGATATATCTGATACAAAACTACATGCCTTTGTGTGAAGAAAAGCAGTTTGGCTTGAAGGTGATGTTAATTGCTGTTAGTGAGGATCACACTCATGATGACTTACAACAGCCAATCAAAGCCGCCATCCACCTCAAGTCCGCACCCCTAGTCACGCCCGGTCACATCAGTCCTTGACTGTCATTGTCACGCTTCTCACTGCTTCGGGTTGCTGTGTTTGTTTCCCTGTATGTGAATAGAATTTGGCTGCCATGGAAGCGGTGAGCCTGTCCATCATAGTCGATGCTCCAGCCCTGTCTGGGTGCCTGAAACAGTCAGGGTCACGGAGAAGGCACCTCCTGTGTGACTTTGTCATAAATAAATAGATGCATCCGTAAACAGACTGGAATTTTTAGGGCACTGAGAAAGCCTGAAGGAAGAAGTTCTTATTTCTGTTTTCCAGAAAAGACTCAGAGAGGTTAAGTCACTTGCCCAAGTCGTAGGAAAACTCTGTCTGACTCCAAATCTCGTGTATTCTTTTTTCAGCACGTCACGAGTGGGTTTCCTCCCTAGTGGTCTATGAGTTGGCTAGGGCTGCCATAACAAAGAACCACAGTCTAGGGGGCTTAAACAACAGAAATTTATTTTCTCACAGTGTCTGAGGCTTGAAGTCTGAGATGAAGGAGTCGGCGGAGTTGATTTCTCCTGAGGCCTCTCTCTTTGGTTTGTAGACGGTCGACTTCTCCCTCTGTCTCCACATGGTCTTCCCTCCATAACTACCTGTTCTCAAATTTTTTCTTCTTATAAACATACCAGTCATATTGGATTTAGGCCCTCTCCAATGTATTCATAATTAACTTAATTATCTCTCTAAAGACCCTGTCTCTAAATACGGTCACATTCAGAGGCAGTAGGGGTTAGGACTTCAATATATGAGCTTTGGGTGGAGATGCAATTCAGTCCATAGCAGGTGGTGACGTGAAGTACCCAGTCTATTCCTGGCCTGTCACTAATACACCTGATGATGTCTAATTATTCCAAAAGACTTTCTGTGGGCATTGTTATCCAGGTTTCTCCTACCTGCCATCCAACAAGTCCTGGGAAGACAATCATTGAAAACAAACACAATTCTTTCCTTCTCTTTAAAAACCCTGACAGAGCACCCATTTTATGCCGGTCCCTATGCTAGTTAGGGGGCCAGAGGATGAAGAAGACCAGCTAAGCCTCTCCTCTCAAGGAGGATCCAGACTAGCAGAGGATGCAGACTAGTCAATAGAGGATGATATAGGGTGTTTGCTGCTATAACAGAAAGAAACATCGTGATCTAAAGGAGCACAGAGGAAGGGCGTGGATTTAGGGTGAAGAGGGTATATCCAGGTGGGGTAATTTCTAAAAAGACTTGAAGACAAGTAGGAGGGAGGCAGGAAAGAGGAGCGAGAAGTGGGTAGAGTGGACTCCCCAAAAGATGTATCCACCAGAACCTCAGAATTTGACTTTATTTAGAATAAGAGTCTTCGCAGATATAATTAAGGTAAGAATCCAGAGGCGAGAATATCTAGGGTTAGCATGGGCCCTATATCCAATGACAAGGGTTGTTACACGATACAGAAAAGGGAAAGACACAGGGACACCCATGTGAAGTTGAAGGCAGAGATTGGGGCGATGCGTCTACAAGCCAAGAATGCCATGGATTGCCTGCAGCCACCAGATGCGGAGAGAGAGGCATGGACTAGCTTCTCCCTCAGAGCCTTCAGGAGGAACCAACAGTGCTGACACCTTGATTTCAGACTCCTGGACCCTTAACCTGTGAGAGAATAAATTTCTGTTGTTTCAAGCCACACAGATTTATGGTAAATTGTCACAGCAGCAGTAGGAAACTGAAAGTATTCTAGATGGGGAATAGCATTGCAAACCACAGGTGGTCTAGGTGACAGAGCACAGTGTGCTTCAGAGTAGTGAGGGCCCCCTTGAGATAAGTAGGGACCATATCTCGAAGGGAAAGTCACTTAAATTAAGTCACTTTCACATGTGGTGGTCTGAATTTCCTTTTCAATAAAATGAGATCATTGAACTCAATATTCTTTAAGAACCCTTTAAATTAAAATAATAGCACTTCTAAAAGTCAGATAAACAAAAGAAATTTGTTTTTTTTTTTTTATCCCTAGAAAGAGCATATCAAAAAGTCCCAAATAAGTTAAAACCCAAATTTTTACTAAGGAGCTAAAACAATACCTGCCTGAGACCTCTTGCATTTCTTTCTTACTCCTGCCATCCACCTCTTCCACTTCTGCCCAGGTCTTCTTTAATCCGGTGACTGGAATGTAAGATTTAGGGGAGAAGGATGTCTGTGAACAAGCCTCACCAGAACCAGGACCTGTGTTGAGATTTTCATTTTTACAATGGCCCTTGGGAGCCATCCCACTTCCTTCTCTATTCTCATACTCTGCTAAATGCCTAAGACAAGGAGAAGAATGTTATCACTGGCTTGAAAGAGCTCAGGGTCTAGGAGAAAAGACAAGAAGAAGAGAAGAAGATAATTACAACAAAAAGGCATAAACATGGTCCCAAAAAGGAACAGGGAGGAGCAACCTAAGAAGTCTTCCTGACAGAGGTGACCCCTGAAAATGGAAACTGCATGAGCAAAGGCACAGAAGCTTGAAGCAGCATGGTGAGTTCCAGCAGTATTCAAGCAGGTCCTGTGACAAGAGGACACAGTCTCGAGTGGGTACTGGTGAGACAGAGAAAGCAGATGGATTTCTCATGTCCTGCCTAGCCATCCTACCACTTCCACTATCTGATCCAGTTCTTGGATTCCCGTGAGACTTCTGAGTACGTTGCCCTCGTGGGTCCCACCCATCCTTTTACCTCTGTTCATACAGAACTTGCTATAACCCCACAGAGTCTCTTCATTCCCAATCATTTGCTGAGTGAGAGTCTGGATATGGTCCAAACTGTTCTGGGTGCCATTGAGGGGAGAGTTGAATGGTTGCTCAAAGAAGGGAGGAGGACAACAGACATGGACACTGGCACAGTTGTCATGAGCTGGGAAACGGTGCCAATCTGTGTCACTGTGTCATTCCTTCCCATTCCCACTAACAGTGATTGTTGCTCTTTACTTAAAGTGTACTCTGTGCCTCACAGATTGTAAACCCCGGATATAATCATGAACATTTGCCTTGAGATCCAGTCAACGCACAGTTACTAATCTGGAAATCTGGGAGAACAAAGACTTTGGGATGCACGACACGGATGTCAGAAGCCCATGCATGTTTTAATGCCTTGGGTCCTCATGGAGCCTGCTGCCAAGACTCGGAACCCTTCCTGCAGCCCAGCCCTGAGGGGCTGCACACTGTTGCTGCGCCCCACCAAGAATGGAGGCACCCAGGACTGCGGGTTGAGAAAGAGGCATTCCTGGGAGACAGCCATGGATATTGAAAGAGAGGAGGAAACCACAAAAGTAGAACCATCTGATCCCCTTAATGGGAAAGTAAATATTAATGACTATAGACCCCTTGGTAAAGTCTGAGTTATCACTGCGGGTCCAGGAGACCTCTAGTCTCTCTGCAAGATGCAGCACTCACTGAGACTGAGTTCTTGGTTCCAGAAGGAACACCTGGGACATATCTTTTTCCAGATTGTAGGATCCGTGGTGGCTCTGAGGATATCCCCACCTACATGGCAGGTAATGCAAGTAAGAGACTCCTTCTCTGTAGGGCAGCAAAAGGTCAGATTGGCCTGTACTTAAGGTCAGACCAGGTTTTCGGAGTCAGGTGGGTGTGTGTAGATATTTTTAAGCTACTACGAGACTCAGTGTCACCAAAAGAGCCAAACAGCTGAGCCTTTCTTCCAGTTTCCAGAAGACACGTCAGTGCACAGGTTTGAGTGAGGAGTATGTTCCCTTGGCCCTCATCCCAGGCCCCTTTGTGGCTCTGCCAGAGGTGGGGATGCGTGGGAGGACACAGCTCATTGTGGCAAACCTCAGCTCCCCAGCATGTCTAGCTCTGGCAACCACCAAAGGTTAAAATAATTTTAATAAAGTCTTAATGAACAGCTCAAAGCCTCAGAGTTATTCCTGGGTCAATGGAGTTTAAGGCCAAATTCTGGCATCGGTCCATTTTGTTAGACCCATTTACCATCATGGTTCATGTCAACCATAGACCTCTGAAATATTTGCAGAGCACTAAAATGAATATTTATAGTCAGTAGAAGAGGGCTCACCATGTGCCAAGAACTGAGCTAAATACTTTGCTAACATCATCTCCCTTGGTCCTCAAAATAGTGTTAATACTAAAGGGCAGCTCTTATTATTACCCCTATTTTACAGATGAGCTAACTGAGGCTTAGCAAAGTTAAGTAATTTTCCCACAGTTACCTGGGGAATAAATGGCAGTAAGTGGATTCAGATCTAAATCTGTCTAACCCCAAGCCTATGTGCTTTCATTGCTATGTAATACTAAGTCCTCACATATGAGTCAGGCCCCATGTTAATTACAGAAACATAGAGATCAATAAAATCATGTTTCCATCCTCAAGCTTCTCACAGTCTGATCGCATAGACAAATAAGTCAATAATTACAATACAGTAGTGTATGAATAATGTCCTAGACAAACCTCGAGAGGCTGTGAAAACACTGAGGGGAGGCAACTAATCCAGCCTAGGGGATCACAGAAGGTTTCCTGGCAGGGGTGATTCTAACCGTAGAGTGATGATTCTGAGGGAAGTTTCGAAGGATGAGTAGACTTAGTTATTTGGACAAAGCAAGAATGGAGTGATAAAGCCATAAAGAATCGAGACTTTGGTATGTTTAGGGGACTTCTGAGTAGTACAGTAAGGTTTGAATTTACATTGGGCCACAGGAAGCCAGTGGAGGAGTTTATTTGGGGAAAGCTGAGAGCTGCATTTTCGGAAGATGACTGCACCAGCACGTTGGGCCGTGGGTTGGCCGTGGCGAGCTCAGGGCTGGGAATCCAGGTAGGAGCCGGGCAGGCACCTGTACTCTGTCTTTTTTAGGCATCGATGGGTGCATTGCCTGTTTGAGAACCTGTGCGTGTGGCCCCTGGCTTCCTTGCTTTCCATCTGCTTCTTTGCACCTTAGAGGTTCTAACTAGTCTCCTGTAGGTCCCCGCGAAGTTACTCAGGCATGGAAACTGAAAAAAATCTCCGAAAATTTGGTTTGCTTGTGGTTGCAGCTGATTAAAACCACATTTGACAAAGTGTAAGGAGGAAAATACCCCGGTACTTGAAGGCAGCGTGTCAGAAGGAACATGAACGATTAGGTGCCTTCCTCTGCATTACGATATCCTGTGCGGATCCAGAAACCGGCCTGCAGGAATTCCTCCCGACGCCGGACTCTAAGGAAAGACCATCGTGAGTTCTGGAAAGCCTCTACCCGGCTCCCCCTGCCCCAGCTCCGTTGGGACCGTTAAGCTCTTCATGTCTTCCTGTGAGCCAACGTCTTTCTTCTCCCATAACTCCTGTGAGTGTGGCAAAGCTTCATATCCTGCTTTGCCTACAATAGGGGAAGAAGTAGAGTAAATCATTCTGTGGAGAAAAGGGGGCTGATCTGATTGATTTACAGGAAAAGAAAGGTTAAAGAAACTATGTAGTGCAGAGTTGGACAAAGTCTTAAAGAAAACAACATGAAAGTTCGCAGGTTTGGGGAACAGCCCTGGGGAGATGTCCAGGAAGGTGGGACAGATGATTGGAGACAGAATTCACAGGAGAAAAAAGGGAAAGGAGCTAACAGGTACTGCCTGTCTGTTTTCTTATTCCTCATGGCAATGTTGTGAGGTCGGCATTATTAAGCTCCTTGACAGAGAAGAAACCGACACTCAGAGGGGTTAAATAATTAGTCCAAAAATAAGCAACTATTAAACAGTACAGGTGGATTTTCAACTTAAGTCTGTTAGATTTGCAATCTCTTCTTCTTGAACTTACCACGTAAGCAGGTGAACTATATTTTTGTGGTTGGCTAATCAGATGTAAACTCTGTAAGTCTGATTTTCATACTTTAATACTATTCTAATTGTGGAACCAGGATTTTAGTCCTTACTCTATAGTTTAACCAAGCAAAAAATAAATATCATTGAGAAATGAAGTCAAGGGTGAAATCAAATCATCCTTCCCAAAGACATGTCACCAAAACAAAACAAACAAAAAAAAAACACCACACAATAAAAAAACAGCCTAGGAATGATCAGTCTCATCTTCTTTTTTTGGTGAGACACGGTCTCGTTCTGTTGCCTGGGCTAGAGTGCAGTGGCATCATCACAGCTCACAGCACCCTCCAACTCCTGGGCTCAAGCAATCCTCATGCCTCAGCTTTCTGAGTAGCAGGGACTACAGGCATGTGCCACTATGCCCAGCTAATAATCTCATCTTTTGAAAGAAAAAGTATAACACAGAAAAAAAAAGTCCTATTGTCCTGAGTTTAAATTATATATCTCTTCCATTTTTCAAGCTGGGTGATCTTTGCCATGATATATTTTGTTTTCTCTCAGTTCAGTTATTTCATCAATAAAATTGAGCTATTATCTACTTCACAAGTCAGTCATTAGAATTAATAGGATGATTTTATAGACAATAAATGCCTAGTACAGAGCCTGGCATACAGCAGGTGATCAATAAATGCCTAGTGACTTTCATTGTTGACAGGCTTAAATGAAGATTACATTATTGATATTACTACTATCTCTATTTCCACTACTACTATTAGTGTTGCTGCTTCTAAAGTCATTTTTCTCTAATAAAACAATTTGGTTGATTACTTCTAATAAAAATTGCATGTCTAACTTTCTCTAATTCTCCCCTCCCCAGCACCCCTTTGGCATTTTTCCATGGAAACAGAAGGAGACTGTTGGAGAAGAAATACATACACACACCACACACACAAATGCTTGTCAGACAAAATGGTGGAATGCATCTGCCAAAAATCTACAACTTTATGCCAGGGGCAGGCATGCGACTTTATTTTCCCCCACCAGGATGGACTTGTGCTGTCACAGCAGAAATTGATCTTCTGTTTGTGGGAAATTATACACAGTCCATTCTTGTCTGTGCTGGGGGAAAATTCAAGTCCAAATCCTCGCTCACAAATTCTGGCAAATGTTTCCTGCTTTATATCTGTTGATTTTTTTTCCCTACAAATGCTTACTGAGCATCTATTATATACCCACCATCAGTCTAGTCACCAGGAACAGGACATTGAACAAAAGCATACCTGACCCTTGTCTTTGCCAAGCTTATAGTTTGGGGTGGAGAGGTGGAGATACATATTAACATACTCATTTAAATATGTGATTGGAGCTAAGACAAGAAGGAGAAGTAGGACTTAAACGGGTAAAGTGATAAAGAAGAATGTCTAGGTCCTCGGTCACAGTAATATCATCTATTCTCTTCCTTAATAACAAGAAATGCTATAAAACTAAAGACTAAAAGGCTGACAAAGTGAGAAGGAGTAATATGTGTTAGAAAAGGCATGGCACTCTGACATCTGACCTGGAAACCAATCTCAGTGTTGCTACTTATGGCTTAATTCAGACTCTTTGAATCTTAGTTTTCTGATCTCTTACATGGGGATAGTCCTCTCAAGGCCCCAAATAATTAGCATGTATAAATCTGCTCTATCTACACAGTGCTCCACATCTCTGCTGCCTTGTTAACTCTATACACCTGTAAGGTTTTATTCTAAATGCCTCTTCCTCGGGAAAGTTTTCTTTGACCTTCCCAGACTAAGCTAGATCCCTCTGTTAAACACCCTGATGGCACCAAGAACTTCCCCTTTCTTGCACTTACAACACTGACAGTAAAATACTTTTTCATGTATATAATTGTATAATGTCTGCCTCCTCCATTCAACCTTATGTGGGCAGGGACTACACCTGCCTGTTCATCACTGTACCCCTGGTTTCAGGCACAAGGTTGGACCTCAATAAGTATGTTTACAGTGAACATTGACTGAAGCCCCTAACCCATGCCTGCTACAGAGCAGGTCTTCTGTAAATGGAGCATCTTGTCACTGTTGTCTGTTGTCAGTGGTAAGGAATAATTTTGCATGATGAAAATTCCTGTTAATAATAATAAAGATTAATCATGACTTAGGTTTGTGATAATGGCTCCCTTTGCTCTTGAAGTTTCCAACTTTTCTGCCTTCGTCACTTTCTTGAAGACAAATGCTACCTGAATGTCCATCACTTTTCACTGTGTTGTCTGTCTCTCTTCTCTGCCCAAACTTACTCCATTCTCAGTAGATCCTGAGTTTCCTGAAGGCAGAAACCACCCTACTTGTTTCAATATTCCAAGTGCCTGGTTCAGTGAACTTGTAAAAGGAAATCTGCATTACTCTAACTTGCCATCAGCTATAAACTACACCCTTGCACCTGCCCAGCACTTTATAGCTTCCAAACACTCACTCACATTGCTTCACGTAATCCTCACATTATGCCCATTTTGTTGTTAAAAGAACTGAGATCTATTATGAAAGTGGAGTGCCCATATCAAGTCTTACTTCAAATGATCGAAATCAGGAATCTCAAAGCTAAATGCCCATGAAGACCAGGCAGATAACTTAGTTGACTACCATGTGCTGGGAGGGGGCAGGAGGACCCACGATCAACGAGGAGTGGTTCCCGTCAATTGCTCCCAGGCAATGTTGCCAGATACTCAATTAGAAAAAAAAAAAGAAAAAAAAAAAAAAACAATAAGGAATCTTGATTCTTACATGCATCTCACCACTTTCCAATGTTGGCTTCTGATTGAAATTCTTTTAAAGCACATTGCAGTCCAAACAAAACAGCCACGGGTTGAATTCCGCCCACGGACCACCAATTTACAAGCTGTGATTTAAATTTTAGAATGTTCAAAAATAGTTCATACTGCTCTTCGCGGGGGGCAGAATCTCAGAGCCGGTTGACCCTTGGCCCTTGCGGTGCTCTTTAGGTGTAGTCCACCGACTGGCAAAATGCAATAGAACAGAATAGACATTCTAATGTTCTGACTTGGCAAAATTAGAAACATGTTGCACCCACTCTTAATTTTCTTAAATTGTACTAGTCCATGAAATCCAGAAGTCTGGAAACCAGTGGCTTAGCACAACTTGCTCATTTTATGGAAGAGATGACAGAGACCCACAGATGTCAAACCTGGATGAGGCCAAACCTCAAGTTAGGAGCGCTCGCCTCCTGGGTAAGGTATTGCGAGCTTCACAGGGCACTCAGCTTGTTCAGGACAATTTACCTCCGAACTGCCGTCCCCTAAAAGGCGGGAGTCAGCTCTTCCCTGCCATGTGTCATCACGTAGGGATGCTCTTTCAGTACACACATCCCGGCTTCCTTCTTCATTCCTTCCAGCCATGCTCTGCGGGAATGTTCAAAGTGTTACTGTGTTAAATTAAACTTAGGCCTGAGGATGCCTCTGTATTTGAGTCCTTTTGTGGCGCTCTGCAACCTGGCGTGGTCCATAGCTGAAAGCCTAACTTAGGTAAGCCTAACCATGTCACAAGCGGCTGAGCCTCAGTCAATCACCAGCAGTCAGCTGATTCAGAAGAGGCAAAACTCCAAGCTGTAACCAATGAAGCTCTCCCTGTACATCACTTTCTGTTTAATGTCTGCAAATACTGTCTGGTTATGTTACAGCCCTGGAGTTCTTTGACCCTGTTCTGGTTCTGAGGGCTGTCTGATTCTAGCATCGTGAATAAAAGCCAGTTAAGATCTTTAAATTTGTTGTAATTTTGTTTTTGGACCACTGATAACCCACATCTTCTGCAAGGCTTGCACAAATCCCCTCTGTTAAAATTATGTTTTCTCCTTTGCTATGCATGTCTGCTATAATCCCAGACTTTAATTTTTTGTCCGTTTCCACAGGAAGATAGTGAGCCAGTGGTGGGCAGAGCCCAGGCGCTATTCAGCTCTGCGTCCCTCCCAGGGAGAGGACCTCAGCAGCTGTACGAAGGAGGCACTTTGAAGTGTCTCTTGAAGCGCCTTCCTTTAATGGCCTGGCGAGGCACTGGCACGTAGTGGGTGCTTAATAATGTCTTTTGACTGCCATTCATTTTAGAACCTAACACAATTTCCTGAATGTGGCAGGCACTCAGTAGAATTTTTTGAATGAGTGAATGGAAAAAGGACCTGTTAGGCTAAACACAGATCCCTTTTTTGAGACACTCCAGGGAATTTCCAGAGCCTTATAACCTCAGTGCAAATGGCTCGTATCGTGAGGCTTCAGCAGGAGTTTCGTGCCAGGGGGTCTCTTGACAGTTGTCTGAGGCGGGCGGGGACCGGGCCACAATGCTTCAGGAGGTCTTCAACCCCAGGGGCGTGAGGCACCCATGCTGCCCTGGGGTTCACGAGAGGCAGAGCCTGCCTTGCCCCACCGCCCCGGCCCACCCCCATGGGAGGTCTGTCATCGTCTCTCAGTCTGCTAGGGCTGCCCTGTGAGATACCACACACTGGGTGTCTTAAACATGGGAAATTTATTTTCTCACAAATGTGAAGGCTAGAAGTCCAAGATCATGGTGTTGGCACCTTGGCCACCTCCTTGCTGCATCCTCACATGGTCACCCCTCAGTCTGTGTGTTGTCTGTGCCCTGATCTCTTTTTATAAGAACACCACTCCTCTAGGATTAGCCCCCATATGACTTCATTTTACTTTAATGACCTCTTTAAAGGCCGTATCTCCAGATACAGTCATATTCTGGGGGAAGGGGAGGACTTCAATATATAAGTTTGGGGGTGGGGGACAAAATTCAGCCCACAACAGCCCCCCGAGCACCACAGCTAACAGCTTGTTTTGATCTCTTTGAGATGATTTCTACCTTGGGACATCGGCAGTTGTAATAAAACCATCAACAGTGTCCATAAAAAGCCAGTTAACATGGACTTCATGCAACACAACAGCACTCACTCCCGTCCGAGATAGCAAAATCCCTCTTCTTGCCATCCTTCCCTGGGCGATGCCAGCACCCAAAAGCACATCCATCTTCTGCCTACGGCATCAGGCAAAGAAAATTTAGTGCGTGCTAGACATCTCTGGTTAAGATATATGATTATTTGTGATGTGAACAGACAGGGAAAGGGGAAAAAGCCTAGAATCATTTATGTCACCCATAAAGCACAGTTACAGACAGTACCTAGGTTTAAGTGCCCATAAATTCCTGTAAAAATGACTTATATTGTAACAACTGCAGGAACAACTTTAACTGAGGGATGACCAAATATTTAATTCACTGGTGGAGCTTATCTGTGGATTCTGTCAGGTTGAAAGAGAAAGAACTCTTTACTTACATCATCTTCAAGTTGGAGAACTATTAACTATGCTAAAAAAAATTGTAAGAAAAGAATTAGGAGCATCTTGAAGTTAAAGATTTATAGCTCTATGTAGTTCAAATAGTCCAGAAACATGCTGGCATGCTTTCGTAGGACATGCATTATTACTTAAGTCGTTCGAGTAGTTCTTGGAATCTCCTCTGTCTTTCCTAGCATTGGAGTCACTGCCTCAGCTCCAGTGACCCTGTCACTTTCTGGCAGGAAGAACACAGTGGATCAGGAGGACAGTGAAGGCAGTTCAAGGTGAGAAACAGAGCAAAAGATATTTTTTGGGTCAAGAAGATGTGCCCATGGAAGGCCCAAACCATGCAAGATCCTTATCTTACAACTTTTCTTTCATATTGTTTAAATCTTCAAATTGCTGTGCTACATTCTGAGCAATTTTCTAAAACTTACTTTGTTTTACCAGCTCTTTCTCGAGTGGCATCTGAGCTGCTGACTAAAACTGTCCACTGACTTCATAAATGTCAGATTATATATTTAATTTTCAGACTTCAAGTTCTCTCTTGAAAACTTTTGTTTTCATAGTATATTTTTTCATAATTGTTTCCATCTCTTTTTATCTCTTTGAACATACATGTTTATATATGTATATTATGTGTATAAATATATGTATTATATAATATAGTGCATATTTTACTGCTCATATTATGTAATATAGTGTATATATTACTTTGTATATTCTAAATATTGTGTATATATAAAATTCAAACTCTTCAGAAGTGATGATTTGATAGGAAGCATGGTTAATACGCTGGACTAGAGTGCGAGTCCCAGAGGATCCAAGAGTCAAGTTCAAAAAGACATGGAACAACAGCCTACCATGCTCCAGCGGTGAAAACCTGCCCACTTGAAGTTTCCTGAAATTGCCAACTGCCTTTCTCCCTTTGGCGTTGGGTACACACTTACCTTCCTCGCCCAGCCCTTCACTTGAACTTGGCAAACTGCTGTAGTTCAGGTCTAATTCTCAATGATATTTCCCCTGGACACTCTTCCCTCTTCACTGTCCCCAAGACTGGAATGCATCTCCTTCTCTGTGCCCCCATGATGGCCAGACTTCCCTCCATCGTGGAGTTCATTACGTTCACTGGTGCTTTCTCTCTTTCCCACTATTCAGTAAAATTCTTAAGGACAAAGATTACACTTAAAAAAATAATGATTAAAAAATAGTGGTATTGAGCACTCACTATATGCCAGAAAGCTGTAGTAAGCTTTTCACGTATATTTATCTTTTACAATCTACAACAAACTTATGAAGTTAGGCATTTTTATCTCCACATTAAAGATGAAGAAAAGGAGGCTCAGAGGTCAAAAACTTTCTTGAGATGATTCAGCTGACATGTGGCAGAGCTGGGATCCAAATCAAGATCTGTCTCCAAAACCTATGTTCTTAATAATGTTCTATATTCTTTCCATATCTATACCCCCAGTACCTCTAGCAGAGGTGGAAAATGCATGTTTAGTGAATGAATCCATGTGAAATCCCGGGTGCTGAAATTAATTAAAAAACAAAACAAAGCCAAAAAAAAAAAAAAACCCAAAAAAACAAACAAACAAAAAAAACAAAATAGTTTCCCAAAGAGAAAGGGGAACAGGAGAATACAATGTTCTGATTATGTATTGCCACATGTGAAACTCTCCCAAGCCTTAAGAAACAGCACTTCCATTAAATCTTATAATTTTGTTGGTCAGAAATTTGAGCAGAATTCAATTGGGCAACTCTTTCACTCCATGTGGCACCAGCTGGGTCAGCTCATGGTATTTAGGGGATGGCTGGTCTGGTCTGGAGGGCACCTTGGTGGAGGGGGCTGGGAGATGGGGTTCAGCCAGGGCCCCCTCTCTGTCTGTCTGAATGAAGTCTCAAGGTCTTTCTACGTGGGCTCTCCTTCAGGGAAGTCACTCTTCCTATTAATATATGGCAGTTCAGGGGCCAAGGGATCAAGGTGGAATCTACCAGTCATCTTCAAGGCTAGGCTTGGAGTCACTTGATTCTAGAGAAGGAAAAATGGACATACATCTCAAAGGGAAGAGTGTCAAAGACTTTGTGACCACCTTTATTTTACTACATGCGGTGAATTAAATGAACATAGAGTTGTGTAGTCAAGAAAAGTCCTTGGTCCAGGTGCAATGGCTCACACCTGTAATCCTAGCACTCTGGGAAGCCGAGGTGGGAGGATCACTTGAGGTCAGGAGTTTGAGACTAGCCTGAGCAAGAGCAAGATCCCGTCTCTACCAAAAATAGAAAAAATCAGCCAGGCATGGTGGTGTGCGCCTGTAGTCCCAGCTGCTTGAGAGGCTGAGGCAGGAAGATTACTTGAACCCAGGAGTCTGAGGTTGCAGTGAGCTACAATGATGCCATTGCACTCTAGCCAGGGCAACAAAGTGAGACTTTGTCTCAAAAATAAAAAGAAAAAAAGTAAGAAAGAAAGAAGAAAAGAGGGAAGAAGGAAAGAGGGAAGGGAGGGAGGGAGGGTGGGAGGAAGGAAGGGAGGAAGGAAGAAAAGTCAAGTCCTTGGAATTAAGAGTACACAGTGCTTATCTCTGAGCTAAATCATGTCCCTCATTATATTTTCTCATAGCACTCTGATCTCTGATCTTTTCTTCCGTGGTGTTCATCACAGGCTATGTAATGGATATGTTCCGCTTGAGATTACTTGATTAAAGTCTGCTTCCTGCTCTAGACTGTTAGCTCCAGGAGGGCAGGGAGCATTTCTGTTCTGTATGCCACTGTACGTGTGGCAGTCAGCACAGAGAATGCCACACAATTGATACTTAGGACATATCTGTTGGATGGATGGATAGATAGGATGACAGACGTATGAATGGTTCTTCTACCCCCTGGACTGGGTGCCTATGCTTCAATTCATCCTTTGTCAGAAATGATCCTTGAGGTTTCTTTTAGCCCTGACATCCTGTAATTCACCAGCTTGGGCATATAAGGTGACTGGAGGGAAAGTGTGAGCCAACGAGGGGATCAGGCTGCCAAGAAAGCTAATGGGATCGCAGGCTCTTATGAATGAGAATGCTGAGTCCAGGACAGAGTCTGCTGCATAATGTTCTGGCCTCTAACTGGAAACCACCTCTGCTTCTGGGCACAGTACTTTTAGAAAGATATTGACAAAGTATAAGCTGTCCAGAAGTCACTATACTGGTGGGTGAAGGGCCTAGGTGTCATAGAGAAGTTGAAGAAACCAGGAATAGTTTGCCAGGGAAGAAAAGCCTTAAGGCTTATCATAAATGTATTTAAATGTTCAAGTTGTAATTTCAAGGCAGAAGAAATTGACTTGTTCTATGTGAACCCCCAGATGGCAGAACTGTGACTAGTGAATGAAAGTTATATGAAAGGAAATTTCTTTCTTTCCTCTCAATTAAATTAATTAATTAATTTTTATTTCAGAATATTACAGGGGTACAAATGTTTAGGTTACGTATATTGCCTTTGCCCCACCCGAGTCAGAGCTACCTACAAGCATGCCAGTGCACACCGCACCCATTAGATGTGAATATATCCGTCCCCTCCTCCACACGCTCACCTGCCCGACACCCGGTGAATGTTACTACCATATGTGCACATGTCCTCACCATCAAATTGGTATTAATTGAAAGGAGATTTCTGTCCAACAGAAAGAAATATCTAACCCGGGAGCTGCCTGGTAAGTGCTACACAGCTTGGAGGAGGTGTGAGTCTTCAAACACCAGAAGAGCTTCAAGGAAGGAGTCTTAGTGCCTAAATACAGATGCTGAGCAGAGAATCAAACATAGCTAATGATTAGACCAGATGACCTGTACTGTCGGACTATGATGCTGGCTGGCATTAGTGGATTTGGGTCCAGAGGACCAGGGTTCCAGTTGCATCTCTACCACTTTGATGTGATGTCAGGCACATAACTTTACCTCTTCAATAAGAGCCTTGTGAGAATTAAATAGAATAATGCTTATAAGTATATCACATCAAGTGGCAGGATAGATGATTTCTAATGAGTTATACTTTTCAAAAGTTATTTCTGTTAATATTACTACATAAAAAGAAGAAAATAACATTTCCTGAACATCTATCTTAATTCAAACTATATATATATATACACACACATAGTGTATATGTGTGTATGTATGAAATCCTACATATATATGAGAAACCATATATATACACGTGTGTGTGTGTATATATATATATATATATATAGTCTTTCCCTTTTATAGCCCTATGGTGTATAGTTGTTAAAATTCCCCTTTTACAAGTAACAAAACTGGGACTCAGAGATCAGAAACAAAACAATTCACCCAGAGTCTCATACCTAGTAAAGGATAGAAGAAAAGTTCAAACCCAGATCTTCTTTTTTTTTTTTTTTTATTGAGACAGAGTCTCACTCTGTTGCCCGGGCTAGAGTGAGTGCCATGGCATCAGTCTAGCTCACAGCCACCTCAAACTCCTGGGCTTAAGCGATCCTACTGCCTTAGCCTCCCGAGTAGCTGGGACTACAGGCATGTGCCACCATGCCTGGCTAATTTTTTTGTATATATATATTTTAGTTGTCCATATAATTTCTTTCTATTTTTAGTAGAGACGAGGTCTCACTCTTGCTCAGGCTGGTCTCGAACTCCTGACCTCGAGCGATCCACCCGCCTCGGCCTCCCAGAGTGCTAGGATTACAGGCGTGAGCCACCGCGCCCGGCCCAAACCCAGATCTTCTGACCACAAAGCCCAATATCCTAAAAATCAGCTCATATAGCTCTCCACAAGTATGCCCTCTTATCCTAATAACGTCATTTTTGTTAAGTGTTACACAAGCATTTGTCTTATTTCCTCCTTTGGGCAAAGACCTTTGTGGGACAGGGATTATACTATGTTCTGTTTGTGCTTTGTATCTTCTAACTCAGTCCTTAAGTGCATAAAGGATCTCGATATTTCTCAAACACTGTAATTTTTCTGCAAATTTTTCTAGAGAAGATGATTCCTTATAGCATTTATTTGGGGCTTTGGATAGTAGATGTTGAAAACATACTGTCCACACCATAAATATTTTAATATTTCTTTGAGTGATTCTCATCTCATCTACCCAACCTAGAACCTGTGCATGCAAATGGGCCTCCCTCCAAGTTCATCTGTCTGCACTTCCAATCTAAATCATGGGCAATTAAAGGTAATTTAAGGGACAGGAGCTTGTCTATTGCTAATTGTGTGACTTTGGGCTAGTTACTTAACAGCTCTAAGCCTCAGTTATCCCATGCATAAAGTATGTATAATAAGCTTTGTCTTGAAACAATTTTGTGAAGATTAAACGAGATAATACAACAGAGGCAAAACTGAGTTGAGCAAAATGTTTCTTCTTCCTTCTGGGCACTTAAGTAAGTCATTTTCATTCCTCAGTCCCTTTATATCTACACGAGGGCATTGGTGCCTAAATCTAGCAAAAAGAATGAGGTAGTTATGATATAGGCTATTTCCTTCCCTGAACCTAAGAACTTTCTACACACTGATCCTTCCCTAGTTGCCAGGTCGAAGTGAAAAATCTACTGGAGGATTCTGAGGTCCTAGGAGAAGGCTGAGATCAAAGATACCACTCAGAATATGGACAGCTGCTCCAGACATACTGTACTGCGATTGAGTCCATAAATATTTATTTGGGTATTGTTTATTACAGCAACTAGCATTATTGCCCTGACTTACACAGTTAATAAATACACTTACCATGGTATCTGGCACATTATAAGGACTCCATAATTGCATGCATCCTTATTTTCCTTCCCGTTTATTAATAACAGAACAAGATGTCAAAATAAGGATATTTTCAAACAGCAATACTATGACAATTTATAAAGCTTTTCATCTATGTGCAAAAACAATATTTATTTATATTTTGCTACTCCACAGCACTGGCATGAAATCACTGCCTTCATTTGCAGTTCAAGAGACTTAGAAAAATTAGGGGGAGAGGAAAACTTCTTTTGTATGTGCATTATTTGTGGGCCTGATATCTGAATAAGTGCTTCATTTAAAGTATCTTATACCTGGTAATGCAGGTAGTTAACACTATTAAAACATTTCCTATGAGCACACTGATACTTAGAGCAGGGCCCAAGTTTGCATAGCTGGTTAGTTATAAAAAATAGAAATTTAATTTGAGCCAATGTGTCTCCAAAACCTGGGCTCCTTTGAACACACAGGCAGTCTATTGTCTCCAAGGTTGCATAAGCAGCCTGCCTCTGAGATCATAGAAGACTACAAAAGTGCTGACTCCTAGCCCAGTTCCTCTTTCTCTACCCCACACTGCCTTCCTCCGGAGACAACTGAGCTACCCCGTTGTAAGTGGTTTCCCAGCCACCAAGAAGATAAGAATCTTTTTCATCTGCATCTCTTCTCAATGACAATGTAGCAATTTTTGAATGAATCCATCAGATTTCAAATATTTAGAATGAACTGTGATTTCCCCTTTATGAAGTCAAATAAACCAAAAGAAATATGCTTCTGGCTTTGTGCATACCAAGAAATAAATATATCTTCCACAAGGGAAAATATGGGTGCCACTTGCCATTGAGTAACGGAGCACCAGATGGAACTCAGCATGAGGCATAGAAATCCATGCATGGGTGTTTCCTGGAGGAGATGTCATTTGCCAGAAGAAAGCTGAATTGTGAGGCTGTTTTGTAGCAATAAAAATAAACAGCTTTACTCAAACATAATTAATCTTCTCCAAAATATTCTTCCTTCCTTGGTGTTTTTGTTCTCACCAGTGTTTGAGGAATCTCTCCCTTGGTTTGAGTCACCAAATACCTATTTTGATTTTTTTTTTTTAATGTTTTATGTTTAGATACAGACGTGTCATTACCCACTGAGAGCTTAGTCATCCTTTCTCAGGGTCACATCAATGCCTCCACCCATACCCCAAGCTAGCTTTTCAGTGTCAATTACCCCTACATCCTCATGTCCACCTTCAGCTACAGCTTACCCAGCTGCCAGCTGATCCCTGGGTATGGCTTGTATCATCCCACCTTTGTATCTCTGTCTGTGTTCCCTCCCTTCTGCTTTTTTTGCCTTTTCATAAACCCTTAAGAAAATCACTCTATCTTCCCTTTCTTCTTTCCTTTTGGAGGAAAAAAAAAATACTTGTATTTATTTGTTTGCTTAATAACACTTTACCTACAATAGCTCTATAGATACTCATTTACCTGAATTCTTCCAATTCCATTCGTTTTTTACATGGACACACAAAAAAAAGAATGTCAGAAGGCAAAAAGGCAGGAAACCATATCTTTGGAGCACTTTGTGGCTGGTGCCATGCCCTGTACTTCAGAGATCTCACTGAATATTCGTGATGACCCTCTGACATAGACTGGCATGCTTCTTCTCTGTTTAACAACTTGAAAACATAAGGCTTAAGGAAGATAAGGAATTTCCCCAAAATTATGCAGTCATGAAATAAGTGAAGTGGTAGAGTGTGGGATCCGGAGCATGAACTCTTTGACTTTAAATCTCTTCTAATTCCCAGGACACTGCTATACTCCTTCACTGAGGAAGCCAAAAGCATAAATACTGATAGGATTGTCAAATAAAGGAGAAACATACATATTTAACTTTCCAAATTTCCATGTGAACCACAATATCTATCCTTGGTTTCGTGGAGACTTGGATTCTACACAGTGCCTGCACAAATATCAAAGCCCTACCCACAAGTCAACCATTCAATCACCTTCCTCATTGATTCCCCGGATTTGAACCAGAAAACTGGAGACCCAATCCAATGCCCCACTGGAGACTTTAAACATCTTCTTCCTCTATCTGTTACTTTGGAGTCTATATTAGGTTAAACCCCGCTAAATTTGTAACACTTCACCCTCAAGATGGAGAAAAAGGAGGAGCAGCAGGAGGAGGAGGAAGTGATAGGATAAGGAGGAGAAAAAGAAAGATAAGGAGAAGAAAAAGAGTACACTGTTGAATGAAGACTTTTTCATTCATTTTTTTCTTACCTTAAAGGCTTTCCCATCAACAGTGTGAATAGGGTCATCTTTTGGGAAGTAGAATTATTTCTAAAGACGGGGAGGGGATGGGTGTATGCCTACATGATGAGTGCGTTGTGCACCATCTGGGGAATGGTCATGCTTGAAGGTGCTGACTCGGGGAGGAGGGGGATGCGAGGAGGGAATGGGTATATACCTACATGATGAGTGCAATGCGCACAGTCTGGGGAACGGTCACACCTAGAGCTTTGACTTGGGGGGACAGGTGGTACATGGGCAACGTATGTAACCTGAACTTTTCTATCTCCCATAATAAGCTGAAATAAAGAAAGAAAACAATAAAAAAAAAATGATAAAAATAAAAATGTAAAAAAAAAGAAATATTTCTAAAGAAAGAAATGTCTCATATGCAAGTTAGGTTCCCAAGGAATAGGTGCATGGTTTTTAATTGATTACTTTGTCCCAAAGCTCTTATTTATATATTGCATGAGAGTGGTATTGAGACACTCAGTGAAAGTTCTAAGTTTTTCTCAAAGACCTTTATTTTCTCAGAGATTTAAAACCCTGATTAAGTTCATCAAATATATTTAAATTCATGGTAAATAGAACTCAACAATCAACTTCATAGTAAGATAGGATTAAAACCAATTGATCACCTTGATTATTGGTAAATAGAGGGAAAGACTCAAGCATTTATCCCACCCTTCCTATATCAACTGTACCACTGAGTAACTAAATAGGAGGTAATAGAAAATGACTCTTTATAAAAGTATTTCAGTAGATAAATCTGAGATCACCAATTGACTTTGGAGCCAGCAAAACTTGAGTTTCAAATCTTCTTGTTCAGTTTCCCTAAGCATTGCTTGTCTAATATGGAAAATGTGAAAAATGATACTTACCTTATTGAGTTGCAGAGAAAATTAAATAAGATAATGTTTAATGCAATATAATGTAAAGTATGTGATAGTAAGTTTTGAGAGGACCTCAGAAGGTGTCATTTTAGTTTCTCTTCATCTCTGCCATGACATTATCTAACTAGTTCCACCACTACCCTTTCAGAGACCCCAATAAAGGCCTGATATGTAGGAGAATCTCAACATGCTTGTGAGGTGAATGAATGATGGATGGACTTCCAAAGAAGGATGATATTTTTGAGTTTGGAAAAATCATCTGTAGTGGACCCTAAGAGAAGGATGAGGCTAATTTCCTGCCAAATCAATAGGAGGAAGATAAAGATTAGGGGGCTGCACAAAAGGAGTACCTGGAAAGAGACGAGGAGTGAGGATAGGGTTTCTTCTCCTCCCTGGGCTTGGCCTCTGGCTGCAGCCCTGCACCCCAATCCCTGCAGCCCCCACAGGCTGCATCCCTCTTCTCACAGGTTCCAGGAACATATGTCCTCCCCCTGCCCTCTGACCTTAGCTTCTCACTGTTACTGATGTCTGGGTGCCTCGACACTTCTGTCTTCCTTTAATTCTGTCCACACCTGTGGAAAAAGTTCCTTCTTGGAAATAACCACCTGAGTTACTTCTGTTTCCCACTGAGACCCAACTCATTCAGTAAATTAGACGAAGTCATGGAACTTCTCAGAGTGTCAGATTCTTCGACCATTATGTGGAAATAACAACAATACTTGCTATCAGTGCAGTGTCTGAACATTGGCCCTCATAAATGTTGGCTGCTTGAATACATCAATGAGTGAATGAATGAATGAACAAGTGAATGAATGGCTAAGAGGACTAATGACAAGGTGTTACTATAGTGGGTATGAAAATATTGGTTATTATAATTCTTATTAAGTAGCATATGAATGTAATAGTATTAACTATCTTGATATCATAAAATGGGCATGGGTCAAGAATCAGGAAATCTGATTCCATTTGTTAAAAAAAAAAAAAAAATTAAGGGGCTACACAGGAAGCAGACCAGTGAACAAAACCCAAGGAGAAGTCTCCACCACCTGTAAGCTTTTAAAAAGTTACTTATTCTCTCCAGAAATGAGTTTTCCCATGACCAAACACACCAACCTCTTTTGTGTTTAACACAAAAGAAAGAATTAATAGATCTTTATTCCTTGGGGAGATGATAATAATGAAGTGAATAGCCTAGAGCACAGCTCCAAAGTCAGATTGCTCAATTTTTATTCTGACTCTACCACTTATTTACTGTGTGACCTTTGGAAAGTTACTAAATCTCCCTGTGCCTTAGCTCTTTTATCTGTAAAACTGGATAAAAATGGTACCTACCTTGGAGGGTCATTGAGAGGAGCAAATGACACATCCATGGGACGTATGTGGCCCTGAGTCTAGCCCAGAGACAGCACTCTTCAAGGACTATTTCTAATATTATGCCGATTTTAATCCTTTCTTTTTTCTTTCTGAAATTATTTAGGTAAGTTCTGAACTCCATCCTTTATCTGGATAAAGAGGATTGCAAGTGACATTTCCCTCGTGAAAGCAACGACCCAGGCAATGTTTGTACGCCACCAACAGGAATGAGCTCAAGAGATCTTCCAGACAGACCACGAAGACTTTCCAGCAGTGCAGTCCACTCAAAAGAGTACGCGTTACTCAGCATACGTGGTAGGTACACTCACGAATAGTCAAGGTGACCTGGCTCTGCTTCCTGGCAACGTGGAAACTTTCAAATAAAAACCCTGGATTAAATATCTACCCCAAACTGGTCCACAAAAAGAGAAGCCACAGAGATTACTCATACAGTACGTCGGGCGTTTTATTCCAGTGACATCAAGACCTTAAAACTCTTTCTTTACACAGCCATAAACTTATGTTGGTCACAAATGGCAGCCACCTTTTAAAGGTGCCTCTGGACACCTGCCAAGCCCTTGCATTCATCTTGGCCCTCTTAAGTGCTACTCACTTTCAGCCAGAGGCAGCTACTGCTTAACCTCTCAGGAGAGCTATTAGCCTCAACACAAAAGAGAAACCTTATTACCATCATCACTTTCCCCGGCTTCTCCCCTTTTTTCACTGTACGAGGTCACATTTTCTGCATCCCTCCTGTGTCAGTCATATGGGTTATGACATAGTTAGTTATAGATAATGCTGAGAGCTCAGTTGTTTAAAATGAAAAGCATTTTTTTCTCATTCCTGTATGCCTAATGGAACATAAACTCATGAAGCAGCCACCAACTTTAATGGTGGTCGTCTCTGTGCCAAAGAATAAAGAGTTCTGGAGGGTCTCACAGTGGCAATTAGATGCTCAGCCCACAAATGATACTTACATCTCGTTGGCCAGAACTAACTACTTGGGACTCACCCACCTATAAGGCAGCAAGAAAGTGCATTCTGCCCCTATGATCAAGAGACATAGAATGATCAATTCAATGAATAGAGTTAATGACTGCCACTTCTCCTAAAAGAACTCATTCATTCAAAACACATCTCTCTACTGAGCTCCTACTATGGTTCAAGCACTGTGCCTGTCCTCATGGAATTCCTAGTGGGAGAGGCAGACTAGTAACCTGATACACATTCTGATCAGGGAAGCAGAGAGTATACAAGAGTGTCGCAGAGTGCCATGGGAAAGAGGCCAGGGAAGGTTTTCTCGACAGGGTAATACATCAGCCAAACCTTGAAGGATGAATTGAAGTTAACTGGATGGAAGGCTAGGATATAGTGTCCCAGGCAGAGAACCCAGCACTGGCAAAGACATGGTCAGGCAAGTGAGCACAGCCTGTTCACATAACCACACCAGTCAGTATAGTTGAAGTTGTGGACTTGAAGGGGAGGCTGGTAGAAGACAAGGCTAAAGTAGGACGAAGAGGCACATTCTGAAGTGCCTTTCTGGTAAGTCAAGCCAAGAAGGGAGCTTAGTCTTTACTCTAAGAGCAACGGAGTACCATTTGAAGGTTCCCAGGAAGAGAGTTAGTTGTCATTTTGGAAGATCACTCTGGGAGCAGTATGGAGAATGGATCAGTGAAAAGACCAAAGGCAGTTAAGAAATGGTCAGAATAATGGGGCTGAGTGATGGATACTGTTGATCAGAAACAAGGCAAACACATGAAGGTGAGAGATAAAAATGTGGATAGAGCCAGAAGGTATTAAGAAAATAGAATCACACTCAAGTCTTGATCACAGTGATGTTTTCAAAGATAGCTTGAAGATAGCTTTCATAGAGCTTGTACTTTCCTCCCAGAGAGGTAACAACTCAAAGTTTACCAACAGTACTTAAATGTTGGCAATAATCATTACTTGTTCAGGAAGAAAGACAAGAGAGCTTAAAATTTTGAGTACCTTTTACATGTTTGGTAAGGCTGTAAAGTACACTTTATTTAATATTCATTACAACATTATGTGGTAACAGTCTTAGCTCCATTTTACAGAAACGCAGGTGAATAAACATGCCAAGTTTTCAAGATATGGAGGGGGGACCTGAAATTCATACCTAACTTTCTCTGACTCTAAAGTCTATGTATTTTTCATAAGTGTCATATTTCAAAGGATAGAATAAACACCTTCAAGGGTCTAAGGTGCTTCTCAGGTGCCAGTCATTTAACAAACATTATTAGCACCTACTATGGGCCAGTTTTTATTCTTGGTGTAGGCATTCCTAGTGATAGACTAGATTAATTTCATGACTTCAGAGAGATTTTAACTGTGTATACGTACATAAAGTAGACGGCAGCTTAGTGTCTTAGGAGAAGGAAGGTAACTAAACAGGGGGACAAGACTGAGTTATAGGAAGATCATGAATTCAGGATCTAACATATTGAATTTGAAATGCCAGAATAACATTCTATGTGGGGATATCCAAGAGTTAGGAGTTATGTATTTACAAGTAAGGTGCATATATGTGGTGTTTGAAACCTAAAGAATAGATGGGTTTGCCAAAAGTAGAGTCTAGAATAGTGTATTCCAATATGCTCCAGAGCACTTGTTAGGATTTTCTAAGATGAGACTAGGGCAGGCAGTGTTTCCCTGAGTTTATTGATAATAGAATCCTTTTAGCAGGTAACTTCTCAGGACTGGTGTTACCGAGAACGCACTTTGAGAAATTTTTATCTAGAGCAGCAAAGAGAAAAGGGATCCTGAATCAGAATAAACTATGTTTTGCTTTAATAACAACCAACCTATAACTCTCAGTGGTTTAAAATAATAAAGGCTTATTTTATTGCTGTCATCACAGTTGACAGGGAAACTCTACTATTTGCTGTCATTCCGGGAGCCAGGTTGATGGAACAACCACCATCTTGAATGTTGTTGGTCTCTGCACCAGAGGAACAAAGAACTCTGGTGGGTCTTTTCCTTTAAATTATCTGGCAAGGAATAGACACATACTACTTATCTTTACAACCCATTTGCCAAGACTAGTCTCATTTTCCACTCGACCACAAAAGAAATAGAAAGTGTGGTCCTACTATATGCACAGAAGGCTTATCCCACCATGTTTTCAGAATTATTTTGTAAGCAGCAATCACATCAATCCCAAGGAGAAAACCCTCAGGATTCCTTTACTTAAAGAGCAGAAGAAACAATCTTGAACAATGGCACAATGACAGAGGTGAATGAAGGATTTCGGGGTATGGTTCAAGACAGATTTTCCTGGGCTCTGATCATTGAAACAGTCTTTCCAACTTCTCTTTCAAATTTCTTTCTCTTTGGAGGTGGTGAGGGAAGGGAGGGAGACAGGGATCACTGGAAATTCTGTGCTGGCCTACATTTGGCTCCAATATTCCAATTTTAAACCATTTCCCATCTTTCCCCCTTAAGGTCACATCTTTTCTGGATGGGCATGTTGATTCACCATGATTCCAGCCCTCACCTGGGTCATTCTTTCTTCCTGAAATCCCTCCTTGTTTCCTGCACTGGTTCTGCTTGGTAATCAACTTTTCCTTTCCTTCATGATTTGGGGAGGGCAGACAAGAATCATCCACTTGACCTTTAAGGGTTTCACTCTTGCTCAGACTCTTGTCCCAAAGCCAACCGCGCTAATCAACACATGAACCACTTTTTTCCATCTTGCTTAAGATAGTGTGACATAGTGTAAAGCACATAGGATTTGGAGTCAGACAGACTGAGTAAAGCCTTGACTCTACCATGTCTAGTCCTGTGACCTTAGGTGAGTTACTTCTCACTTCACTGAATCTTTCTTCCCTCATCTGTCAAACGGGGTCCATGAGGTGGAACCTCACAGAGCAGTTGTGATGATCATAGAGAAGATGGGACATAGGAACTGAACATCAGTTCTTGTCTCAGTTGTCTATGACTGTACACCAAATCACCCAAACACTTAGTGGCTTAAAACAAAACAACTTATGATTGCCTATAAGTCTTTAGGTCCACTGGGAAGTTCCCATTTTTCTAGACTTAGATGATCTCAGCTGGGCTCACATGTTTGTAATCTGCTAATGGGTCAGCTGAGGCTGGTTAGTCTAGGACGGCCTCCCTCATTGTTTGGAAATTGGCTACCTGTCAGCTTGGGAGACCAGTGGCTTGAGTGACCACGTGCCTTTCATCATCTAGCGAGCCTGGGCTTGTCATCGTGGCAGCTGGCAAGGATGTAGGAGAGAAAGAAAAAGTATGCAAGACCTCATGGACCTAGGTTCAACATGAGCACAAAGTCCCTTCTGCCACATTCTATTGGCAAAGCAAGTTCCAAAGCTAGCCCAGATTTGAGAGTTGGAGAGATAGACTCTACCCCTTGATGGGGAAAGCTGTTAAGTAGCATTGTCAAGGATGTGGATACAGGAAGGAGTGAGACATTGTAGCCATTTTTTTAAGCAATCTATTGCAGTTCCATTTTCTTTCTTCCCCTCCCAAGTCTTTCCTGTCTTGCTTTGATCCAGGTCCTACGGATTATGAGCTTCGAAGGCAGGGACTCTATTTTATATATTTCTACTTTTCACATTTCCTGAGCATCTAATGAACAGTACCATTATCATCATTATCATTCATTAAATGCTGAATATATTTGAGGCTCTGTTTTAATTGCTTTTTAATACAGCACTTTGTCTTTATGACTATTCTTTTTATAATTGTGACTCTTGACTGTCTTCCCATTCCCATACACTTAGTAGGTATCCAGTAAAAATCTATTAAATGAACCATTTTTTTTTCCTGCTCCTAATCTATTTGCTTCGTGGCTCTAGGAGATGGGGCCAGAAGTAAAACAGTGAGTCAGTTATTTTCATCTTTGGCTTCTCCCAAAACCCACTTGTGTGCATCACCTGTCTCACCTCCCGTTCACCCTGCAGACTTGTTATCCTGGATTGCGTTCTGCCTCCCATGGACTCTTGTAATACTTCCTGGGCCTTGCGGTACCCATGTTACTCACCTTGCTCATCCACACACTGCCTACTCCCCTCCACTCGTGTCTTTGCCCACAATCCTTCCAGCCCTTTGCTTATGTGAGTTTATCATAGTTATTTTTCAGAGAGAGAAATACCATAAACCCTATGCTTAGTCATAAAGAACAATGGTTGGTAATAGCAACATCTTTCTATTGCCAAGTACTTGTCCTGACACCTTGCTTGCTTACTGGAACTACCCTGCTGGATGAGTGAGGCAGGTACAACAGTTCCTGTTTATAGGCCTCCAGATCGAGGCATGGAGAGGTTTAGTGGCTTGCCCAAAGCCACACAGTGCATTAATGTTCCAGATGAGAAGAAAACTCGGGATTTATAATTTATAGGCCAGCAATGGTTCTATATTCTTATCATTCAACATAGTCTATTCTGAAGTTTCTTACTTTTCTCTAGCTTTTCAGTCTGTTGAGCAGCAATGCTTGCCCAACATAATCAAAAAACATCTAGTGGATGTCCACTATATGCTTAGCACCATTCCAAATGAAAGACACGTGAACTCTGTCTGTCTAAGGAGAAACAGTGGTGTGTGGTATTCAAAGGTGCTTTGTCTTTTGGCCCCTTGCTTAAGTGTCTACCCCTTGCTCACTTTGAGATGTTGGGTAAATTGCATAACATGTTTGATCCTCAGTTTCCTCATTCCTTAGAAGTGGGAATTAACCTTCACACCACAGGTTTATTAGGAAGATTAAATGAGATGATGCAAATAAAGCTCTGACACATTGGAGCCATTCTGCAGGCCATTATTATTGTTAATAAATATGAATGAGGTAAGAGTGAGTCATGTTAGTCAATTGCTCAACCGTCTCCTATTCAATCTTCATCACATTTATGTCTCTGTTACTCATTTCATATTTTTCTGCCAAAGATATAAACTTTTTCTTTGTCTTATGTGCCAAATTCCAGGGTGACCCTTCTAGTGCAGAGGAATATTTTGAAACATAAGCGATAAGTGACATATTTATTCCATTAAGTGTCTTTTTTCCCCTTATGCAAAGGTGACTGTGAGCTTGAGGGAACAATGGCTTGGGGAAACATTGATATCCAAAAAGTCTTGGGAGACATAATATTGAGTTATTTATCTCTGGACTCACATAGGATTCAGTTTCTGAATAGGAAGCAGCCTGGACTCTGATGCTAAGGAGAAGAATCCGTTCAAATCCTTGCAATCTAAAATCCTTTGAAGTCAATTTTACAGGTGTTCTAGTTTTTCAAATTTTGTTTAGATGTATCAGAACTCACAAAACTTAAAGACAAATCTAGACAAATGGCAAGGCTTTCCCTCAATGTTTCAACATTATCATAAGTACTATTTATATAAAATTTGTTTTCTGCTTCTTTGTTTACAAGAAGGTTTGCATATATCTCTTTCTACTTAGTCCTCTCAACACCCATGTGAGTTAGTTAGAGTAATATTACAGTTCATTTGTAAAATAGGAGGAGAAGAAATCAGACTCAGGGGGGGAGTGAAGTGGGGTGTCCAAATTCGTGGTGTTAATGATGGGAGAGTTGGAACTCCAATTCATGTTCCACGACACCAGTGCTTTTTCATCCCAGCCTAGCCATCTCTCAACCCCAATGGCTGTGTTGGAATAAGATAAAATGGAACAAAAGGTGGTCTGATCATTGAATGTCCTTCCACACTCGGCTATGCAGGAAAGCTTATAAAGCATGAATTTTCCTTCTTGAGGATTGCAGAATTGGAAAGAACTGAATGGATCTATAGAAGACAGATCACTCTGTGAAGGAGCAAGGAAGAAACTGAATAATTCAGTGAATGTTAATGGGCTTTTCAGGACATGTCAGCAGTCTGCTCCCATTCCCAAACCAGATGGCCACGGAGCCAGAATTCTTCCTGTCTGATCCAATTTGAGTGGCCGTCTATGGACAAATAAGGGTTTTTCCTAGAAGGTGGAGGCTCCTCTCCTTGGGAGAAAGGCTATTTTCTTAATGCAAATGCTGGGAGCAGATTTACACAGATAGTGGTGGAGCTAAGTAAGGTAATAAGAATCTTGAAGACTTTCCTCCTTCTGGACCCATTGTTATATGCCAGGGCAGTACAGGTATAATAGACAGAGATTCCTGGCTTCTCTAAGGCTACCTCATATCTCTGACGTCATGATGCCAATTACCATTTTGGAAGTCAGCTGCCTGTCCATAAAACAAGAAGAAGGCTGGATGTCTATCTCTGAGAATTCTTTGAGTTCCAAAATTTCTTGGTTCTCAGTCACCAAAGTGAACAGTTCTTGTCCGGGCTCATTTGGGTGAGACAGTCTAATTGTATCACCCACTTTGAGCAGATAAACTTAATTGAAACTCAGTTTCTTCATCTGTGAAATGAGCATAAAAAGATGACCCTTATCTCATGGACCATTGAAAGGGCGGAATCAGCTCTTGCATGTAAAATTCTATGTGCAGGGCTTAGCATATAGCCCTCAAATTGTAGCTGTTATTATCATCGATATTAGTATTATCTTTATCCTTATTTTTATTCCTTTCCTATTTCCCCAGGAGCCTCTGAGGCTAAAGCAAAATGCAACATGAAGTAGCATCCTTACAGACTTCTTGGGCTTCCAGGAAAAATGGATACTTCCTATACTTGGGGCCACCAATTAGCAATATTTTCTATGGAAACCAACTTCCCTAATGAAAGAGAAGAAGCATAAGAAAAGTATAGTCACAGCCCTAAAATGTTCAAACGTCCTAGGTGTTACTGTCTCAGCAGCCAGGTAACCACACTTCCACAGCTATGTAGAATAGCGGATAGTTGCAGACAAGCTTCCTAGCGGAGTTTTCCCTTGCAGGGATATAACCGCAGTATCGGCTGGGATTTTATTTGAACAACATGCTCTTCTCATGACTAAACTGAAGGGCTTTTACTTTCAGGGCACAGTGGCTGCTTAATATAGAAATGCTGGTTTTCAGCATTTCTTATGTCCCTGCTAAGAGGCTTCCAAAGAAGATTCAAGCTTTCCTTCCCCCAAACACTGAGATACAAAGTTCAATCAGTGGGAACAAAGTCAAGCCCCTTTTTGGTTGGTCTCTCATCTCATTTTGCATTATTTTATCATCAAACAGGCTGTTTCTCACTTGTCACATGTTTTTCTATTCAGAAGTAGAAATAGTGAATGAAGACTGTGTTTCTTCTCTATTGATTTGATGACAAACATAAACTATCTGTTTAGAAAATTCAAGCAATAGAGAAATACATCCATAAAAATGTAAAGTCTCTTAGCCAATCATACATTCTACTCTCTACAAGCTCATAGCACAAAGGTTGTGACTATTAATGGTATGATATGTACCCGCCCATTCTTTTGTCTGCAAATTTGTAACTGTAATTAGATGAGACAAAGTATTCAAAGGAATTTATCATATAAAGGGTATGCCTTTGGGGATCTACATGAAAATGAGCTCCTAAGTAAGAAAATAAGAGCCACTAGTATGGCTAGAAGATTTGGGGAGGAAACAAACATAAGAATTAGATTGTTACTCTGGAGGTGGAGGATGGGTGAGGAGAGGGCTGGAAGAAGGGAAATGAGTGATATTGAAGCCACTGTGATGCCAGAAAGCCATGCTTGTTTCCATGCCACCCCCACATGCTCAGTAATAACCCCACCAATCTTCAGCAATGTCAGCAAAAATAATAAAAGGTCTGGGCCAATATCAAGAACTGAAATCGAAACAGCAATAAAAAACCTTCCCAAAAAGAAAAGCCCTGGTCCAGATGGGTTCACACCTGAATTTTACCATACATACAAAGAAGAACTGGTGCCCATCCTACATAAACTATTCTCCAATATTGAGAAGGATGGAATTCTCCCCAACATGTTCTACCAAGCCAACATAACATTGATACCAAAACCAGGAAAGGACACAACAAAAATAGAGAACTACAGACCAATTTCTCTCATGAATATAGATGCAAAATTTTTCAATAAAATACTAGCAAATCGAATCCAAGTACTTATCAAAAAAATAATCCACCACGACCAAGTGGGCTTCATCCCAGAGATGCAGGGGTGGTTCAACATACGTAAATCTATAAATGTAATTCACCACATAAATAGAAGCAAAAACAAAAACCATATGATACTCTCATTAGATGCAGAAAAAGCATTTGACAAAATTCAACACCCTTTTATGATAAAAATGCTTAACAAAATAGGCATAGATGGAACCTACCTAAAAATGATATGAGCCATATATGACAAACCCACAGCCAACATCATTCTGAACGGGGAAAAATTGAAAGCACTCCCACTTAGAACTGGAACCAGACAAGGCTGCCCACTGTCCCCATTACTTTTCAACATAGTATTGGAAGTCCTTGCGAGAGCTATCAGGCAAGAGAGCAGAATCAAGGGAGTCCAAATAGGGAAGGAAGAGATCAAACTCTCACTTTTTGCTGATGATATGATGTTATATCTGGAAAACCCCCAGGATTCAACCATGAGACTCCTGAAATTGATTAACGAATATAGCAAAGTCTCAGGCTACAAAATTAATATACACAAATCAGAGGCATTTATATATGCCAATAACAGTCAATTGGAAAACCAAATTAGAGACTCAATACCCTTCAAAATAGCAACAAAGAAAATAAAATATCTAGGTATATACCTAACTAAAGAGGTAAAGGACCTCTATAAGGAAAACTATGAAACACTGAGAAAAGAAATAGCAGAACATGCAACTAGATGGAAAAATATACCATGCTCGTGGATCGGAAGAATCAACATTGTTAAAATGTCTATACTACCCAAAGTGATCTACAGATTCAATGCAATCCCTATTAAATTACCAACATCATTCTTCACATACGTAGAGAAAATAATTATACACTTTGTATGGAATCAGAGAAGACCCCGTATAGCAAAAGCAATTTTAAACAACAAAAACAAAATGGGAGGTATTAATTTGCCAGACCTCAAACTATACTACAAGGCCGTGGTTCTTAAAACAGCCTGGTACTGGCACAAGTACAGGGACACAGACCAGTGGAACACAACAGATAATCCAAATATAGAACCATCCTCATATAGTCACCTAATTTTTGACAAAGCAGGAAAGAATATACTCTGGGGACAAGAATCCCTATTCAATAAATGGTGCTGGGAGAATTGGTTAGCCACTTCTAGAAGACTGAAACAGGACCCACAGCTTTCACCTCTCACAAAAATCAAATCACGGTGGATAACAGACTTAAACTTTAGGCGTGATACAATCAGAATTCTAGAAGAAAATGTAGGAAAGACTCTTACAGACATTGGCCTAGGCAAAGAATTTATGAGAAAGACCCCCAAGGCAATCACAGCAGCAACAAAAATAAATGAATGGGACATGATTAAATTAAAAAGCTTCTGCACAACCAAAGAAACAGTCACGAGAATAAACAGACCACCTACAGAATGGGAAAAAATTTTCACATACTACACATCAGATAAAGGACTGATAATAAGAATCTATTTAGAACTCAGGAAAATCAGCAAGAAAAAATCAAACAACCCTATCAAAAAGTGGGCAAATGACATGAATAGAAACTTCTCAAAAGAAGATATAAGAATGGCTAACAAACATATGAAAAAATGTTCAACATCCCTAATCATCAGAGAAATGCAAATCAAAACCACAATGAGATATCACTTAACCCCAATGAGAATGGCCTTTATCAAAAAAACCCAAAACAACACATGTTGGCGTGGATGTGGAGAGACAGGAACACTCATACACTGCTGGTGGGACTGCAAACTAGTGCAACCCCTGTGGAAAGCATTATGGAGGTATCTTAAACAGATTCAAGTAGACCTGCCATTCGATCCAGCAATCCCATTATTGGGCATATACCCAAAGGAAAAAAGGTCATTCTGTAACAAAGACACATGTACCCGAATGTTTATAGCAGCACAATTCATAATAGCAAAGATGTGAAAACAACCCAAATGCCCATCAATACATGATTGGATTAGTAAGCTGTGGTATATGTATACCATGGAATATTACTCAACTATAAGAAATAATGAAGATACGACATCTCTATGGTTCTCCTGGAGAGAGTTGGAACCCATTATATTAAGTGAAGTATCCCAAGAATGGAAAAACAAGCATCACATGTACTCACCAGAAAATTGGTTTCCCTGATCATCACCTAAATACACATGTGGGAACGACACCCCACTGAGGTGGGGGGTGGGGGAGGGGATGGGGGTATGCCTACACAATGAGTGCATTGCGCACCGTTTGGGGTATGGTAACGCTTGAAGGTGCTGACTCGGGAAGGAGGGGTTGGGGAAGGGAGGGATATATACCTACATGATGGGTGCAACGCGCACTATCTGGGGAACAGACATGCCTGGAGCTCTGACTTGGGGGGAAAGGCGGTACATGGACAACGTATGTATCCTGCAATTCTGTATCCCCCATAACAATAAGATGAAATAAAAAAAAATAATAAAAATAAAAATAAAAAAAAAAGAAAAGGTCTGGGGGTTAATTAATTCTTGGAGATACAAGTAAAAGGATTGAGCTCGCATCTCAAGTGCACATGGGGTGAAGTGTAAGCAGCATATATATGTGCAGAAACATGAATATAGGGACAAACATGAGGGAAAAATAAATCATGGGGAAGGCTTTCAATATTAAGGCCTGGAATTTCACTTTGGGCCATGATTATTCTTCACATGTTGAGGGTCCCCAATTGTTGATATACATATATACATACACATATATCTATATATGCTGGATATACTGGGTATGTGTACATATTTGTATATGTGCATCTAATATATGTACATATACACACAAAATACATATGCTATTATTTTGCAACCTGCTTTTTTCACTCAGCAATATATCATGGTATTAATACTATTTACTATTTCAAAAATATTTAGTTATTGTCCACAATGAGCCAGACACCCTGCTGTAGGCACTGGGATTCCTATGTCACCATCAACAGATTTATATCACTCCTTTTAATGACCACATTGGATTCCACAGTGAAAAGTTTTGTTTTGTTTTGTTCTGTTTTTGTTTAGGTTAAAAAAACCCCTAGAGATACACACTTAGGTTGTTTTTAGTCTTTTGATATTATACACAATGCTTTAGTATACTTGCATATTACTGCATATGTGCAAATATTTTTGCAGGTAGCTTTCTTGAAAAGGATGGGAGAAATCAGAGCACATGCATATTCTAAAATTGAATTGATATTGCCAAACTCACCTCCCAAAAACTAATGTCATGAAAGCTTTACTCTCTTAAATCTCATATAACTCTGAAGACTACTGCAGAAGTGGAACTCCTATGGAGTTGTGTCCAGAATATTGATGACGATGATGATGGTGATGATGATGATGATGATAGTTAACGTCTATCACAGGCTTACAATATATGAAATACTGTGCTCTGTACCATTCAGACCTTGTGAGTTCTGCAAATAAGATAAAGGAAGCACACAGAAATAAAAGTAACGTGTCCAAAAATAGACAGCTAGTAAATGGCAGAGCCATGATTTAAGCCCTTTCTTCGTGACTCTAAGGCCTACTCTACTGCTTCAACAATACACAAGGGTTTGCCATACACTAGTATTATGAGATATTCTGCTAGGAAAGACTGCATAGGAAATGAAAGGGTTCTGTGACCAAACAATTTTGGGAAACTTTTTATACAGCCTGTACAATTTTGGAGATTGACAGTACTCATTAACTAAATAAATGCTTTAGGAAGGTGTTTAACCAAACCAAATAAGCATTTCTCAAACTGATTTGATTGTGAAACCCTTCCATTAAAACATGCCTATTCTGAGGAACACACTTTGAGAAATGCTTTCCGGATTGTACCTTATCTCTATGACTCATCCATAGAATCTCAGGAGTTTTTAAAGGTCATTTAATCAACCACACCAAAAGATTGACATGGATAACACCCCTCCCTCCAACTTTTACTAGAACATTTGCAGAAATGGGAGCCTCCTACCTTATGGAGCAGCAAATTCTATCCTGGGATTCTCCTATTGCTAAGAAAAGTGTTTCTCATGTAGTCAAACCCACATATCTCTTTGAAATTTAATCACTGGCTCTAATTCTATCCATTTGCAGTTTCATAGACTACATTGAATCCCACTTTCCCCTTCAGATTTTTGAAGCCAGCATATTCGTTGATTCCTCATCATCTTATCCCTACATTTCATGGCTCGAGTTTTTTTTTCCTGCTTTTACCTGGTTTGTTTTTCTCATCCCCTTCACTGTCACAGTGATTCTCTCTGTAACATGCTACTCTCGGTCTGCATTAGTATCAAAGTGTAATGCCCAGAACTGGACACTTTATTCCAGCTGTGGGTTGAGCAGCACAGATCAGGACAAAACCAGATTCCCCTTTGCTCTAAACACTCCATTTCTCTCGACACACCCCAGTTTGCAACCATTTGGTTTTGTAGCCACAGGACACTGGAAACTTCGACTGAACTTAAAAATAACTCAACTCCTAAACAGCTATTAATTCAAAAGGGAGTAGGTATTGACAGAGGCAACTTTTGAAGAAAACAGACATACAGGTGATTATAAAATTTTATTCAGTACTGTTCTGACCCCAAAATAATATTTAACCTTATGGTCTCCTGGCTTATAGAGCTCTCTCTATACCCAGAGAAGTCAATAAGTTAAAGTGGGAAATGGGAGAGGGAGGAGTAAAGGATGAATTACAGCAATTATTTTGTCAAAATTTGCAAGGAAGATAAAAATCTTGAAAGTATAGACCAAAGGAAAAGAATTGCAAATGAGAGTAAGAAGGGAGTATAACTGTCACGTGTGGTATACGACTTCTCTTTTAATCCCCATAACATGACCTATTTTAAAAGTGCAGAAACTAAGGATTTGAAAGGTTAAATGACTCGTCCACTTATTGCCAGCTGATAAGATACGGGGCTGAGTTTTCTGCCTAAGTATATTTGATCTTAAAGCCCTAGATTTCCAGAATTCCAAGACCTTTCCCTCAAAACTTCTAGATGAATCTTGGTGGTGCAGGGATGGAGCAGAAAAGACCAGTGAGCTTTGCTTCTGAGCTATGCCAAAGGGGAGGGTTAGGCAAGAAGCAACTTTTAGAGAACCGAAATAGTCATGGGTAACTGCCAGTAAGTCAACCTTCTCCAAGGCTCGTCAAGAAGGAATTCTGTCTCAGCAACCCCTGTACAAAATAATTCCAAAAACCAGAAGCCTTATAGGCGTGTTAAAGGCTTCCAATTAGGCTACGTTGAACTCCAGTGCTTTGGTCTATTATCTGGTTTCCCTTTGAAATTCCCTTACGGCTTCATGCAAGTTCCTCAGATCCCAGAAACACCTGGGCACTGATGGAGAGGGAGCTACATAGGCTGGATGGTATCATTTTCCTGTGTATAGGTTGGCATTTGCCAAGTTATTTACCTATGAATTTGATATTATCAATCTAGTAATAGGTATTATTATAAACATTTCTAATGTAGCATGGCACTATGTTAAGCTTTTTATATATAACAATCACATTTTGAAGTATTGTTATTGTTCACATTTTATCAATAGGGAAACTACAAAGTCAACCTGCCCAGAGTCACACAGTGAATAAGGAGTGGCACTAAAATTTAAAGCTAAATCTGTCTGAAAACAAAGCCTAGTTAACCCAACACATACCTTAATCTTCTAAGATTTTGGATGCATTATAATCTCCTAGGCCCTTACACACACGCCCTCAATCCAGATTCTGATTGGGTCTGTGGTGGACCAATCTACATTTTGACAGGTACCACCAGATAATTCTGTGCATCATTTTTGCAAGAAAACTTTCTGACACTATAAAAACAGACTTTTCTCAGTATGAATTGTCTCTTTTCCCCCAAAATGTGAATATGGTGTCCTTTTAATGAGAAAATAGCTGAAAAACTTCAAAGCTGAAAAAAGAAAAGAGAAATGCATCTACGTCTGGAGAGAAGAAAAGTGAGTGGGGTTAGAATGATAAAGGATGAAATGATCCATCCTGAAATCTTGACACTCAGCAATTCCTAAAATTTTAACTTACACGGTGAGTTTTAACCATAGTAGTCTTCCTTGACTTTATCCCACAGCCTTCTTGAATTGCTGGTTGGAGGATTCCCCGGACCAGAAACAACACAGTGGCAAAGAGGCAGGAAAGCCATGACTGGCCAGGGGCTCGATTTACAAATAAATTATCTCTTCTCTCCTGCTCCTTTCCAGACTACTGCACCCAAGAGCAGGGAACAGAACTAGCGACAAAAGTGGCCAGAGGATGAGTGTTTTCCTGTGGGATATAAAATGTATAACTTACTCATTGCCTGGAAATGCCATAAGAAATTAATATTTGTTACAGAAACAGTGGGGCCACATTAATATTTTAAGGGTGAATGAATATTTAATCCAAAACTCTGGACGGAAAAAGGACAAGACAACTATGGCAGGAACAGTCACACCACCTAATCATTAACACTGGTTAGAGATGTTAATGATTTGTCAGCTTTGTCCGTGGCCATAATGCTGCACGATGTATTCATTATATAGCTCTTTTTTTTTTTTTTTAGCATATTACAGGGGTATAAACACTTAGGTTACATATATTGCCTTTGCCCCGCCTGAGTCAGAGCTTCAAGTGTATCCATCCCCCAAACGGTGTGCACTGAACCCATTAGGTGTGTATATACCCCTCCCCCCCGACCTGCCCAACACCCGATGAATGTTACTACTAAACGTGCACATAAGTGTTGACCAATTAATACCAATTTGATGGTGAGTACATGTGGTGCTTATTTTCCCATTCTTGTGATGCTTATACATCTTCTTTTGAAATATTGGTAAGTTACTGCTCAGGACCAAAATCAGGACAAGTGTTCATTCTTTAAGAGACAACATGAAGCATGGGATGGAGCAAGTTTTTGGAATCAGGGGAGCCTGGCATTGGGTACCAAGGCTGTAGCTTACTGCCTGTGCGACTGCAAATAAGTCCAATCACCTCTTTGAGCCTTGTCTTCAAGATAAGACAAACATCTACTTTATAAGATTGTTGGCAGCATATGTTATTCACTCAATTAATGTTTTCTTTCTGTTTCTACTTATTTTTGCAATATGGTAAAACAAAACAAAGCAAAAAGGTGGCTGAAATGTCTCTTAATTTAGTCCCAAGACCACTCCTCAGAGACAGACAATAAAATTTTCATTTTCCTGCTTACCCTGACTACTTGTATATGTCTGGCATCATCCCTTTTCAGTGCAAATTTCTGAGGACATTAAGAAAAGAACAAAAGAATAGTCTATGTAAGAAATCTCAATGACTCTACAAAAGTACTCCTAGAACTACTAGGTGAAGTTAGCAAGGTTGTAGGATACAAAGTAAACAAAAAAGAACATCAGTAATCTTTCTATATTCCAGAAATGAATAATTAGAAACCCAAGTTAAAACAAATTACTACATACAATAGTTCCAAAAATCCGAAAGTTTTCAGTATATGTCTTAGATATTAATCTAACAAAACATGTACAGGATCTCTTTTAGTAGCTAAAAACTATGAAATGCTTGTGAAATAAATTAAAAAAAATACTTCAGTGATGAGACTATACTATGTTCATGGATTAGAAAATGCAGTAAAGTAAAAATATCAGTTCTCCCCAAATTGACCTATAGGTTTAATATAATTCCTATCAAATCCCACTGGGAATTCTTACGGATATAAACAAGCTGATTCTAAAATTTACATGGAAGGAATTAGAATAGATAAAGTAATTTGTAAAAAGAATAATAAACTTGGAGAAATTATACTACTTGATTTTAAAACTTACTATATAGCTAAACTGTACAGTGTAGCACTGATTGAGGAATAGACACATATATCAATGGGATGGAACAGATATCCCAGAAACAGACCCATACAAATATGCCCAACTTATTTTGGAAAAAAGTACAAAGTGATTCAATAGAGTAAATATAGCCCTTTTAAGAAATGATTTTGGAACAATTGGACATCAATAGACAGATTTTTAAAAAAATATCTATGTTGAACTAAATATCACACCTTACACAAAAATTAACTCAAAATGGGTTATAGATATAAATGTAAAACTTGTGACTATAAAACCTTTTAAAGAACACATAGGAGAAAATCTTTGTGATCTAAGGTAAAGCAAAAAATTTTTAGATTTGACACCAAAAGCATGACCTATAAAAGACAAAATGCTAAAATTGACTTTATGAAAATTAAAAATGTTTGCTTTGTTAAAGACATTGTTAAGAGAGTGAAAAGACAAGTCATAGACTAGCAGAAAATATTTGCAAATCACTTATCTGACAAAGGATTTCTAACCAGAATATATAAAGAATGCTCTAAACTCACCAGCAAGAAAACAATCAATCCTGTTAGAAAATGTTGCTTCACCATACAGTATATATTACAGTGCAAATAAGTACATAAGATGTTTAACATCATTTGCCATTGGGGAAGTACAAATTAAAGCCACAATGAGATACCAGTGCACACTTAATAAAATACCTAGAATAAAAGTTCTAGCAATACCACTAGCAAAGCAAGTGGTTATCTGGAGAGAATGTAAAATGTCACAGTCATGCTGGAAAACAGCTTAGCAGTTTCCTGTAGCTAAACATACACTTAACATGCGACCCAGAAATGGCACTTCTGGGTATTTGCCCTAGAGAAACGTCATAATATGGCACAGAAACCTTTAAGCAAATGTTTATAACACTTTTTTATAGACTGAATCTTTATGCCACCACCCCCCAAAAAATTCATATGTTGAAATCCTAACACCTAATGTAATGATATTAGGATGTAGGGACTTTGGGAGTTAATTAAGTCATGAGGGTGTAGTTTTCATGAATAGGACTAGTTCCTTTATTAGGGGCTTATGAAACTAAATCTCTTTCTTTCTGCCATTTGAGGGTATGCAGAGAAGTTGGAAGAGGGTCCTCACCAGAACCCAATCATGCTGCAACCCTGATCTTGAACATTTAGCCTCTAGAACTGTGAGAAGTAATTTTTTGTTTTTTAAGCCACCCAGTCTATGGTACTTTGTTATAGTAGCTGAACTAAGACATACCATTTTTTTGCAATTTCAAAAAATTAGAAAGAGTTCAAATGTCCCCCAACAAAATGGATAAACAAACTGTAGTACATCCATACAAGGGAATACTACTCAGCAATGAAAAAGGAACAAACTATTGATACAACAAACAATTTAGATGAATCTCAAAGGTATTAGGCTGAGTGTTTTTATCTTAAAAGATTACATAATGTATGATTCCATTTATATAACATTCTTGAAGTGAAAAAATGTTGGCGGTAGAGAACAGGTCAATGATTGCCAGAGTCAGAGTTGGGGGAGGCTGTGATTCCTAAAAGTTAGCATTCACGAGCTTTTGGGGAGTAATGGAATATTTCTGTATCCTGATTGTGGTAGTGGGTATACAAATCTATACATATGTTAAAATTTCATAGAAGTATACACCCCAAAAAAAGTGCTTGTAAAAACTGATAAAATTTGAATAAGGTCACAGCAGTTTAGGAGTATTATACCAATGTCAACTTTCTACTTTTTTAATAGACAATGACTATGTAAAATGTTATTGTTGAGAGAAACTAGGTGAATGGTACTTTAGAAGCTTCTGTATTATTTTTGCAACTCTCAAAATACAAGAACAAAATAAACTTGAATATCCTAGTCATTATCGTTTGACTTTTACTGATTTTTTTCTTATTTCCCTGCTTCCGTGAGACCATTGCTACTTTATCCTTGTGATCTCAGCAGTTTTCCTCTACCGTTGCTGTTACAGAGACGTTTTTAACATCAAAGTGTTGCTGTGAATTGAAATTCACTAGTAGCTAAGCTGAAGGTGAGAACACTGCCCCCTATCAGCAGTAGATCCTTTCCTTCGGTAAATGTTCACTGAATGTCTATTATGTACATAACGTTATAGTAGGAGGAAAGGTGAGAGTGGAGAGGGTGTTACTCAGATGGAGATCCAACAGAGTGGGATAAGCGCACAAAGTACTGTAGTCCAAAGCAGAAAGTCATTCTTGGCAAAGGATAAGAATATATTGCAAAGTGGAAACAAACTAATGACTTAACTTTTAAGTCACATACTGGGGTGTTCTATCTAGAATTTCACTGGGAGAAAAAGAAATAGAAAACACAAAGAGGCCAAAAACCACTATGATAGATGATGTCAGTGAACTGCAACCAAACTTTAAACATCCATCATTCTATGCCTTCTGCTGGATAGAATTAAGTCGTGGAATAAATGTCTATGAACGATCACCTTTTTGTTTTTCCTGGAAGAACGTATGAAGCATACATGAGGGAGAGGGCATGGTGGATGGATATAAGAAAGAGAAAAAGCCAACAGTCTGCATTCATAAGCAAGAATCTGTAGTCCTGTTGCAAAGCTTCTGCTTTGTCAAGAAGGGAAAGGAACCATACCACTCCCTGTGCAAAATGCCCTACATATGTATGTAATTTTATTTAATGCCCACAGAACCCTAGGAGGTGGGCACTGTATCAGCAACAGCAGAATTCATCTCTGCCTCTCTTAAGCAACAAACTGCTTCTGGGCAGCAGACACAGAAGCCTCTGTAGGTCACCACCCACCGTGGATACAGACATCGAGACACCTCTGCCCCTCTGAGAATCCCTCTCCCTCATTCCTTCATACCTGACACACCCACCAGACCTACAAAGTCCACGCCAGGAGCATCCAATCAGCCACTTTCAGGTTATGCCATCCTGCCCAGGACACACAAAGGGATGCAATTCCCATGTTTTCTTCCCTGTTTCCCTCCAAGATTGACAGATTGACAAATGAAGAAGTCCCCCAACTTGGGAACAAGTTCATATCCATGCTATACTGAAATGACAATTACCTACTGTAGTTGCTATCATCCCAATTCTACAAATGCAGGCTTCAAGGCTCAGAGAAGTTACATAAATAAATAAATAAATAGTCCAAAGGTTACACAGCTAGTTTTAATGATTCTAGATTCTAGACTATGAAACTGGGTCTGAGCACAAAGCCCAAGATTTTTCCACTACAATTTTCACACCAAAGCTCTTGTTTATGTCTCTGATGTGGTGCTTCTAAAATTCTCCTCCTTTGCACAGTGTAGGAGATACTCTTGTTGCCCCACAGTAACTCTTCCGCTCTTACCATTTCCACGGTGCACACTGGTCTGATTTCCAACTGCCAGGATTCCCGACCCCAATTCTTTGTATGTGGGCTTTCTTGGGGCACCAGAGCCCACTCAGCTCATGTCTGAGTCGGACTGGAAGTGCAGTGGGAGAATTAACCTTTGGGAGCATCCCTTAAGCAATGACTGACAGGCTTCTGTGTTTAAGTAACCCAGCTTCCTTGCTCCTCCTATAGGTTATTTTCTTTAACTGTAATAAAATACACATAATATGAAATTTACCACCTTAACCATTTTTAAGTGTATGGTTAAGTGGTGTTCGGTACACTCAATGTTGTGCAACCATTCTCCAGAGTTTTTCACCTTACAAAACTGAAACTTTATTCCAGTTAAACACTAATAGCCCATTTCCACCCTCCCATTTCTTCACAAGCACCATTCTACTGTCTATCTGTATAACTTTGACTACTCTAGGTACCTCTTATAAGCAGAATCATAGAATGTTTGTCTTTTTTGTGGCTGGCTTGTTTCACTTAGCATAATGTCTCCAAGGTTTATCAATGTTGTAGCATGTGTCAGAATTTCCTTCCTTTTTAAGGCTGAATAATGTTCCACTGTGTTTATATACCATGTTTTGTTTTTCTATTCATCTGCTGCTAGACACATAGGTTGTTTCTACCCTTTGGCTATTGTGAATAATCCCACTATGAACATAAGTGTATGATTATCGGTTTGAGTCCCTTCTTTCAACTCTTTTGGGGTATACACCTAGAAGTAGAATTAATAGATAATATGACCATTCTATTTTTAATTGTCTGAGGAGCTTCCACACTGATTTCTATTGTGGCTGTACCAAATTTACATTACCACCGACATTGTACAAGTGTTCTAATTTCTCCACATCCTTGCCAACATTTGTTATTTTAGGTTTTTTTTCTCTCTTGTTTTAGTAGTAATCATCCTAATGGAGGTGAGATGGGTCCCATAGGATAATTTTAAGTGCATGTTCAACTCTAGCTCCCAGACTTCCCCAGTAGGATAAGAGCTCCAGTTGCTCACAGTGCTAACTTGCTTGATAACCTACTTTATTGGTTTCCTGCCCTTCCTTGTCCCACTTCCCCACTCTCTTACTACTGTTTCCTTGGATTGCCCTCCTAAATAAGCTACTTACACCAGAACTCTTACCTCAAGGTCTGCTTCTGAGAATCTTGAACTAGGACACCTATTTGAGATTATTTCTTCTCCCCTATAGTATCTACTGACAATACCTCCCTTAATCAGTTATGTTGGACTAAGTTGCTTTTCAGCCTCAGTTTTACAAAAGGTTATTTGTTCCCACATCCAGCATGGTGTCAGTAATTTCCCAGTTAGTCCATCAGCATAACCCACACTCCTGAAGAAATACAGGACTCATTTAGCCTATCCTATAAATAAGAAATCCCCTCAATCTTCAATATACTCAAAATTCTTAAAACTGTACAACTTCAGAAGGGGGAGCTCACAGATCTCCAGAACAGTCATTTTAAAATTATGTTCCATGGACTCCTAATGTTTCAGAGACTGCACGCGTTTAATTTGTGCAATATGAGAAATAAGTTAGTTGTATACCAAATATTAAGACATTTCAATAGGCTAACTTGAATTGCTAAGTTCATGGCTTTTGGTACAGAATTCTTTTCACAATTTCTCTGATCATTTTTGTTCATTGAAAAGTATCCAAAGTCTCCAAAGCAAGTTTTTTTTTAAATGTTGTCGCACACAGCTACATATCTATGTCAATCAGGACTTTATCAATACTGTGTCATAATATCGTGACTCCAGATTTCTTGTTTTTATATTAATTAAGACAATAAAAATATTAAATCATTTCCCAAAAAGTATATTACTGCTTCTTTCCTTATAAACCTGATGGGGGTTCTAGCATAGATGGATTAAACATAAACAAACAGAAAATTTTCTGTAGCCATAAAAGTTTGTAAACCGTAGAATTACATCAAGCCCTCATCCAATTTATAATGTCCCTCAAGAGCATCTTGACATGTATGCTTAAACATACCCAGTGAAAGAAAGCGTCCACCTTCTGGGGAAGTCTGCTTTATTTTAGGACCCTTCTGATTGCTTTGCATATTTCTGCTTTTCCCTCTCATTTCGCTAAAATACGCCTCCCCGAAACTTCCACTCTTCAATGCAGGAGAGATTTTGTCTCCTTACTGTTTCAAGGCAGCCTTGGGACTTTACTGAGGTTCTTCAGTGTTCGCGCACAATCAGGGAAGAACTGTTTGAAGAAGCATTTGAATTCCTGTGCCTTTTGGTACCCAGCAAGGAGAGACTCCCCCCTCCCTACTGGCCAGCAGCAAGCCTCCCCTCTCCAGTTGGTCTGTAACATACAGGAAAGTGACAGCAAAGATATTGATTTCACCAAATTTAATCAGAGCCTTAAGTGGATCAACAGGACTAGGGTAGGAGGGGACTTATGGGTGCAGGGAAGGAATGGCAGCTTTCCAGCCCTTGAACATATGGCAATAGTCTCATCGAAAGTTTAGGACTGTATTTATTTCAAGCAGCAACATGGTCCCAAGAATCAGGCAGGCCGAATTTCTAATACAGGAACCCTAAATCCAATTTTTCAGATCTCCTCCCTTCCTCAACCCCAACCTCCCTTGGTGCTAATTCCTCCTCTTTTTTTTTTTTTTTAAAGACTCCATGTTCTCCTTGAAAGCGAGGGCAGTATGACTGGAATGTTTTGATTTACTACAGCCCCCTGAATCAATGAATTTCCTCACAATTTGACAACTGAGCTGTTGGGGGCCGAGGAGGAGCAATGGTTGGGAGGTGAGAGGTTACTATGGAGCAGGGGGTGAGGAGAGTGGGAGGTTGGAGCTCCCTGGAGGGGCTCAGCCAGGGGAAGACAAATTACCCCTGTGCTCAGTGTTGAGAGAAAAGGACGGGGAGAGCCTGGTATCCGAGATGAGCACGCACCAGCACTGGGGGAAGGGGGCTGGCCGTCAATCAGAGGGCTGAAAAAAAGAGAAAAATAGAAAAGCAAACTCATTGCAAAAAGTTGGAGAACTAGGGAATTGGAAGGCCTCCCCCATCTCCCTGCCCCCACCCTACCCTGGGTTGCCTGGGGCCATAATTATGTTTTGTTGCCTGTCCATTCACCCCCGCAGAAATAGCTCCATCTGAGGTGGGCAGATGTATTTCTCAAGAGCAAATATTCAAGAACTATGGTGGAAAAGAGAGAAAGAGGAGACTTCTCTATTCCATCTCCCTCCCTCCCTCCCTCCCTCCCTCCCTTCTTCCTTTTCTCTCCCTCTCTCTCTTGTCTTTTATTTCTCCTTCTTTCCTTCCTTCTTTCCTCCTTTCCTTGTAACATTCTCTCTCTTGATCACCCAGTCATTCATTCTTCAAAAATGTACTAAACAGCTATTCTCTGTGAGACTCTGTGTTAATTATAATAAGAAAAACCAGACTTCTAAGATAGGACACAACTCAATTCAAAAGGCATTGACTCATCAAACCCTCTGCTACATGCTGGAGACACTGACTCTACCCTGACGAACACAGCACTGATTGAGACCTCAAGGAACCCTTCTCCCAGTCCCCTCTCCCTGCATTCATCACGGTACCGACCTGTTTTCTCCCCCTTCAATAAGAGAAAAAAATAAACACAAGCCTCTCATATAAGTTAATTCATGCAAATAGATACCTATGGGTCTACCAAATCCGTCATTTCATTATTCATACATAGACAAGGCTGGATTCCCTTCAAACTAAACAAGGATCTTACCACAGGAAAAAGAAATATAAGTAAACATAATTCATATACAGCCTACCCTCCATATTCAGGAGTTCTGTGTCCTCAGATTCAATCAGAAAAAATAAAAACTAAAAAAAAACAAATAAAAAATGCAGTGTAACAATATATTTACATGGTATTTACATTGTGTTAGGTATTTTAAGTAATCTAGAGGTGATATAAAGTATACAGAAGGATGTACTTAGGTTATGTGCGAATATCACACCATTTTATATAAGGGACTGGAGCAACCTTGGATGTTTGTATCTATGGGGGGTCCTGGAACTCATCCCCAGTGGATACCGAGGGATGACAGTGCACTGTGGGGTAGTAAGTATATCATACCCCACACCCACACTTAGAATGTGACTTGTATGAATTACACAGACACTGTAAGATTGAATCAGTATGAATAAGTACAGGAGATTGTGAAGAGTGAAGTCAGAGAAGATTGCATTATGAAATAATACACTGTTACCACTAGGCAGATGTTATTACTTATTTTGTTCTCTGTCATACATCAGCATCACACATATCCTTTCTTAGTTGTAACAGATTCTAAATTAGCAGGGCATGAATTGACAATGTTTTTGTGCCTTCATCCTGCCTTGTGAATTTTGCCAAGAACACATGGGAAGCTTTGGACTTCCAGAAGCCCATCCCTTTTACCTGGTAGGGCACTGGCCCAAGCCTGGCCAGGCCATCCTGCTGGCACCAGAGTAAATAAGTTCTGTCCTTACTTCTAAGAAGCTTTCCTTTTTAGCCTCATCTTCCAGAAACCTACAAACAGGTCCTCTTGTCCCTTGACCCAGGCTCTTCCCCTACATAATGCAACCCTCAACATTAATAACAGCCTATCTTCCTTCCTCTCTTAGCTAAAAAAAAAGTCTCTGCATTTTGGGAGCAATATGTCTGTTTTGAAATACTTGACAAAGACCAACTATGAGTATGTGAGTGTAGCAAAGGCAGCACAAGACCAGGTGTCAAGAGACACGGGGTCTAATCACAGCTCTGTCTCCAGCTGACTTTGTGAATGTGGTTGAGTTACTTCAGGTTCTATCTTTGCCTTATTGTCTTTGAAATGCAGAGCTGTACTAAATCTTATGTAGTGCTCCTTCTAGCTTCCAAAACTATATGAGTTGATCCTGAGGTTCTCAAACTATGTCACAAAGCTTGAAGTTGTGCTGCTTGAGGGCCTGGATCTCAGACTCTCATTATGCTCCTGGTGAGGACGCTGTGATCTTTGGCTTGGACCACTTCAATAAATTTCTGTTTTGTGTACCTGTTTCCACTCTTATATGACTACAATTAATTCCCCACATAGGGTATGGAGTGATGTCTATAAACACAAGTTCGATCACGTCCCTTCCTTATGTAAGCACTCCAGTTTTTTTTTTCCAGTTGACATTACAACAGAATTCAAACACCTACTAGGCTCAAACTGGCCCTTACCAATATCACCAACTTCATCTCTCACCACTCTCCCAGGCTGGTAGCCAACAAGGAAACAGGAACTTCTGTCTTAAAACCACATGTAATTAAATTTCTCTAAGCAACCTGAATGATCTAGGAAGTAGATTGTCGCCCAAGAGACTCAGAAAGAAACACAGAGCTGATGACACCTGGATCTTGGCACTGTGAGGCCTTAAGCAGAGCCCACTGGACTTTGTGTGAGACACAGCCAAACCAAACTAGACTTACAGGACTGTAATATAATAAATTTGTGTTTTTGAAAGCCACTAATGGGGTAGTAAATTTTTACAGCAGCAAAAGAAAACTAACATAACAAGTGACAGAGCTCATCTGTAAAGACTCCATGAAGAAAGCGATCTCCAATCTCTTTCCATCTCTCCTCTCTTAGAACCTTTCATTCTATTTTTAAGTAACACAAATCCTAAAATTCAAATGACTCATGGCTCTGGATGAAATCTCATTTAACATCACTGACCTGCCATTGTGCACAGAAACACGAAAGTCAGGCTCTAGATATAGCAGGTTGATTCCCCTGGAGTCCTGTGATCCAGTCTTTGTGACACACCTAAAGATGGTAAGGGTAGAGTAGGGCATGCCCAACATGGAAAAGAGCCTGTAAATTATAAAATACAAGGAACTAGGAGCCATTTTACAGAGAGAAGGGAGCTCAGGGGAGACAAATGTCTGCAGGGCCTCAGGGGATGAGGAAACAGAGTTCTTTTAGTACCAGACAAGAGAAATTAAACTAATGGGTATGTATTCTAGACAGCTTACTGTCAAGGGAAAAAAATGTTATCCATAAAAGGTGTTCAGGACTGCCTTTTGGAGTACTTAAATACAGGATGTTGTACTTGGAGAGTGTGACCAAATTGACAGAAATTGGAGCACTTTGGAATCTCTGGTCTAACATTTCCATTTTATCAATGAGTGAACCAAGACCCAGAGAGCAAGATTTGTCACATGACCTTTAAAGGTAGTATGAAATTCTGTTGAAATTATTCCTGTTGCACAAAAACCATATGATTGTCTCAATATATATTTAAAAAAGCATTTAACGAAATTTAACATTCTTTCATGATAAAAACTCTCAACAAATTAGTTGTAGAAGGAAAGTACCTACACACAATAAAAACCATATGTGACCATCCCAAAGCTAACGTCACATTCAATGGTGAAAGGTTGAAAGCTTTTCCTTTAAAATCAGAAATATGACAAGGATGCCCACTCTCGCCACTTCTGTTCAACATAATACTAGAAGTCCTACCCAAAACAGTAAGGCAAGAGAAAGAAATAAAGATATCCAAATTGGAAAACAAAGAAGTCAAATTGTCCCCGTTCACAGACAACATGATTCTATATATAGAATACCCTAAAATAAAATAAACCTATTAGAATTAATAAATGAATTTAGCAAAGTTGTAGGATACAAAATTAACATACAAAAATCAATAGCATTTCTATACACTAACAATTAACTATCCAAAAATATAATAGCTCAAAAAAGAAAAAAAAACACCAAATACCTAGGAATGAATTTAGCCAAAGAAGTGAAAGACATATACACATCAAAATCTATAAAGCATTCATGAAAGAGAATGAGAAAGACACAAATCAATGAAAATATTTGTCACATTTATGGATTTGAAGATTAATTTGTTAAAATGGTCATGCTACCCAAAGGAATCTACAGATTTGATGTGATTCCTATCAAATACCAATGACATTTTTCACAAAAATAGAAAAAATAATACTAAAATTCACATGGAATCATAAAAGATCCTGAATAAACAAAGCAATCTTGATCAAAAAGAACAAAGCTGGAGGCAACACCCTACCTGACTTCAAAATGTACTACAAAGCTATAGTAATCAAAACAGAATGATATTGGCAGGAAAAGAGACACATAGAACAATTGAACAGAATAGAGCACTCAGAAATAAATCTAAAATAAATAAATAAATAAATACATTTACACATTCAAGGTCAATTGATTTTCAATAAAGGTGCCAAGAATACACAATGGAGAAAGGACAGTTTCTTCAGTGAATGATGTTAGGATAACTAGATATTCACATACAGAAGAATGAAATTATTCTTATCTCATACCACACATAAAAATCATTTCAAAATGTATTAAAGACTTAAATGTAAGACCTGAAACTGTAAAACTAGTAGAAGAAAACACTGCAGAAAAGCTCCATGACATTGGCCTAGGCAATGACTTTTTTGTATATCAACCCACAAGCACAGATAACAAAAGGAAAAATAAATAAAGGAGATACATCAAACTAAAAAGCTTCTGCACAGCCAAGGAAACTATCAACAGAGTGAAGAGACAACATATGGAGTGGGAGAAAATATTTGCATACCATACATCTGATAAGGGGTTAATATCCAAAATATATAAGGAACTCAAGCAACTCAATAGTCATAAAATGAATAAATATCCTAATTAAATAATAGGCTAAGCACTTGAATAGATATTTTTCAAATGAAGACATACAAATGTTCAACCAGTATATTTTTAAAAAGCTCAATATTACTAATCGTCAAGGAAATGCAAATTAAAGTCACAGTGAGATATCAACCCCACACGTCTTAGAATGGGTACTATAAAGAAAATGAAAGGTAACACTTGTTGGAGGAGATGTGGAGAAAAGGGGCCCCTTACACAATGTTGCTGGGAATGTAAATTAGTACAACCATTATGAAAAACAGTTGGGAGGGGTCCTTAAAAAATTAAGTGAGAACTACCATATGATCCAGCAATTCTACTTCTGGATATATATCAAAAGGAAATGAAATCAGTATGTTGAAGAGATATCTGCACTGCTGTGTTCGTTACAGCATTATTCACAACAGCCAAGAGATCAAATCAACCTAAGTGCCCATCAGTAGATGAATGGATAAACAAAATGTGGTACATACATACAATAAAATATTATTCAGAGTTTTATTATTCAGAGGAAGGAAATTCTGACCCATGCTACAACATTAATGAACTTTGGGGACATTACGTTCAGTGAAACAAGCCAGTCATAAAAAGACAAACGCTGTATGATTTCATTAATGTGAGATACCTAGAATAGTTAAACTCATAGAGACAGTAAGTAGCATGGTGGTTGTCAAGGAATGAGGGAGGGGAGAATGGGGAGTTAGTGTTTAATGGGTATAGAGTTTCAGTTGAGGAAGATGAAAAAGAGGAAGATGGATAGTGGTGATGGTTGCACAACAGTGACAATATACTTAATGCCAGAGAATAGTACACTTAAAAATGGTTAAAATGGTAACTTCTAGGCTGTGTATATTTTACCACTCTATACATATATACACTATATATTATACACACACACATATATATATGTATATATAAATTACAAACAAGAGGCAAGCTTTAAATCCAGTGCTGTCTGAGTCCTGGGGTAATACTCCATACAGTCCAGCTTGCCAGTGATTATGTGGCCACTGTCTTCATTCCCTCCTCCTCTGGATTCCTTCCCAGATGCATTTCTCCCCTTAAAATGTGATAGACTTGTCTGCTTCTGGCCCATATAAAACAGACCATTCCACTGCTCAGCAAAACTAAAATGACAAGGGAGGTTGTGAGATCATTTCATACATCTCACATCTTTATTTGTACCAAGAGACAAACCTGGGCCAACTCTTGTCCATTGTGTTCTGCTGAATCAGGAAAATTCCATCTCTCTTATAGTGTGTGGTCATACTAACAGGGCCTCAGGTAGAGGAACAACCTGCCAGAATTCTCTTTGTCTCTTGACTTCTCCCTCATATTTGGCATGAGACCAGGAGCCCAGACATTTTCAAAAAGATGGAGATGGAACACCTGCAAACAGAGCCAGCCCAGAGGCCCGAGCTAACCACTCTTAATCAGAAACCAGAAAGGATGCTTGCTGTAGAGTAGAACCCCAGGAACCCAGTTCCTGCTGAGAGGGCACTAGAAGACAAACCGCCTAAAAAATGGGAGATGCTGTCAGCAAAAAAATGTAATGGGTGCTCCACAAACAGCGTCCATAACACCACATGCTCTCTCTGCATTTGGGGTCCTGTGTGGCCTTCCCCAAAAGGCCCCAGTGTCTCTGCCACAGCCTCTGCAGCCATAGGGAGGAGGCTGGGACACCCTGGAAGCCAGAAAATGGAGGAGAGGGGAAGGATGGATGACTAGAGACATGGCTTCCTGGACCATCCCAGAGGGACAGAAGGCTTTCAGATAAAGGAGGGGAAGAAGGGATATAGCTCAGGCTTAGGTCAGAGAGAGAAGTGCTGGAACCTGTCAGGGATCTCACAGAGGAAAATTGTGAAGCAGAGAAGGAAAAAGACAAAGGAAATGAAGGTATTGGCGAGGATCAAACCCCGAGAGGCTCAGAGCCCAGTGAAGGGGTAAGGGGGGATCCTTTCCTCCCTCCCACAATCCTTCAGTGATCAACAAGCTACCAAGTTACTTGGAAGCTCTTCCATCCCCACAAGCCCAAGCACTACAGTGACCACAGAACCGTGGAGAGGTCTTGCATGATCCCAGAGCTTGGACATTTCATATGGGGTTCCCCTCCAAGGACAGTGGCCCAAAAGGCTGAAAAGGTGGCTTTCTTGCATTCAGATTCTTGTCCTTCAGTGTCTCTCCCCAACCCACTGCAACCGAGAGAGCATTTTGAGCCAAAAACTTGGTGAGTGGCCACCTCTCCCCAGCTGGTGTGTCCTCCAGTCTGAGGTTTCCACGGAGAGTGGGGCCCATGCCTTTCCTCTTGAGGAACTCCAATGAACCTGGGGTGCCCAATCTGAGAGCTCCCTGCCTGCCAACATTTTCTGGAGATGCAAGCCAACAGGGCAGAAATGGGGGCCAAATCCCATACCTCTTGGACTTGCGTGGGTTGCTGGGGGACTCAGGAGGGTTTCGGAGTTGGACTTGGGAGGCGAGGGAGCCCATGTGTTTAGAACTGATGGGAGAATACTGTGATGGTGGGAGATATGTTGATCTTGGGAAGCACCCATCCCCTCGACAGGAAAGCCATGTAGTCAGACCAGGGTGGGTCCTCCAGCAGGGAAGATCCCAGCCCGTGGTGCTGTAGCAACCAAATGCAGTGTGTTCAAGCACACCAGACACCAGAAGGTAGGGCTAACACAAGAGGGGCAGAGTTCACTCCCAACAGGCAGTTGGGGAATTGTGGCCCCTCCTTCATGAGCAGCCTTCCCTGTCTGGAGAGCCTGCCTTGACCCTCCTCCCAGAGTCTCCCCCAAGTTGCTCGGAAAATGACCTCTGAGCCCTGCCAAGGGTTTGCAAAGCCTTCCAGTCTCACACAACCTAACCACGCCCAGCCTCACTCCTCCACCCACTCTGCTGGGTTGGAGATCAAGCATGGGGCCCCTCCCAAAACCTGGGGCATTCAAGTGCTCCACTTGAGGGACAAGAGCTTCTCACAGGCACTAAAGAACATCTCTGAAGTTGACTCTTTCCTGCAAGCATCAACCTCTGACAGGGAGAACAACTCTGTAGCTCATTACAGCATCTACGAACTCACTCAAACTGGCCGTGGCTGATTTTTACTCATAAGCATCACCCACCATCTTGGAGATTAAGCTGGGAGTCCCCGTACAAATCACACTGCTGGGAAGAGGTGAAGACAGCAGAGTAGAAGCAACCCGAAGGGACACTGCTTTTTAAGAGAGAAAAGTTACAGGAGGTTCGATCTATGTGGAGTCTCCCTCCTCCACTACAGACCTCTGGGCTGATGAGGGAGCTGTTCAGAGTCTGTGCAGAGACATTCTTCAAGAGAGCAGGTGCAGCAGAGATCTGGTGCCTGCAAATCCCAGGCTTCTGAAACTAATGCCATCTTGATCACTCTGGCACATGGAGCCAGGTGTGCTCAGTACCCAGCCTTCCCACACTGGCCTTTGCATCACCCCCACTGGGCCAAGGAGGGAAAAGATGTCCCCGTCCATGTCATGTCCTATGACTGGGGGCCAAGCATGCCTCCCCCCTAGTGTAGGAGCTGACCAGAGGGGAAGACCCGGACACCACAGGCACCACATGGGAAGCCTGGGGTGACTGCCTCAGTGGGCCCCAGACATGGGTGGAAAACTTTGGCTGAACAGTAGGTCTGGCCCACCTATACAGACCCTGGGCTGCTGAAACAAACCCTTGCCTGCATGACTGGGCATCAGTAGTCCTCATACTGGTTTAACAGCCCCCCATATAGCTGGCTCTGTCCCCCAAATTCCAAGAGCCACTTGTGAAGCTCTTATGGTGCCCAAGTCTGAGGGTCTTCCCTGTAGCTTCAGTGCCCCCACCGGGCCTACAAATCCAGCCCTGTGACTTCAGAGTTGTACCTGGACCCTGAGACCACACTACTGAGTCCCCACCACTACCACTGGGCCAGCAGAATCTCCCCAAAGTTGAACCCTTCACTCTGAAACCCCCACACCTGAGCAGCCATCACTCCTGGGCTCAGTTGGAGGCAGTTACCAGCAAAGGAGAACAGGTGCCCTGCAATCCTAATAACCCAGAGCCAAAAGAAGAGGAGCCAGGTGAAAAGAAACCACCAAAAGAACTCTGGTAAATTAAAAAACCAAAATAGTTTGATACCTCCAAAAGGACACAATGAAGCTACGGTAGTGGACTCCACCCACAAGGAAATTGCCAAAAAGACAGAAATGGAATTCAGAATATCAATGGCAAATAAGATGAATGGAATTGAAAAGAAAATTGTAAACCAACAAAAAGAAGCCAAAAAAAGAAAAAAATTAGGAAATCAATGAAAAAGTCACTAGAGAGCTAGACAAAATAAAAAAGGATATAATAGAACTTAAAAAATGAAAGTGTCATTTAGGGAATTTCAAAACATAGCATAAAGCTATAATAGCAGGCTAAACCAAAGAGAAAAAGGAATCTCAGAGCTTGAAGACAAGGTTTTGAGATAACCCAATCATTCAAAGAGGGAGAGAAGAGTACTAAAAAGTCTCAGCAATCACTGAAAGAGATATGAGACTTGTGAAGCAAACTAACATTTGAATTATAGGTATCCCTGAGAAAGAAGAAGAAAGAGATAAAAGCGTATAAAACCTATTTGAGGAAACCTTCCCTGGTATCACCAGAAATTCAGGCATACAGATAGAAGACAAACATCAAACACTGGGAAGATTCATGGCAAATAGGTCATCCCCAAGACACATAGTAATCAACCTGGCCAAAGTCCAAATGAAGGAGAAAATTCTGCAAGCAGCAAAATGAAAGCATCAAATTACCTACAAAGGAAAACCCTTCAAACTAACTGCAGACTTCTTGGTGGAAACCTTACAAGCCAGAAGGGATTGGGGCCCCATCTTCAACTGACTTAAACAGAATAATTGCCAGCCTAGAATTTTGTATACTGCAAGACTAAGTTTCACAATTGACAGAGAAACTAAGTCTTTTACAGACAAGCAAACACTGAGGGAATTTGCCATGACCAGACCTGTACTACATGAAATACTCAGAACATCACTATACACAAATCAACACAACAGATACCCACCAGTATAAATTCACCTAAAAACCCCCCAAAATTCACAACTCTTATAAAGCAATAGAACAAGAGGTAAAACAAAAAATCTTATTATCCAACAGTATAAACAGACCAACATCCCACATATCAATTCTATCAATTGACATTAATGGACTGAATGTTCTTCTGAAAAGACATAGACTGGTTGAATGGGTAACAAAATACAAACCAAGTATCTGCTGTCCACAGGAAACACATCTAAACTGCGAGGACACACACAGACTCAATGTGAAAGGATGGAAAAAAAATTCCATGCAAATGGAAATCAAAAGACAGCAGGTATAGCCATTCTCATATCAGATAAAATTGACTTTAAGCCAACAAAGGGAAAGAAAGACAAAAAGGGTGCATACAATGATAAAGAGAGCAATTCAACAAGAAGACATAACAACCCTAAGTGTATATGCACCCAACACAGGAGCTTCAGGATACATAAAGTAAATTTTACCAGTGATAAGCAAAGAAATAAATAGCACCACTGTAATTGCTGGGGACTTCAACACCCCACTGTCAGAGCTTGACAAATCATCAAAGCAGAAAATAAATGAAAAAGCAATGGACTTAAACAGAACTCTAAATCAAATGGACCTAACAGACATTCCACCCCAAAACTACAGAATACATATTCTTCTCAGCAACACATTGGACATTCTCCAAAACTGATTATATTTTAGGCTGCAAAACAGGTCTCAACAAATCTAAAAAAGTCAAAATCCTCCCATTTATCTTCTCAGGCACAGTGGAATAAAACTAGAAATCAATTACAAGGGAAACATTTCACCTACCCAAAGTCATGGAAATTAAACAACCTGCTACTGATTGATTATTGGATCAAGAATGAAATTAAAAAATTATTTGAACTGAATGACAAAAGAGACACAAGCTATCAAATCTATGGAACACAGCAAAAGCATTCCTCAGGGGAAAATTCATAGCCTTAAATGCCTACATGAAAAAAACAGAAAGATCACAAATTAACAACCTAATGTCACACCTCAAGGAACTAAAAAAGGAAGAACAAACCAAACCCAAAGCCAGCAGAAGAAAAGAAATAACGAAGGTCAGAGCAGAATTAAATGAATTGAAAAAAAATAATCCACAAAACTACAAAGGATTAATGAAACAAAAAGTTGCTTCTTTGAAAAGATAAAATTTACAAAGAACTCAAGCAAATCAGTAAGAAACAACCCTATTAAAAAGTCGGCATAAGCATGAACAGAAGCTTCTCAAAAGAAGAAAGACAAATGGCCAATATACATATGAAAAAATGCTCAGTGTCACTAATCATCAGGGAAATGTAAATTAAAACCATACTGAGATATCACCTTAACCCACTCAGAATGGCTTTTATTGAAAAGTCTAAAAACAATAGATGCTGGCATTGATGCAGAGAGAAAGGAATGCTTATACCCTGTTGGTAGGACTGCAAATTAGTACACCCTCTATAGAAAACAGTATGGAGATTCCTCAAAGAACTAAAAGTAGACCTACCATTTGATACAGCAATTCCACTATTGGGTATTTACCCAGAGGACCAGAAGACTTTTCATCAAAAAGACACCTGCACTTGAATGTTTATTGCAGCACAATTCACAATTACAAAGATGTGGAATCAACCCAAGTTCCCATCAATTCATGAGTGGATTAATAAAATGTGGTGTATGTATACCATGGAATACTGCTCAGCTGTAAAAAAGATGAATTAATACCTTTTGCAATAATCTGGATGGAACCGGAGACCACTTTTCTGAGTAAAGTATCTCAAGAATTGAAAAACAAACCCCACATGTACTCATTATTAAATTGGAACTAACCAATGAGCACATATATGTACAAAGGGAGATAAAACTCTGGACATCAACCGCCCCGCTGGAAGGAGGGGTGGTGAAAAAATCTACCTAATAGGTATTATAAACACTAGTTGGGTGATGGGCATACCTATAGCTGGGACTCAGCAGAGCATTACAAAAGCAATCCATGTAATCTAAAACATTTGTACCACATTAATATTTTGAAATTAAAAAAATTTAAAATTTTTTAAAAAAGAGTTTTTCCTCTAGGTCATGAGAATATGTGTGATTTGTTTTTGTTAATATTTTCTATTTTTTCAAAGTTGTTTATAATACTTGCATATTTCTTTTGTTATTAAAAATAAACATTACTAAACGCAAAATATAGAAAATAGTTTAAGAAAAGAAACAAATGCAATGAAGAGTTACAGAACAGGAGCCCAAGTGGCCTGAGTAAAAGTCTTGCTCCATGATTTTGGGAAACTCTCTTTACCTCTCTGAGCCACAGGAGCCTTACACGTAAAAATGAACGTGTTATTCTGTAAAGTTATGATACGCAGTCAATAGGATGACAAAATATTGTGTCTGATGTGCTGTAGATGCCCACTAATGTTAGCTGCCTAGTGGTAAGACACCAAAAGGCAGTCCAGTTCTACAATGCATCTATGCATCTCTGTATCTCCTTAGCATGCATCTATGAATCTCTCCTGCAAAAGATGGTTCCACCTCTTTTTTTCCAAATATGTCACCATCTTATTAAATGTTTAATACGTGCTAGATGTCATGCTGATTGAACATCTTAGACCTCATTCTGATGCTTGAATTGCTTTGGGGACTTCCTTCCAATGTCTTCTTTCAAGTCCATCTTGCCTTGCAGGTTTCAGACCACACCTGGGGGAAGAATTACTAATGAAAACCTGGCTAGGGCTAAGTGACACCGAACGAGGCTTTCGGGTCTCCTGGTGCTCTTCTTTTCCTTACTTGTACCTAAATGGGTTTGCATTTCCATTTTCATGCTGCCCTCTGCTCTCCATTATCTAGCGAGCAGACATATGGAGTAGGGGGATAGTCGTGGTCTTAGCAGTCAGACCAAATAATAATTTAATTTTGCCACATGCTTCCAACTCCACCTTGAAGATTTTTTTAAAGTCTTATCGTCACAGGATAATTTTTAAAATGTACATTTGAAAAGTGTCTGTTACATTGGGGGGGAAAGCATCAGTAGATGATATTTGCTCCTGGTTTGGTCACATAACCGAAGACTGGCCTCCCAGGATTTTAAATGTATGTGGACAGGACCTTAGAGATGATTTGATCCCAGGGTGGTAAGCTTACGTGTCCACCAAGAACAAGCAGGGAAGGTAAATGAATGATGTCAGACAGGAGAGCAAACTGGAGAAGCCAGGCTTCACCTAAAGGCAAAGCTGCTACTGAGGTCTCGAGATTGATGCCCTGCATGACTGTAGGAATGCGCTAACGCATCCATGTTTTTATGTGTTTGCAATCAGTTTTTTAAAAAGTATATTAATGTTGGCACCAAATGCAAGTGTTTGAAAGATATTGTGTAGACCAAATATTTCTGCACAGCCCATGGCCACTGGTTGGCAATTTTGTATTTCGTCCAAACCCCTCATTTTATAGAGTTCCAGGACACAAACATGCATTGCCCAAAGTCACATCAAACAGTCTTGGCAGAACTGGAATGAGGGCTCAGTTCCGAGGTTCATCCAGTCTTTCCCCCTTACCTCGAATTGCATGGTCTCCATGAATCTTTCATCCCATTTGGAAAGAAGAGGATAAAATGCACTCAGAGGGGGAAGTAAAAACAGGGATAACCCCTGTGATGGAAAATGTGATACCTTTCTCAAAACTTCAACAACTCAGCACGTTTTTTTCTGAACAAATGCAATCTGCGGATGCTGGACTAAGCACAGGGGCTCCACGTGGTCACAAAGCAGGAAAAGTCTCGGCCTTTGTGGGGACATCACTCTCTAAAGGGGAAGAAAGTTAAGTGCTCGGGCAGCTGTGAAATGACGTGGTAGGAGCTGGATGGGAGATCGAAAGGGTTTGTGAGAGCACAGAGGTGGGGAACCTAAACCTGTCCAGCGCCTCATGGTCACAAATAGCCTTCTAAGCCTGAGGGAAGGAGTTACATAAAAGAGTGATGACCTTTTGAAGGACAAAGAGCACAGCATTCCCTAAACCACACAATCCCAAGGTGAAGGAGAAAGATCATATCCCACGTGTCCTAATGGGTGGCATTTTAATAAAGACACATGAAGTTGAGTTTTATGTTTAGACTCTTACAGTTTCAAAACTATCCATACATAATACTCTATAAGTAAAAAAAATAATAGCAATAGGCATTGATTTTATTATTTATTTTAAAAATAGGCAAACTGAGATTTATGATGGACCCCCGACTTAGGCACTTCTGCCACAATCAGCACTGGAATATGTGCCTGTTGATTTACAGTTAGTTACACGTGTGAAATTCAAGCTCTGCGTTTTAGGAAGAGACATTCCTTCTTGGTTTATTTCCAGCCTTCCTGCTATTAAATACATTGAAGAAACTGAAAGCCTATTTGTTAGGGATGGTTTTGAAAGGACTCCATCTCCATGTGGCATTCAAAAATGCTGTCATGGTTGACAGTTGTTTCAGGACATGAACTCCAGTGACAAACACACACTTGGTATATGATTCCTGGCTCTACCACTTTAACTAGCTGTGTGCTCTTGAATAAGTTACTTATCTTCTCTGTGCTTCAGTTTTCTCCTTATACAATGGGAATCATATTAGCACCTAATTATAGAGTGTTTGTTGTGAGGATTAAACTGTAAAATCACAAAAGTGGCTTGGAACAGGGCCTGGTACCAGCTATTTAATATATTCCCCATTGTAAACTATAAGGGATGTTGGGTTCTGTGATCTTTAAAGTCCCTTCCAATGCTGGGATTATATGGTTCCACAGGCAGATAATGAAATCAGGAGGTCTGACTGTACATACACTTGCAGCAGGGACAGAGGCATACGAAAATAATATTGAGTCAAAAACAACTCTAGTTGGTTATACTCACACCTAATGGGTGCGGTGCGCACCTTCTGGGGATGGACACGCTTGAAGCTCTGACTCGGGCGGGGAAAAGGCAATATATGTAATCTGAACATTTGTACCCCTGTAATATGCTGAAATAAAAAAAAAATCTAGTGAATAGTCACCACTTGGTTGATACATGAGAATTAGCAGGCACGACCATTCCTGCTTTCGATGAGCATCCACTCCTCTGGAGAGGTTGAGAATCGTCCCTATGAACAGAGACAGGAGACAGAGAGACAAGTGAGAGACCTTCCAGTGTGACAAGTTAGACCCAGTTTGTTCATTTATTCAACAACCATTTTCTGAGCGTCTCCTATGGGCCTGGAGTTGTCGTGGATGCCGAGATACATGAAGGATTGTAGTGCAGTGAAAATGCTAGCCCGAAAGGAAACTGGGAAGGATCAGGATGGCGTAGAGAAGGGCCAATGACTCCACCTGGGCTGTGCCCTGGCCTCTGTCATCTTTCACTTGAATTCTTGCAACAGCCTCCTCACTGATCTCTCTGCCTCCTGCCTGGTCCCTTCTAACAAATTCTCCTCATTGCCCAGCAGAGGCCTTTAGACAGTGCAAACTGGACGTCACTCCACTGCTCATCTAGTGTTGACATGGCTCACAGGGCTTTCCTCCTCTGGCCCTGGTTTACCATTTCTTGTCAAGAGCTGCCCCTCATCGCAGAACTTCCTTCCATCTCTCCAACCCCTTGTTATGGCACCTCCAGACTTTCACAGTACTCTTTCCTTGATGGGAACAAGCTTCTCTGGACACAGCCTTATTCATCTATTCATTCTTCAAACCTCAGCTCAGATTTCACTTCTTCCAGGAAGTCTTCTGGGATACATACACACACACACACACACACACATACACAGATTTGAATTAGAGAGCCCTCCTCTGAGACCACTCAGTTTTCTGTACTTTCCTGCTGAAACACTTATTTTAAGGCATTCTAATGTCCCTGTTTCCACTAAACTCTGAGCTATGCACAAGTACGTACCATGGCTATCTTGCTCACCACTCACTCCCAGCACGCTGCAGTCTCTACTACAGAGCCGGTGCTCAATAAATGTTTGGCGCAGCGCCTTCCTTCTAGGAATGACAACCCAAGACCTCGGAGCTCCTCAAAACCAACCTCTGATAGATCCAGCACGTCCCCTTCCCCCTGGTTTCCGGAGACTTTCCCAATTCCCCTCCTTCTGCCCAATTTTTCCTCCCTCTCTGCTGTTTCTCCTTCCAACCCTATGCTTTAGTTCTGGAATCATTCTTGCTTTATTAGGCTTGTGTTCGCTTTGAAGCCGTGGCTACACATGGCCACACAAACCCTGGCATCTCAGCCTCCAATCATCAAGATCCTTGGTGACCTGACAACAAAACATCTGGGCAACTGACTCATCTTGGTTTTCTTTTCATCCACATGGCTTGGCACTACTTAGGCCCTGCCTGAAGGTCAGGCACCGAATCCCTGATGCCGTGACAATTTTTCTTTGGTTTCTTGAAACCATCAAGGGCTTGTATACATGGGTAAGGCTTTTTTAATCAGGGAACAGCTGGTTGTGGTGGGGGATCCATTTGTTGCACCCACTATTAATTAGTAACATTTTAGAAAGCAGAACAAGAAGAGGAAAGTTTACGACTGGGAGGGAAAATTGGAAGCCATGTGTAAAAGCTGCAGGCGATGAAGGTTGGATTAACATGCCATGATTGAAGGATTTTTCAGGTGACAGATGGAGATCTCTTTTCTATGACTTTAGAGGTGGAAGCCACATTAGAAGTTTCGGGGAAGAGCATTTAGACTTTATCCTTTCAACAAAAAGGACCAAATCAGAAGATATTCTTTTTTTATTGTTTTTCAACATACATTTATAAAATATTAATACCTATGCATCTGTGCCATTCCGTGAACAAGGGAAGGGATGACCAGTTATCAAACCAAGTTCTCGCCCTCAAGAAGATTTTAATAAAATGGGGGAAACCAACACATAACTAGAAAATTATGATCATGCAATCTTTAAGTGCAATGACACATAGAAACCTCGTGGGAGCAGAGGAGCATTTCGTGTTTTCAAATCTGATATTGCCACTTACTGGTGAGGTGGCCTTCAGCAAGTCTCTTAACTCACCACACAGGATGGTACTGAACCTAAAATGATTTAATATAGGCAACAACATTTTGTTAAATGAAAGGTGACTATTCTTGTTCATGTCCACTATTAAACTTCCCTAAATTCACACAGGGCTGTCTTATAAGTTAATGAGCTTCTGGTCTTTTAAAGTATGCAAGGAGGCTAGATAGCTTCCTGGATAAGGGATGTTTAAAGAGAAATTCCTGCACTGGGGAGAGGCTTATATATGCTGAGAATCTCTTATTTGCAGTGCCTTGCTTTAAATAAGACTGGTGAATTTGACTTTTGTCCTGGGACACACAGAACGTGTCAGTTAGGATGCAAGCAGCCATCTCACACTAAAGAAAAATTCACCCCTCCCATGGAATTGGGATGGCCACCCCAACACCAACCTGATCTTGGTTTCCTGATGAAGAAAATCTCAATTTAGACCACCTGCAAGCATGAGGGGTGAGTCCCCTGCCCATTCCCCAGTGACCTTTGATCTAGTTCCATAATTTCTTTTCTCAACATTTTGCAGCTCTTGTTTCTGTTTCATCCCTCTGCCATCTCCAAGTCCTGTTGATTCTACTTCCTAAACATATTTTTATTCATTCCCTGGTATTTTCTTTGTTCAGGCTTCACCATCTGTTTTCTAGCCTCTCACCCTGTCTCCTTACCTCCAGAATCCAGCATAGTCCCTTCTTTAAACAGTAGCCAGAGTGATCCTTTAAAAGTGAAAATTGCATAATATTAGCCCTTTACAGAAAGCCATTCATTACCTCTCACCGGCCTCAGGATCAAGTCCAAGCTATTTAATCAACGTGTACATTATGCTCTGGTCAGCCAAAGCAACAGTCCTTCTCAAATTGTCTGTCCGGATCCTTCCACAGGGCCTTTGCACGTGCTGCTCCCTCTGCCTGAAAATGTCATCCCTCTCCCAGTGAAATGAACTTGTGCTTTCTTCCTTTTTGAAATCCTCCCTAACCTTTGCCCTCTCCACTTGTCATCTAAGTTAGAATTAACTGTCTATACGTGAGGTCCCACAATACTACAGTGTACCTCTATCAGAGGAGTGTCAATGCTTCCTTGCACTCATTTCTTTACAAGATTGTCTTCCCCTCCGGACTGGGAAGTATTTGAGGGTAAAGATCACATCCCAGTTGCCTGACATACAGCATTTGTTAACATAAGAAATTGAAACTTTTCAAACTAGCACTTGGTGTTTAAAAAAAAAAATCAGCCAATTTATACATTCACTCTTAGACTCTTTCAAACTGTAAGAAGTTCCAAGCACTAAGCATTGAGCCAAAGATAAAATCAAGCAAATTTCAAGATTTATCCCATTTCTTCAAGTAGCTCACAATCTCCGGACAGGAGTCTGCTAATTAGACTACATAATTATTGTCATCATGGAGATCTGAAGAATAATCAAGTGAGGTGAGATTTTTCATTTTCCTGTGCCATCTGGGGACATGGAAAACATAACTACCTGACACCCTATCATGAACAAAACACTTATTCAAGCAAGAGACAGTCGCATTTATGTTTCCGAGGGACAAAGGCCCAGACTAAGGATGAGCTGTTGAACCTTAGCACAGTCTCCCATCTCCCCCTCGAGGCTCAGACGGTGGGCACGGGGCCGTGGACGGCATTTCCATCCTCCGCTGTGGACGCTGCTCGCCAGTGGCCGTCTGTTCCACCAGGGACCCCGTGACCATGAAGAGGAGGATTCAAGGAGCATATTCAGCCTTTGATGGGTCACCATCTGGAACTGTCACATTTCTTTCCCCCAGGTAATAAAGGTGTTGTTTGGAGCTTATTAATCCAGAAAAACAACAACAAAAGTATATAATGACCTCGAGAATTTACCTGGGAGGTGTAGGAGTTGGAGTGTTTGTGCATAACTTTCCGAAGAATATGGCAGTTCATTGGGAAAATGTAAAGGACATGAGAGTCACTCTTCAAGGTCACGGAATACCAATAGTAACGAGTACTTTTAAAACACCATGTTAATCTTTGCTGCAGCCTTTCTTCTGCATTGTGGATACGCACAGTTCCTTGGATGGGACCCACCCAAAGAGGGGAACATCATTGGCAAGAGCCATAGGATCCTTAATCATGCCATTATTATTGTTGGGCTTCTTCAATGTCTTAAGAAAATTTCTGGACCTTAAAAGTGTTTCATTAGCATACTTCTCCAAAAAGATTTGGCTCAACAAGTGCTATCCACAGGGATTGTGATAGAGTAGATTGGGACTTGAATAGGACTCAGGAGACCTGGGATATTATCACAGCAAAGCCCAGGGTTAGTCGATATCCCCCTCTGTTTCTGCATTGCCCATCTCTAAGGTGGGGATGGGAGCTATTGGTAAAATAAGTTTTTTCTAGTTCTGCCTTTCTTGGCATTCCTATTTCCATAGGTCTTATCAGCTCCACTGCATCTCTCTTGACAATGACACTATAATAGAATGTTGTAAGGAAAGCATCAAAAAAAGTTCATTAGAACATCAAAATTCCTGTAGTGATTAAGATCAGGGACAAACAGATCTGATTTCTGTGACACTTATAAGGAAGGCCCTATAACCTTAACAAGGTCTGATGTTCATTAAAGTAGTGGTAATGTTCCCCAAAATAATGACAGCCGTGTCAGGCAGGCTGCAGAAAACACTCATCACACAACTACTGTGACCAGGTAACACATCAAATACACTAATTGTACTTAAGAGGACCAGTTGCCATTATAACCTGGGTCAGTATTCTGATTGTTAGTATTGACAATTAATAACATAATAAATTCTATATAGCTTTATATATAAAATATATATTTTAATGTTTCTATATAGCTGTGTAGAAATTATAATATATTACATAGTATTCCTCAGTGCGTAAAGAAAGCAGGTTACTCAGGATTGAGTTCTCACCTGACAGATAGTATTAATAGTTGTGTGACTTCAAGACACAATGGTTATAAAGTTTATAGCATGATTTCTGGCATAAACTGAGGCTTGGTAAACTTAGGGTTAATTGTGGTCATTCGAATAACTCCCATGAGGTAGGAAGGAAGAGAAATAGTTAGATCCATGTTCCAAGTGGTCCCTTTACCAGATCTGCTTTAGAACCCAGATCTCCTGTTTCTGAGCCTATGTTTTGTTTCTATAATAGTATGCAAGGAAGGAAGGAAGGGAGGGAGGGAGGGAGGGAGGGAGGGAGAGAGAGAAATCTTTGAGTCCAGTAGCTCTCCTATCGCTGACCTTCTTGCCTGTGGTTCCAAGTAAGCAATATTTTATTCTTCAGATCTGAATGTTAGCATTCAGTCTACGGCCATACCACTCTGAATGTGCCTGATCTTGTCTGAATGTTAGCATTCAGATTGCTAAGATTCTATTGCCATTATCAAACTAATATTTAGCCTCCCTGGTGACAGGGGGGGAAAAGGCAAACCTGTGTTTATAGAGGAGAATGATGGCAGACCTTGTGGCAGTGCCGGGGCAGGGCTCTGGGGAGTCACGTCAGTGGACAAATCAAGTACACTGGCTAAGGGGGTGTCTCAGTCTCATTTCTGTTTGCTTGGTGTGGCAGACACACATGATGTGGCACAGAGAAAATGGCAACCAGAAGTCCAGAAATGACACACTTATGCCCGGTTACCTTCTCTGGTTTCTAAAGAATCTGAAATTTAAAAATAAGGAAAAAAAAAAGAAAGAGAGAGAGAGAGGGAGGGAGGGAGGAAGGGAAGGAGAAAGGGAGCGAATGAAGAGAAGAAGAGAGAAGATGAAGGGGAAAATAAAGAAAATAAAACAAAATAAGAGAAATGGAAAGAAAAGGAAAAGAAAAAAAAAGGAAAAGTCTCATGAAAATAAGGAATGTCATTTCTTTTTCCCCCATAAAATATAGACCGAGGATGAATGAGTCCATTCGGATAGAATGGAATCCCTTGGAACGACTATCTGTGGTTGGAATTGCTCCGGTAAAAGTTGTGTAACTCCCTGTCTATCATTCAGTGGGTTTCCAGCGTTGGCAGTGGGCTGGGTGCCGTGTGAGATACAGACACCCAATGCAGACAGCGCCGTCCCTCGGCACGTACTCTGTGCCAGGCGCGGTGCCAGGGGCTTTAGTGCACTATCCCGTTTGTGTCTCACAATAACGCTGAAAAGTCATTTTAAGCCTATTTACAGATGAGGAAATGGTGATGACCAAGAGGGAGCTGAGGTACTCTGCCCAGGGGCATGCATCTTGTGAGTGACAGAGCCAGGCTTCAAACCCACACGTGTTTTACTCTCAAGCCTGTTTCTAAGACACAAAAACTTCTTCTCCAGGTCCTCACATCCTAGTTGGCCAGAGAGGGTGTTTACACAAGATTGCAGAGCCGGGGAGCTGCTTCTGCAGGGATACTCCTCTGTGCAGGCACTCTGAGTATATTGGATGGTATCATTTTTGAAACTATACTCTGGGAAGCGAAGGAGGTGTTGTTATTTTCATTTCTCAGGTGGTGAAACGGAGATGCGAATGGATGGAGTGCTTGGCAAGAGGATGACGGCAGGGCGGCTGCTCAGGTGTTCAAGGAAGTTTTCCTCAGGAGCTGGCCTTGAGGTTGAGGTGGTGTGGGTCTGTTTTTCCCCTTCTGATGACTGACAAGAGGGGCATTAGTGAGAGCAGTCCAATGGCTTTGGCTGAAATCTTCATATAACCTCCAGTGAGTCAGTGAGCTCCTGCCGGCGAGCCTCAGACTCCTCATCCAGAAAGTACAGCTAAGAATTGATTTGATGCTTTAAAGCTTAGCAGCGTACACTGCCTTAGCAGGCACCGTAGAAATTTTAGTTATTACATCATCATTGTCATCAGTGTCATCGTCATCACCGTCAGTTTTATTGTCTAGCAGTGACGGGAGCCTGCATTAGCCAGCCAAGACAGAGTAGACTCAGGAACTAAGTCTACTTAGCAGGAGAAGCCCCAAGCTCACCACTTCTTTTCTGTCTTACCCTAGGTCAGTCACTGCACCTCCAGCCCCAGCTTCAAGATCCTCATCTCTGAAATGCAGCTAGTAAAGATTTCTGTTGTTTCACACCCTTCCAGGGAGGTCCTGATTTTCAAATGAGATAATAAAATAGAAAGAAAATCTTATTTGCAAACTCCAAAGTAGTCTTGAGTATATGAAGGGTCTGTGTTGCTAACTCATCTTTCAGTAGTTTCCTCTTTTTTAATAACTAAAATTCATGTGTAAATATACTTCCACTGTGCAAATAAAAGACAAACAACATAGACAAAGTGGAAGTTCCCTCTGGTCATTCCGTTTGCTCACCCTGGGCTCTCCCAATCTCTTTGCCACAGGTCACCCAGTGTGTAACATCCCAATCCCTGTTTCTATTATACTTGGTTTGTTGTGCTTTTGGTGTTATTTAATTTCTGCTTTTTCAGTGAAATATATGGCAGAGTGGTCAAGGGCTGGGCTCAGGACCCAAACTGCCTGAGTTTCAACTGTGGTTTTGTCATATTTTAATAAGATGAATAAGTTGCTTCTCCTCTCTAGATCAATTTTCCCTTCTGTAAAATGAGAACACTAACTCAGGACTTTGTTGTGATGATTGAATAGGCTAATGCAGCCCCCAATACTTAGCGATTCTCAATACATGTTCAATAGCATTATTTTCGGACAGGTGAGTTGATGAAGACATGGGTCGTACTTGAATCCTTGGCACTTAGCCTAGTGTCGGGTACCCAATGGGTGATTGATAAACAACTCCTAAATTAGTAAAAGAACGCTGTGTTCATTTTTATCTGAAGATGCAGCTAAGGAGTGGGGAAAGCTTAGCAGAAAGACTATTACAATGAAAATATCTCACACTACTGGAACACTTACTCTGCACCAAACATACTTAGTGTGTATGAACTCATTTCATCCTCACAGAAACCCTAAACAATAGATCTTGTTATTATTGCCCTCATTTTACCAGTGAGTGAACTGAATGAGACAGGGGCAGGGTAAGTTTCCTGCAAATGATCATGCAGCAAGGATTCAAACCCAGCCAGTGTGTGCCCGGCGTGGGCACTTTCATTTCTCCCCATCTCTGCTTTTCTATCTATAAGAGTCTGTTAACTGGCTTTGCCTGAAGATGCTGCGTAACTTGGGCTGGTAACAACCACCTACTGATTTTTCCACTTACTTTTCTGAGCTGACAGTCCTTGCTCTCTCCCCTCTGCCTGGTGAATATCATGATGCAGGCCATGCAAATTAGTTAATACTGCCTTTGAGAACATATACATGGGGTAGACCAGACAGTGTGAGAACAGTGTTGAGACTCTTTGGTGGGTTCAAGCCTGGCTATTGCCCAGAGAACCACTTCTAACCTGAGAGCTCATTTGACTTCAAGAGCTAGCCCATCACCCGAACTGTGTTAAACAGTTATATGGAAGGACTCCAGCGTGCTGATGGGAAGCAGGGAAAAACTGCATGGGAAGGATTCTCACGGGCACATCATCTGGGGGACTTAACCTGGATTCCCATTGGAACTAGAATGATGATTGTCGACTCCATAAAATAAGATGTGAAATTGTGTATAAACATGGGGTAATGTTCAGAGTCACTTAACAACTTGCAGGTCACAGACACCAGCTAATCTGAAAGGCCATTGGCCCTACAGAACAGAAAGGACAGTGGTCCCAGAGAACAGCTACACTAGGGCTTATCTGCCGGTATCAGACCAGGAGCTAGGTAGTTTTCTACTTCCAATGTTCAGACAGATTCTCAAAGGAGAAGATAAAGAACTTGTCAAAGGCAACACGGGCATTTAGTGGCAGAAGTAAGAACAGAGCCTGGACTCTTGGCTCCTGCTGGAGCGCCTCGGTCCGCCTGGTCTCTCCCCTGGCCCTCGCTGAACACTGCCAGGAGCACACCCAAGGGCGAGCATTTCTCAACATGACACTGCACAATAAGTTTAAGTGCCCCTTTCTTCTGAGAAACACAATATGCTCACCATATATGAGATCCATTGCCTAAGGTTATTAGTATTATTGTTTAAAATTAGTGCCTTTATATGCAATTCAAGTCAGTCCAGGGTCTGTATCCTCCCAGGATTAAGTTTTTTCTGTCAATGTCCATTTCAATAGCGTTGCCCATTAACCTCACTGTGAGGGGCTGGTCCCTGCTGGTTCTCTATGTCGGTGAGGTTAAGGACTGGCTTGGGGCACTGGAAACTAAATCTCCAGTTATCTTGAAGGAACTTTCAAATTTCTCATTGCAATAGTTTATCTTAAAGGTTGAGAATATAGGCTTTGGAGCTAGTCAGTCCTGGGTTTTGGTTGTTACAAATTCGCACAGTGCTGTAAAGCTATTTTTCTCCCTGTAAATGGAAATGGTGAGATTACCTGCCTCTTAGTGTTCTTATAAAGATCAAGTAATGTAACATATAAACACTCACTCCATAAAAACAAACAATAAATGTCAACTATTAGTTAACAGTAATAGTAATGATAATAATTTAAGCGTCAAAAATCATGCTAGGCAGCTAGCCAGATCTTAGCACAGTATTGGTCATATAATTGATAATTGATAAATAATTGCTGACTGAATAAATGAATTATCATTGTCTGCAATAATAGAGGCAGCATTTCAGCGAGAAGCATATTAGCTCCCAGAAACCAGAAAACCAGGGAATTCTCATTTTGGAATGGTTTGAGTGTGTGACTTTGGGAGAATCCTTTCCCTTCTGTGGGTCTCTATTTGTAAAGTGAGAGTCTGGATTTAGGGGGTTGTAAAGCACTTTCTATTAAAACAAAAAAGAAAAGGAAAAGAAATCTGCAATGGGCTGGTGTGTCACATGCTAACACCATGCCTATGCCATCTAGCTAGGGCTATGTCCACATGGCAAGATAAGTAGCAATGTAAGGCTATGCATGATAGTGCTGGCTGAATGGCTTGGGGATTAGGTATGAGAGAGTTCCAGAAGAAGGGGAGATTAATTCCAATTGGTGAAGAGCATAAGGAAGGCTTCCTGAATGAGCCAGGGCTTTTTTTCAACAGGGTTTTAAGAACCTGAAGGACCCAAGCTAAGGTGACATGGCAGAAGCATGGCCTTATTCTGGAAGTCACATAGAGCTAAGGGGTATAGAAGTCCCATGGAGTTCACCAAATGTTCACTGAGCTCCTATTTGGCATGAAACCCACAGGGTAAACCCCACGGGGGAAGAGGGGGTTACAAAAGGCAAAAGACTCAGGTCTCATCTTCAGGATGCTTAAAGCCTAGCATAGAAAGGAAGACAGAGACATAACTCCAACAATAGAGGAGAAAAAAAAAAAAAGCTAAGTAATCCTTTAGGAATGATTTGTTTGAATGTTTAATCAAGTACAATGTTATGGAGATAGTGACATTTGCACTAGACTGAAGTAGAAGCACACAGGTTAAAGTTCTGGTTTCCATATATATCTTCTAGCTAAGTGATTTGGGGTAAATTGCTCCCCCTTTATGAATCTGAGTTTCCTCGTATTTTCAAACAGAGCATAACCAACCTCCGTGAGTTGCTGTGAGAATATAGGTTAGGTCCATGCATGGCATACAGAAGGTGCTCCACAAATCATGTTATTCTTAGTTGCTATAGATTGAGTTTATCACAAAGCACTGCTGAATTAGTTTCCTATGGAAAGGTCTTCACTGAAAAACAGTTAATTGTATACCTTCAATCTTAGCTGATATAAAATGTGGCCAATTAGAGAGATTCTCCAATTTCTGGAAAAAAAAAAAAAAGAGTTGAAAGCATTGACCATTATGTGACTCAAGGCCTCCTCTCAAATAAACCACAAGATATATTTGTCCTGGAATTAAGCAGAAGGGATTATCAAACGTTTTATTTTCCACTCAACAAAACACAGCGAAATGTACCGAATTAAGAGAACGCCCACCATTGCCCATTTCTGATTTCTCACAAAGCTGCCTCTTCCAGGAGATTATGGAGATATTTTCTTGATTCCAATTTAAAACAATAGAAAGATTAAAGGTGGATTAGAAGCAGGCTAGCCAGGTAGTTAAGAATGTGGACTTTGGAGTGAGATAGACTTGGGTTCAAATGTGTCATAGAGTGTAATCAATGTTTTTTTCTTAATATCATTATTTTAAGCTTCATTTTGCTTAAATCTGCAAAATGGGAATAATAAGAAAAACAATTGATTATGTTATGAGGACTAAATTAAATAGTATAGGTTACCAATTGGGATAGTGTCTGTCATAATAAATTATAACATTATTATTAGTACTAAAGAGAGTAAAAAAGTAAATGCTATAAAATGATATACTTTCCTACAATTTTTTTTTAAAAGAGCATGCAGTGTCAATCATTGGTCTTCATTTTCAACTAACATCCGAAGCTTAAGAAATGCCTTGGGCACCTGAGATGAACAAAATGTGGCTCCTTGGCATGAGTTGTAGGGCTGTAATCTAGACGTTTCTGTTTTAGCTTCCTAGTCTTAAGCTTGCAGGAAGATTAAGAGAGGACTCCAGTTGATTCCTAGAGCTACCCATTACTGGACACAAAAGATTCAAAACATGCAGAGGAAAACACCGTGAGCTTGCTATCTCTGCCCCAGCCACAGTGGTCCCTACCCCCAGCCCCCTACCTCCACCTCAGACAAACAACATGATCACTAGCTCCCTTTCTTTGTGGCTCTGGACTCAGAACAGCAATTACTAAATCACCAAATTAATTTTTGTTTCAGAGGGATCTTGGAGATGAGCGAAAGTACTCTGGGCTGGGAATAAATTTATTTTTAATATGATTTAATAAGCTAGAAAGAAAGGTAGAAAACTGCAGAACAAATCAAGTAAATTGAGTTCAAATTCACCCCTAGTCTTACGAAGAGAAAAGTTAAAAACTTTTAGTTTTCAGTGGGTACTCAATTCAGAGGAGTCATTACAACTGTTGGCATGATTAGTACAACTGTCAACTCTAGTATATATGTTAATGAATACAGTTAAACTACTGTTGCGGAGGAAGTAAAGAAGCCAATGTTTGTCCAGCACCCACTGATAAATGCCCTCGTCCTGTGCCATGTCATATCCATGTCTCATTCAATCTTCCTGATAACCCCATGAAATCTATAAAAATGAAAAACAAGATTCAAAAGATTAAGTGATTTTTCCTAGACCCTGGAGCTAAGACACAGAGTGCTAGATTTGGATTGGCTCAGTTCTCCACGATTTATTTAGTTTCTCCAATTCAGGTTTTTTTCCTTCTTTTAAATGGGATGATTATTAGACCTCCTCTGTAAGCTTGTTATAAGGATGAGATGGGATTGTTCCAACAAAAAGTGCAAAAATATTGCTTGGAACATAGTACATACTCAATAAATACTAGCTGTTATTAGAATTGTTATTTAGCAAAGAGGCCAGGCACGATGGCTCATGCCTGTAATCCTAGCACTCTGGGAGGCCAAAGCAGGAGGATCACTTGAGGCCAGGAGTTCAATAACAGCCCGGGCAGCATAGCAAGGCTCCATCTCTACAAAAAAACAGAAAACATAGCCAGGTGTGGTGGCACAAGCCTGTAGTCTCAGCTACTCGGGAGGCTGAGTTTGAGGCTGCAGTGAGCTATGACGATGCCACACCACTCTATCCCAGGCAAAGAAAAGAAAAAAAAAGGTATTAATTTAGCAAAGATAGAATTAAGAATCTGAATCCAATTTATTCTACTCCAAAGTCCACTCTCCTTCTAGTGACCTTCACTTGAACAGCTGATGAACTATAACTGTCAGGGTATCCACACATGCATCATCTGGGAAAGCTAAGGCAGAGAAAACAAAAAAAAAAAATAAATAAATTACATATTTATTAAGAACCTAATACACTCATAGCACTGTGATTGGCACCACAGGAGAAACTAAAGCAGCTATAATATATATATATATTTAAATTCAAAAGTGGTTGTGGACAAGGAGCTATATGCATACTGCTGGGCTAGGCAGTGTGGGAAGAACAAATGTGAATGTAACAGTCTCTGACCCACATGGAAAGGGGAGACCAGCGGATACGGACTTGTGATAGTTTGCTGTGGGGCTGTGCTGATAGACATGCAGAGGAAATTCCGTGAGAGCCCAGAGGAGGGAGCCCTTCTTGCTGCTGGGGGAAGGGTGCAGTTAGTGGAAGGTTCTCTGAGCAGGTGATGGAACTGGCCCTAGAAGATACTAGCCCTTGAAGAGTTCTAATCTTTGAGGAAAGACATAAACAGGGGACCAAGAACAATGGAACAGTCTATCTCATCGAGTTCCAGACTCTGAGACAGACAATGCTTGCCTTGGGAATTCTAAAATGAGAATAGTCCGTCTGGCTCAGAGTAAGAAGTAGATAACACTCTGGCTCCAGAGGAAAGCTGACGAAAAAATTCCAGAGGGCCATAAAGTTTAGATTCCTGGAAAGGAAAAGGGGGTGCTTATTTATTGAGCAGCTACTATGTCACGTGGCAAGCTTATCTAATCCTCATGGCAACTCCATAGTAAGGTCACTGAGACTCAGAGAAATTGAGCAACTTGCTGAGGGTCACAGGAACCCAGGTCAGGGTGACTCTGGAACGCGTACTTTGAACCACCCTCACCCATTCAAATGCCTCCCACTCATTAGGGCTCTCCTAATTTCCAGTAGGATCTTATATGCTTCCTGGCAAAATACTTTGCTTTTAGTTATTAACAGACAAAATAAATGTTGAAGAAGTATGTCCTAAGAGTGAAGGAACAGATTAAAAGTGGTTTTTACGACAAAAATCTCCAAAACGTAAGGGAGTGCCTGGGGAGTGAGGGTGGGGGGAAGAAACTGACTGCATATAAGATGACTAGATGGGGATTGTTTGCCATACTCCCGTAACGGTGGGCTCTATTGTAGTTCAGATTTGGAAGCCACCTTAGGAAACTTCAACTCCTGTTTTCCCATTTTACATAAGAACGAAATGAGATCTAAAGATCCCACACGGGGCGGGAGATCACCAGTCACGTCACCTGACTCTCAAATGATTGCTCTTCCACTGCAGATGATGAAAAGAGAGGGAACACATCCATCAAAGATCACGTGATGGAGTAAAAAAGGGATCGCAGCATATATGTTATATTATATATTAAATAAATAGGGTCATGCAGAGATCAGTGATTAGGGTGGGTCACAAGCCAGAATTACAACGCATTAATTTCATGTACTCAATTAAAAACAAGCAAATACATACATACGTGCATGCATAAAGAATGAGGATGGCTTCCAAGACAGGTGGGACAACATAGGAAATGTATGTTCAAGGAATAGATGAGTGAAAGGCTTTGCCAAGTGCTCCCAACACATTTAGGGACAGAGATCAAGGAGCTCAAGGAACTACATAAGACATGAACATCTTTGTCCTTTTCTTTTCCTGCCTTGTACAGGAGAGAAATGACTTGGCCTCCTCAATTTTTGTCTTTAAAAACTTAAGGAGCACTTTGACAACAGCAGCAGAACATACATCATTTTTATAGTTTATAAAATATTATACCCCAGAGCATATTATATTTTATCCTTAAAATAAATTTGAAAAGTAGATATTCTCACTTTAGAGGTAAGAAAGTAGAAGGTAGAGAAGTGAAGTGCCTCATGCCAAGGCAGAGCGCTGATATGTGCTGGAGGGAATGAGGACTAGAACTAAAAACCCCATGCTCCCACTCCTGGTCTGAGAATTGATAAAATCCGAAATGCCTAGGAATATTCAAATCTATTATATACAATGATTCAAAAGCCCCACCGGCCACCCCCAAGATATACAGTTTCCAAATGCCTAATGGCCACAAATGAAGTCAATCAGTAGTCATGGTCCAACCTCTACTGGGGAGGAAGGGGGATTTTAAGTGACATAATTTATGCCATTCAGTATAGCTCTCTTTTTATTGAATGGCAGCCTCATGACTCTTACAGATGACTTGGAGTTGCAGAAAGTGAAAGATTTGCTTAGGCAAATTCCTTATCCATAGCACTATGCACCTAAGATCTTTCTTCCAGCCAATCTCTGGAAGCACATTTAGGATGGTAGTGCAATTTTCATTTTATAACTAGAGAAACTGAGTTCAAACATTCTTGGCCTAAAACTACATGGTAAGTTCTTTCTAAACCTGAAAGATCTGAATCTGGGATCTCCTGTTTTCAGAATGGTGCCGTAATCCTTGCACATACTACATTCCGGCTTTTATATAGAAGGGATGTCTGAGTCATCTGCTCATCCTACAAATCTTCAGACTTTCACCAACACATATTCTCCACTGGTCCTCTCTCTCCCTGAAGCAGGTAACAATGTTCCCAGCTCTCAGGAAGGATCTCGAGCAGCTACGAGGACATGAGCACATGAGAAAGAAAATCACAAATTAGTGGAGCTAATTTCATCTCTGGCTTCCAGCATGCTATCCACACACAAACTTCACACAGCATATTTTTGTCACTACATTATTTGAACAGATTGGTAACTAATAATTTGTAATCTACCAGTGCTAACGCATGTTGACTTATTAAACACTTGGAGGAAAAAAAAAAAAAAGAAGAAGAAGAACTGTTTTGCCATAAGGGGGAGCTTTTGAGTTCCATAAAGAGGGGGAAAAAAGAATTAAAAAAATATTACATATATGTCCCAGTTCAAAAACAGATCTACAAAGCAGCAAATGGTCAGATCCTTACCAGTGACACGAACAATGTCAGAGGACCTGAATTGCTTAGGTTGGAAAAAAAATTAGGCAAATGAATATTTTTCTCTTATTTTTTTCATGTAAAATTAAAATAATTTCTAACAACTAATAGAATATTTTTAAGAGTATTTGGGGGAATTTAGAGACAGAGTTGGGCTGGTCTACAGCTTCTGAAAGGCAAATGCCCTGGGAAGTGTCTTTCTTCTGTTTTCTTCTGATTCCATGAGGACTTTGAGAAACAACATTTGGGTTAGTTGAATCGCGGCACTGGGGACTTAGGGAAGAGGGGGGACGGCTCTTCATTGCATAACTTTAAGGAAATTCTGAGAGGGAAAAGGAGAAAGGAAAAAAGGGGCAGAGAAGGCAAAAGAGAAGGGAAAGGAGGAGGGAAAGAGGAAGAGAGAGAAGAAGGGAGGAGGGAGGAAAAGAGGAGAGGAGGGTGAGGGAGAGAAAGAGGAGAGTGAGAGAAAAAGAAAGAGGGAAAGGGAGGGAGGAAGGGAGAGAGGGGTAGAGAAGAGAGAGAGAGAGAGAGAGAAAGAGAGAGAGAAGAGAGAGAGCATTTTTAAAAATCTGAGAATCAAGTTTCAAGACTCTTTATGTGCTATAGAAAAGGATGAGGTTTACCAGCAAAGTGCAAAGGGGATCCTGAGAAAAGAGATAGATTTTTCTCCCGCCAGGAGGAAGAAAAAAATAAGAGGAGGGGAGGTGGTGAGGAAGGGGGAAAAAAGCAAGCAAAACAAAACAAAAACAGGAATGTGCGTTTTGAGCAGGAATGAGGAGAGCTGGGAGGACCATAAGGGGGTGTGTACAGAATTTCATTAAATTGTTACTTTAAGATTGTCTTCTTAAAAAAAAAAAAAAAAAAAGGAGGGGGTGGAGAAGCGGCAGCGAAGGCAAGGAGGCAAACGGCAAAGTGGAGGAAGGCTGGGTAGCTCGGCCTCTCCAAACTGATTGATTAGTCATGATCCCCGCAGTTTTAACAGGGACTCATTCAATTGGGAAGGTGGAGCGCTCGGGAGCAGATTAGCATACGCTTGTTTACTCATCTTCTGAGGGATTTTTTCCCCCTCTTTCCTTTCATTTTGTGAAGAAGGAGGGAGGGGAGGGGGGACTGGGGGGGGGAGAAGGGGGCTGTGGCTTGTGTTATAAAGGACGCAAAAAATAAATAAATTAGAGCATCTTTTGGGGGGAGGGAATTCAGCGGATCAGTGTCTTAGAGGAGCTTTTTTTTTTTTTAAGAGCGAGAAATCATATAAAATAAAATGAAATAAAACAAGGAGGAAGGCAACCAGCTGTTAGAGGGGGAAAATAAGGCAGATAAAGGAGAGGGGAGAGAAATTAATTGCCAACCAGGAGGAGTTGGACTGTATTTTTCAAAGGTGGGGGGAGTGGAGCACACACCTTGAGGAGGAAAGCGAGAAAGAAAAGAAAAAAGCAAGTGGAAGGGGGGGCTCGCCCAAGAAGGGTGAAGAAGCGAAGAAAGTCGAGGCGCCGAGGCTCCCAAAGCTGGCAGCTCCGGGCGGCGGTGCAGGGGCGAAGGGGGGGCGGGGGGGACCGTCGGACATGCAGCTCTGGAGTTGGGTGCTGCGCCTGGGGCTGCTGAGCGCCGCGCTGGGCTGCGGGCTGGCCGAGCGCCCCCGCCGGGCCCGGAGAGACCCGCGGGCCGGCCGCCCCCCGCGCCCCGCCGCCGGCCCGGCCACCTGCGCCACCCGGGCGGCCCGCGGCCGCCGCGCCTCGCCGCCGCCGCCGCCGCCGCCGCCGCCGGGCGGTGCCTGGGAAGCCGTGCGCGTCCCCCGGCGGCGGCAGCAGCGGGAGGCGAGGGGCGCCACCGAGGAGCCGAGCCCGCCGAGCCGGGCGCTCTATTTCAGCGGGCGAGGCGAGCAGCTGCGCCTCCGGGCCGACCTCGAGCTGCCCCGGGACGCGTTCACGCTGCAAGTGTGGCTGCAAGCGGAGGGGGGCCAGAGGTCTCCGGCGGTGATCACAGGTAGGCGAGGGCGCCCCGGCGGGCGCTGCACCGTCCCCGCGGCCCCAGGGGCGCGCGGGTGCCTGGGCGCGGGTGGGTGGATGGCGGGTGGGGGGCTTGCGGGTGTGTCTGTACGGGAGCCGCCCTGCGAGCAGCGCGGAGACACCCAGGCGAGCTGCGAGCCTCACTTTGCCCCATCGGTAGAATGGGCGCACTCAGAAGGTTTCGCTGCCTGGCCCCCGGGAGGAGCGTGAGGAGCACTCTTGGCGGCCCCGGGACTCTCCGTCAGTGAGGGCTAGTCCCCGGGGAGCTTAGTGCACGCAACCCGTGCTCGGGATGGTCAGAGGTACTCTGTCTCCGTTTCGGATGAAGGGGAGGATGACCCAATTGGGATGCATGCGAAAGGAGGCTAGGGGACCTTTGATTTCTTTGACGTTTTAAGGGGGGGTAGCCCCCTTCATTAGGCCCGGTTACACTGAAAGCAGGCAAGGACAAGGTTGTTGTGATCGCCAAGACTTAGAAGTCCTCGAAGTGCCCCAAAGTTGCTCTCTGCTTGAAGCTTGCCTCTGGGATTCACCCCGGCCCCCGGCCCCCAGCCACACACACTGCCATCCTATGTCCTCAGCCTATTGCCGGTCACTCGGGGCTGGGGCGAGACCTTCCCAACGCACACCCCGCTAGCTTTGCCCAGACTCGGCCGCGAAACGGGGCGCTTTTCTCATTTGGGACTTTTATGAGCCCGTAATGAATTTGAGTTCTCCCTCCTCACCCTCCCTCTCTCCCCTTCGCGAAGCCCATAGTGAAACCGGACACTTTGCGAGGGTTGCAAACCTTAGAAATGCTCCAACATCCATTTTTCCCCCTCCAAATGAATCTGTGGAAATGCCTTTAATAAAACTGGGGAGCGGGGCGGGGGGCGGGCAGCGCTGGAGGAGAGAAGGAAAGTTTTGCGTCCTCTGTCTGGGAGATTCCCTTCCTGCACAAACAATCTTACCATGCGTGACCTGGGACGTCTTAAAGTGAGAGTAGGGGTTCCCCCTTCGCTGCAGCCAGGAAACGTGTGGAGGCGGCTTGCGATCCCACCCCCTTAAACACACACTTTCTTAGAAGGGACAGCTCTGAGCTTTTCGGGAAGTTCTGCTGCGTTCTACCTTTCTTTGGCTTAGGCTTTCGCAAATGATGCGCTGCCTGTCCTATTTACATGAAGTCCCTCTCGGGAGACCCAAACTCTTCTGCCATACCAAGAACATGCCCCCCGAATCCTCCACTTTCCAGCTACCAAAGGAGAGCGATAGAACGACTCCCCCCCACCAACCCACAACTGACGTCATCGCATGCTATTTTTCCTTTTTTTTTTTTTCTCCTCCGGGAAGGAGAGGGAAACCGAGCTCATTCACTTTTAACTCCCAAGCCCTCGTCAGCCAGAGGAGGGTCTAATGTGGAGCAGAGGAGGTGTTATTCATAATCATAACGACGGTGGTGATAATTCGGGGCTGTGTCGTGTTTACTTCTTTTTCCAAACATATGAAAAACATAGAGCCTGCTGCTAGGAGGTGATAAAAAAAAATGTGTGGGTCTGGTTTTTCCTGGTCTTTACCTGTCTCACTAGTGATTTGGAAGGCTTCCCTGCCAGAGAGGCGAGCCCAGTGTTATACAGGTATCGTCAATGAAAAGGTAGTGAATGCATTTAAAATATATATATGTATAAAACACCTGGGATTCCACAGGAGACTGCTTTATAAGTGTCTATAATTCAGTCAAGGAGCCTCTCTTCACACGCATTCTCTTGAGCACTCATTCACTCTCTCGCACAAAGATTGTTGCAGTAAAATACTTTAATTGGATGGGGGACGTTAGGTTATTATTGCTTGTATAAAATGCCTGGTCCATTTTATGTGTGGAAATAACATTCCTCTCAAAACGAAAAAAAAAAGAAAGAAAGAAAGAAAAGGCACTGCTGTCGTGTAGCACCAGAAAGCCAGGAGCTTTCCCCCCCGAGGATTCTGGTGGATTTTTTTCCCTCCCCTAGTTGAGTCCGAGCCAGATTCGGCGGTGTGTAAACACCTGGCTCCGAGCCAGAAAAGACTCATTCTGCGTATCCTCCACACGGTACAGACCGTTGGACTAAAAAGAACCTGCTTCTCCTTGAATTAAAAAGCAAACAAACAGAGGTTCTTTGCAGAAGTACTTTTTCAGCTCCCTCCTTCATGTAAGTTTGGGCTGGGAGAGGAAGGATCCGAGGTGGGCAGCGGGGCTCGGTGCCAAAACTCGTCGTCCCGCTGCGACCTCAGGTGCCGAGTTTGCTGTGTGACCTCCGCTGGCTTTCTCTGGCTGGGCGTCGCCACTTTCCTAGGAATCCCTGGTCACCTATCTAGAGAGAGCAGTCATCGCTCAGCAGGGACCGCGCTGCTATTTCAGGCAGAGGGCTGCTGCCTCGCTGTCAGGCCAGGCTGCCTTACATCACTCTGTGCTGCAGGATTCAATTGGGTTTCGTAAAGGTCTAATTTTACGGTGCTGTTAACCGGGTCTGTCGTCTGGCAGAGGCAGGCCTTGCCGCTCCTGGTAGGCGGGCTATCCGCCTGGGGATGCTATTTCTGCCCCGGTTCAAACTTCACTGACACCAGTTCAGACAGGCGCTCTCAGAGAGACAGGGGGAAGGAGCGAAGGAGCAGTTTGCTTCTGAAGCTCAGAAAACACGCCTTTTATTTTTCTGAAAGGGAGGAGAAAAAATATATATTAATAAATAAAACAGGAAAGGCATGTGCAGGCAAAAACAAAGCCAAAGTTAGAAGGTGCCCGTGTGCAGGATTCTGGAGAGCCCACCGACGATGGGTGGTCTTTTACGATGGGAGGGGTTACCCAAACCAGTTCTCCTTTTGGCCGAAAGGGGAGAAGGAGACACAGAGAGGGGAGGGGTGTGTGCTGGATGACACAGCTCCTCAGCGGCAGGAACTAGGTTTTAATCCCTGGCATCTCGACTTCCAGGCCTTGCCCCCTACACCACTGAGAGAGCGTGTCTCCTAAACACCGTCTCACCCCACACAGACCCGCCACCCAGGCACAGCCCTCAGCTTTCACGCATGGCAAGTTGGACTCCCTTTCAAGTCCGGGGCGGGGGCTCGTTTCTGACACATTTCTTTGCTTTTGTACCACACCAGGCAGGATCCAGACCCCTGCCCCTCATCCCCAACCACTCCCCCCCACACACACACCCCTCCAGTTGGAAAGAAAGAAAAAGAAAACAATGGACTCAATTTGCTCCGTGGAGCAGAGGCCCTGAGCAGCAGTTAATCTTGTTAAAGTTTCTCCCGACCTGTTAGATAAGTGAAATGTGGACCCCACAAGTCCTGCCCTCCTCCCACCCCTTTCTGTAGCGATTGGGAATTCCTGCTCAGAAGGAGAAAGGGGGTTACCTGAATCCCATCCAGCACCCCAGCTTGCCAGCCTTTTTCTTTTGTTGTAAGTGTTAGACTGGATTGAGTTTTTTGGTTACTCTCAAGAGTGTTTTTTCCCCTCCTTTCTGCAGCTCCCACTTCCTATTGTCCACTCAACTCTCAAAAAAGAGTGCCCACATTTCCCCCATTTCAGAATCACTGTAGCTACCAGGGCTAAGTTTATAGGGAGTTGATATATTAACACAGCTCTCCCCTAATATTCATAGCCCTACCTGGGATCTAGAATATTGGAGTGGTTAGAACCCAGTTTGGGTAGCCAGGTGACCTAAGTGTGAATCCACCTCTGCTGCTAACAAGCTGTGTGACCTTGGGCACACTAGTTGACTCCTCTGGACAACAGCTTCCTCATGTACAAAGTGATGATGGCACAAGTACTTCTCACAGGGTGGTGTGAATGCCAACTCAACTCGTACATGGAAAGTGCTTAGACCCAGACTTGGTATATAGTAAGTGCTCAACAAACTTCATTCTTATTATTAGACACTATTTCCCGAAGATCTCAGTCTTGATTTTCTGGATTGAGGACACTTAAAGGCAGGAAGGAAACTGACTCTCCCTGGGTGCCTCTGAGGTGCTAGGCAATGTGCTTGACACTTGCCTTGTGGCTGTGCATTTTGTCCTCACAAATACCCTGGGAGGTGGGCATCACTGCCCCTACTTTGCAAAAGGGGAATCTGAGTCTCCGCAAGTTGAGATGACGTGGTCCAAAGTCCCACAGTTCTCAGGTGGACAGAGCCCAGATGTGAACTCAAGTCCCAAGTGCCTGTTTCCTGCGTCAGCAGTCTTTTTGGAGAGAGAAGAAATGACTCACATTCTCTTCCTTAATCCTTCTGCAGAACATTTTCATTCTTTTCTGCTTCTTTATGTGCCAACCATATACCTACAGATTAAAGAGAATGGGAAGTGGTTATTAATCTCACCTGGAGGCATGGATTTGGCCTGGCAGATCTGTTTTTCCTTTCACATCAAATTATCAGACAGACCAGGCTTGGAATTTCTCTTACCAATTATGTGCTGTGTGATTTGAGTCAAGTCCCTTCATCTTTCCATCCGTTGGTTCCCTCATCTGTAAAATGGGCATAATGCTATCAAGATGTTTCAATGAAATAAACATGCAGAAAGTACCTAACACAGTGCCAACTCATAGGGACTCAGTCAAGGTAGCTGGACCTAGTGAGTAGCCGCATCCTCCTCTTCCAGTTTGCTAAGTTGGCCTTCAGAAAGCGGGTTCTCTTTGTGCATTTTTAGGGCTTCCCATCTTAAGTTGCGGGGGAGTCTGTCTAGAGTAGACAGTGTATCTTGGGGAACAATTAGACTCCTTCAAATTCCTTCCTTTCACTTTCATCTCCGCTTCCGTGATCTGCTGGGATGACCCCTTCGTAATAAGAGCCAAAGTTAGGTTTAGAACCCCTGGGACCTGTGTGTGGGAAAACTAGTTGGCGTCGAAGGAGAGCATGCACTCCTGGGAACAGAAGCCACACCGTAGGTCACAGATCTCCTGCCACGTGCCCCTTTCTCCTTCCTCGGGCACTCTTAAGACAGTCACTTTCCCCTGAGCTGCCATTCAGTGGCCAAGTAGGGGTGACAGAGGCTGCAGAAGCCTGGGGAACACTTCCCGCTCTCCCTGCACAGAGGAAGGGAAACTTGAGACTCAGAGGTGTGGGGCCCAGGAGTGTGTGTTGTGTATGGTCAGCCTGGGCGTGGACTTGGCCTTCATCTGGGTCAAGCAGCTCACTGTACAACAGGGAAACTGAGGACCAGGGTTACACAGAATTAAACTATAGTCACAGACTGCCACCTCCCAAAGGGACCTGGGAGGTCTTTTAGTCCAGTAGGTCCCGTTCCTCTCTGCACTTGGAATCACCAGCGTTTAAAACATCCTGCTGCCTAGGTTACACACATCCCAGGGATTCTGACGTCATGGGTTGGAGGTTGGCCTGGAAACCAGTATTTTTCAAAGCCTTCTCAGGTAAGGCCAAAGGCCACCAGTGGGAAGAATCACTGATCCAGTCTAACCTCCCCCTGTTCTGTAGGTGGGGAAACTGAGGCCCAAAGGGAAAGTGACATTCCTTGCTTACTGAGCTGGTTGGTGGCTGAGCCTTTAGAGAAATTCAGCTGTCCCAACTCTGAAGGACCTCTCTTCCAGTCCGAATTCCCCTGCTCGCTCCAAACCCCTGGGTTCCATAGTCCCTGACATTCCACTTTTGCAGAGCCATTCCTACGTCCTAAGCCATGCTTTCTCCTTCTGGTGCCTCCTTTATAATGTGAACACTCCTGTAAAGGGGGGCAGGGGTCACACATTGAGTTCTTTGCCCCTGATTTCAAATGACTCTCTCAGAGTGTTTGGGAAGGGAGCCTCTCAGAGCAGGAATAAGGGCTAGGAAACAGGGAAGCCCAGCTCTGAGGCATTCACCACTTTGCTCTGGGCTAGTCCAGTTGCAAGATGTGTTCTCCTATTATTTCAAAACCCTCTCTTTTTGAGATCACTCTGAAACCAGAACTGGCTGCAGGTGTCTCAGACGAGGAAGAGAGAAGCTCCCCAGGTACCATAGGTAGGAGGACTCCCTCTATGGGCAGCTGGTACCTCATCTACTGATGGCAAAGTGCTCAGGAAACCAGCAGGCACCCATTTCTCCCCTCACCAGCTGTTCCTTCCTGGAAGTCTAACTCCTTTGCCTTCGCTGTTCCCCTATCTTCCTTCTTACTGCACTAAGCACTCTGCATCCTGCCCTGGTGCAATGACTGGAAATGCTCAGCTGTGTTTCTGACGCCAGCCACTGAGAACTGACTTGCAAGTTTTTGCCCTGTGGCTTGTTCAAAGACCTGAAACTGGGAATCAGGAGGTCAGAGTTCGGGTTTGGCTTCCTCTGCACTGTATGACCTGTGGTCTCTGATGTAACCACTGAGGCCTCTGGGGAGAGGGTTTTCGATGTGGTTCCAGTCAACACTCCCATCTCATAGGGTGTCATGGGGACCAGGGGAGACAGTAGCAGGGAAACTCTTGGCTGAGAGCAGAACCCAACACACATGGCAGCATGATTAGGAGGAACCAGACTGAGGTCCATGCGATCCATGCCATCAACGTCGAGGTCGTTCCTGGAACGGTGCCTTTATTATCATTATTCACACTGTGGATGATAAATAGTGATTGAGTTAGCAAACCTTTTCATGCCTGTGACCTCACTGGAGTCCTTTGATGTTGGCACTTCACAAGTCTGCCACATCCTGCCACTTACTGCTATGTGACCTTGACAATTTACTGCTCTTCTCTGAGCCTCAGCATTCTCAGGATGCGAAAGGAGGGCTGGGATAGAATAGGGACTTTCAAACTGTGCCCCACAATCTTAGGGAGCCTCTGGGGAGAGGCGGAAGGGCAGGGCTTTGCCTCCCCCCGCCTTCCCTTCACCTTATTCTGCTTAAATTGTGTGATTCTAAAACATTGCATTCGAAGGAATATGTTCCTCCATTACAAAGAGTTTGAATGGATATGGACTGACATTAGGAATTATTGTTAATTTTGGTAGGTGTGATAATAGTATTGTCATTATTTTTTTAAGATCCTAATCTCTTAGAAAGGCATACTGAAGTGTTTATGGGTAAAATTGTGTTATGTCTGCTTTGTTTGTTTGTTTGTTTAAAAAGCTCCAGAAAAAACAAAACAAAACTGGGTGTTCCACGGAGTGGTGGTAGGTGAAAGAGGATTGGCAAATTGGCAACAATTGTTGAAACCAGGTAATCAAAACTTTGGGCTTCAGTACATTTTTGTCTGTGCTTTTGTGTGTGGTTGAAGATTTCCCTAATAAGTTACAAATATTAAGAGTGTTTGAGAGTCACAGGAGGAGGTAAAGTCTCAGATCTGTGTGTGTTCTGTGAGCTGATAAGTTTGCAAATACAGAGGCAACAGCCTGGAGAGGATTAGGGACTCTCCCAAGGTCACACAAAGATTAATTGAAAGTCAAGACGCACACAGTCCAGGCTTCAGACTCGAGGAGCCCTCTCTCCCCTCCTGTCTGCATACTTGCAAACTCAGGTGAAAATGATTGCCCCTAGAGAACTCCAGGGGAATAGAAGTAAAGAGGGGAGTCTTAGAAGGGGCATGTAAAAGGGGCAAGTGGAGACTTGCTGGGCAATAAGAAGCTTTTGAGTGAAAAAAATCTTTGCTGTATGGGACTGCCCCACATATTGTGAAATGTTTAGCATCTTTGGTCCTGTGCATAAGAAATTCCATGGGATCTGCTAATCATTGTGACAGTTCAAGAAGCATTGTGACAATACACACACACACACACACACACACACGCACACACACTCATATTCCTAGTTCTCATTTTTCTGGCTCCTTATTTCTCTCCATCCCCAATTGCCCAGAGAGCAATTCTGGAGACTTCTAGAGCCATGAGGGGATGACCTGCAGGAGCATGTGTTTACTAAGGAAGTATTTTGCAGCGGTTGGCTGTAGGACTCAGGAGTCGGACTGCCTTGGTTTGAATTCCTGACTGTCGCACCTGCTAGTTGCATGACCTTGGGCAAGTTACTTAATATCTCCAAGTTTCACTTTTCCCATCTGTAAAGTGCAGATAATACTGGCTCTTACTTCATAGGGTTGTTTTGAAGATTAACTGGGCCTCCATGTGGAAAATGCTTAGTAATGGAATCTAGACTATGGGGTAACCCAGCAAATGTTAATTCATATCTGTATTACGTGTGTCTGGACCTTGCCACACGTTATTTCTAATACTCTCGGTAACTCTAGCAGTTAGACGTACTTTATCTCCTTTGGCAAAGCCAGGAGTTGCCTTTCCCTTCCTTACAACTCAGGAAAGATTTATGACTATCATCTTAACAGTCAAATAAATAAATAAATCAACTAAAACGAAAGGCAAACCAAGTAAACACTTTATTGTTTCATTTTACCAAACCAATGCATGCTCATTGTAAAAAACCTAAGCAATGCAGATAAAAACAAGAGACCAAGTAAAATTTGTCCATTCCCTGCCAAAGCATTCAACAAATATTTTTTGAGTTCCTGCTATGTCCCAGGGACAGTTTTAAGCTGTGAGTGCAGAGCAGTGAAAAAATAGAAAAATAGCTCTGCCCTCAGGGAGTTTATATTCTGAGCAGGGGGTTGGAGATAGGAGGTGGAGACAGACTAAAAGTGAATAAGTGTATGTGTGGGTGTGTATATATATCTCACGTAATGTCAGATGAATACTTATAAAGAAAAATAAAGTTGAGAAGGGAGTCTAGGAAATGCTGTGTTGGAGTAGGGATGCAGAAAGAGTAAGATTTGAGTAGGATGGTGAGTGAAGGCTGTTATGAGAGGTGACATTGGAGGAGAGACCCAAGATCGGCTCCTGAGGCTGTCTAGAGAAGGCTGGGTGTATTTTAGGACGAGTGGTGCACTGTGAACTAGGAGCTGTCAGCTCTAGACCAGTACCGTCATTAGTTTGCTGTGTGATTTTGGACAAGTCACTTTGCCTCTCGGGACCAATTTTCCTCATCTGAACAATGGGGTAGTGTAGAGTTTATCAACGTAGCCCTAGCAACCCTTCTAGTAGAGACCTCCTAGGATTCTGTAACCCTCATCAGGACTGTCCTCAGACAAAATTATGAAGTTGGCCATAGTTCCAGTTTTCTTCCCTTTTTTGGTATATTTTCCTCCACTAGGTGGTGCCTGTGCCTGTCACCCTCAGGGGCCAAGTACCCACACCCTTTCTGCTTTCTCCCCGCCCCCCCCAGCAATACTGGGAGGAAAAAAGACATGGTACTCCTTCTTGCTAAGGTGTTGACTGATTTACAAGTTAGAATGCTACTCTTTTATTGGTATATACACTTTCATGGTGACCCAAAACCTCTGGGTCACAGAACAAACTACCACTGGTAGAATTTCAAAGACTGACTGAAGACATTACTTGGGGAATATTGGTTCTTCCTGATAGCTGGAAGACATCTCACTAATAATGTAGCTAATTATAGCTGCCATAAATATCCAGAAAACTCACTGGGTGACTTTCCCTATGATCATTTACTGGTCTAATGTTAAAGAACTCAAATTTTGTAATTTCTTACTATATAAAGAGCATTTCTGGACAAATTCCTGGAAGTCATAGTAGACCATTGGCCATTTAGTTTTGCTTATAGTTTTAATCAGATAATGTAATGGATTAAAATCCTACAACTCTAGAGTCTGTAGCCATTTATTTTTCATCCAATTTTCCTTCAGGGATTCCCCAGCACTGTCATCCCTGAGGGGCTTTCTGCTACTTCTCATGCCCCACCCTCCTCTCTTTCCTTCTACTCCTCATACCCACCACATTAACTTTGGATTTTTCTCCAAACAAGAGAAAGAAAATGTATTTGTTTTCCAGTATTATTGACACAAAGCCAGGATCCCTAGAACCTGGAAGAGTAGAAGAGGTAACTCTCTTTCAATTTGAGAGGACCTGGAAACGTCTCAGGGTCCAGCCCATGTGGAGGAGACAGAGACAGAAAATCTGGCAGTCACAGCTTGGGCTATCTCAGTATGTGAGTAGGGTCAGCATGTGACTAAATACAGAGCCCTGCTCTAGCCTTTTGCCTTTAGGGAGCTGGTGGTCTAACCTGTGCCTGTCACCCTTGCAGTCTGGAAGTCATTCCTATGTCTTCCCCATATCCATCTTCCCTTAACTCCTATTGCTCTATAAAATGAAAAGTGGCTGGGCAGAGTAAGAACAAATGTATTTATATAGAGGGGATTATTTCTCCCAATGCAGCTGGAGATTTTTCAGCTATAAAAGCTGATGAGAGAATAGAAAAGGCTAGGATAGCAGGCCTATCAGGGACAAGACAACCTTGCTCTAAGAGATGCACAGCACACAGAGAGAAAACATGAGCAATGAATGAATGTTGTATTCAGTTCAATGAAATAAAATTCATGTAAGTCCAAAGAACCAAGGTGTATAAAAGTTGGAAGGATTTATCTAAGCCATTCATTTCATAGATGAGGCAACTGAGGGTTGGTGAGAAAAGTGGCTTGCCTAAGTCAGTTACCAAGCTGGACAAAGCTCTCTGTCTTCTAGGTCTTAGACCAGGGCTAGTTCCACCTGTCTCCTGACTTTACACCCTTTGCTGTAGGTTAATTACCATCTCTCTACTGATGACCATTATTTGTCTCCAGACTATGCTGGGCTCCACACTCACAGATCCAGCTGTCCACGAGAAATGGCAACTACAAACTCAACAAATCCTCTTTCCTCCAAAATTCCTTTCATCCTCATCTTGATTCGTGTCACCCACTCTAGACACATCATCCACCATCAATCCCTGTATATCCTGCTTCCTTAAAATATTTATAACCAACTTTTCCTCTCCTCTCCTTAGCTTAGGTCCTCTTCCCTTCTTGCCATGTAATTTCCCTGGTATTATAATGCCCACTTCTTTGAAGCTCAACCCCTGTACTCTCTTCAACCTATCCATCAACATCTGACAGTGAGATCTCTCTAAAATGCAAAGCTGACTCTGTCACCCCTAGCTAAAGGTTCTCCAGTAGAATCTGAATTATTTGAAGTTCTCCCAAATGCATCAGGCTTTTTACTTGGTAAACATCATTTCCTTTACTTGGCTTGTCCCCTATGTTCACGTGCACCATGTTGCAGAACACTTACACCTCCACAGTGATTCTGCTCAAAGTTCCTCTTCCCCTGACTCTTCTCGAAGTATAACATGTTCCCCACCTCCTTTATCTATCTGACCCCCACTCCTTCTGCACACTTACCTCAAAGCACCTGGAATTCTTTATCATATTTAGTTGTGTGCATGTTTAGGATCTTATCCATCTCAACTTCTCCAGTGACTGGCACAATGCCTGGCATGTACAGAGGCTGTATGTGTTTCTGTTTAATGAATGGATGACTGGATAAGAGAACCAGCTGAATATCTAATGATTCTGGGAGAAAGAGCCCAGGAACCTCAGGCGTGTCGCATTACGTAACCAAAGCACATGACCTAGCACGTGCGTCACCATCAGAAACATTACACAGTGGTTAATTCCACTTCCTCTTGAGCAAAGAAGTCAGAAGGGAAAAGAAATCTGTCCTTTCAAAATGGGGAGAGGGAGGGGAGTAGTGTACTTAAGGGCCTCCTCAGCTCGCATTGTGGCTTTTCTAATCCAAGCCACATTTTGGCCTTGGTCGTTCCTTCTCAGCCCGTAGCCTGTTTGCAAAGTATTTGTTTTGCCCGTGCATTGCAGCACATAATCCTAAGCTTTGCCTTGCGCTCACATTTCCCCCTCCTCCCGCTTATCAGAGTCTTCCTGGGCTTCAAGTGTCCTGGCAGTCATATCTGTTGCTTGGGTTTTCATCCATTTCCCTCCTTCCTGATAGGGGGGCTTTCCGTCTGCTTCCCTTGATCTTGTGAGACCTTGTGGTGACCTCAGGATCTGGAATCCTCTATCTGCTGTTTATATGCCCTTGGGAGAGAAGACACGTTCTCAGCAGTAATGACAGTAATAAAAGCAGCTAGCTTATAATGAGCACTTACTATGTGCTGGCACTGTGCGGAGTGCTGCCCTTTGAACCTTCTGAAATTGAGTTAGAAAGTTAACGTGACTTGCTGAAGTACCCGTAGCTAATGGGTGGTGGAACTGGAATTCTAATCCAGCCCAGTTTAGTTTTATCTCTCTCCGTACACGAGGCCGGCCACATTGCTTGGAACACAGTAGTTTTTCAGTAAATGTCCCATGAGAGGGTGAATCTATGAATGAATGAAGGATGAATGAATGGTAGTGCCCCCCAGTGGCTAATGCAAACATTTAAAGAATGTTGTAGAATGAAGAGGGAAGGAAGGGAGGGAGGGATAGAGAAAGGGCAGGAGAAATGAAGCAAAAATCTGAATGGGCATTATAAGATTTCAAAGAAATTGGCTTATAAATCGCTTTGATATGCAAAGTATATTTTCTTTGCGGATGACTTTTGAACAGAAAGACCATCCATTTACATCCACCAGAGCATTTCCCACCTTTAAGTGGTCTATTGGGGGATGCACAGCCATTCCTCAGTAATTGAGAGGGGTTGGTTTCGGGACCCCTCCATGCCATAATCTGGGGAGGCTCAAGTCCTTGCTCTAAAATGCCATAGTATTTGCATACAATTTACACAATCCTCCTGTATGTTTTAAATCATCTCTAGATTATTTATAATACCCAATACAGTACAAATGCTATGTAAATAGCTGTTATACTGTGTTGTTTTTTATTTGTATTTTTTTATTGTTGTATTTTTATTTTTTCCTTGTATATTTTCAATCTGCGGTCAGGTGAATACACAGATGCAGAACCTATCGATAAGGAGGCCTGATTGTACACTCATTTTAAAGATACTCTGTTTGCTGAAAACATTTTTGAATTCCTCCTTTGGGAATCAGAGCCTGGGGAATGTTCCCCCAAATATGGTCTGTGGAGACACATTGTCATCCTCTGACGAGGGCCCTGCTGTATTCCAAGCCAAGTCTGGGAAGTATGGGGGTTGATCCTCTTGAGTGAGCGCTGGAGTCATGAGCAGAAAAGTGACTCTGAAGTGACAAGGCTGGTTTGTGATGTGGCTGTCATTGCAGCCAGTTAAGTCTTGGTAGAACCAGTGTTAAGCTCTCAGGATGACTCCTTTATAGAATAGCCTCCAAAGGACTGATTAGATCTGTTACAAACTCATATGATATCTTGACTTTCCCTTTTCCAAAGCCTAAGGGTGGAATGACATTAGAATCTGCTCTATCAAATCTGCTCAGTTTACAGATGGAGAAACTGAGGTCCAGGGAAGTTAACTGGTTATGATGAATAAGGCTAAGCAGCAAATTGGCAGTAAAATTGAAACTATAATAGAATTCAGGTCTATTGACTTCCAAATCGGTGCTCTTTCCACTGGGTCACTTTGTTTTGCTCTACAGTGTGGGATGGTAGTTATAACCCTGGGGTCATGTTAGTGAGCTTGTTAGGGAACATTGTTCAGCTATTCAGTAACTTTAAGAACTTCTTATGAGCCAAACCTCTGTAGTAGGCATTCTGTCAGGTTCAATGGGAAATGAAAGTTTGTTAGGAGAGGGGAATCTTCCTCCCTTCCTTCACTCCATCCTTCTGTACGTCTATATAGGAAATGGTTACTGAGCGACCTTTACATACATACACTGAGCTAATGTCCATACGTACATTGGACTAAGATGTGGGAATTAAGAAGAACAAGGTGCAGTTCCATCCCTCGAGGAGCTCCCAGTGCTAGAGGCGGAAGCAGACTGGTAAACAGATACATGACATCATGGGAACTGCTATAACCAAGCAATTAACAGAGTCCTGGGGAAGCGCAGAGGCAGAAACATTGTGTTGTGGAACACCCATGTTTATCACGGGGGCTGGAAAGTGCTCTGAGACTTCAAACGTTCTAGAGGTCTCCTTTACTTGGAAGGGTTGGGCACTTGTTCACGAAGTGGGCGGCATGTGTATGTATGCAGAGTGTGTGCCCTGCCTTGTGTGTGGGTGTAGTCATGTATGTCATTTTAAACATATAGCTATACATCCAATGAGAACAATCAACACTTCTTGATTCACAGCTCAGCTGTGGACACTGACCCGGGGTGGCTTTTAGGAGTATGGCACTGGGAAGTGACTGGACGATTCAATCCATCATCACCTGAATCAGGTTCCTACGACTCCTTACGTAGGTCCTCATCACATTTGTCACACTCTAATGTGGTTGCCGTGGTACCTGTCTGTCCCTTCCCACTTGCCTCTGAGCTCCTTAGGAGCAGAGACTGTTGCAGTCTCCATCTCTGCCTTATTCCTGCCATTCAACACAGTACCAGCCATGTCCGTAGGTGCTGAATAAACTTTGCTAAATGAATGAAAGGTTTGCAAATGGCTCCAAAGGAAGGAGAAGACAAGGCAATTGGAAGTGAGTGCTGTGAAGAAAAAGTACTCTGAGAGTTAATAGGATGGGCCTTGGAGAGACCAAATAGTGAAGGCAAACACGTTGTCAATGGCATTGGCTGCTGGATACAGCCCTGGTCCCTCTGAGCTGACCAATCTCTTACCACTATAATTGTGATTATATTGTTGGAATATTAACATATATTCTTGCCACCTTTCACATCACTCTGCCTCCCTGTCTTTCAACAAGCCAGTGTACTACCCCTGCTAGCTTTAAGTCCTTTCCCCTGGTTCTCCTTCAGCCTCTCCAACCTCATCCCTGGAGAGGGCTGCTAAAAAGCTAGATGTAATTGTGCAGAATGTGCCCATCCTCTGTGACAACAACAACACAATAACAACACACACACACAAAGAGAATGTGCTGCCCATCCTCTTTGACAGAAACAACAACAACAACAAAATAACAACACACCCACAGATAGAAAGTGCCCATCCTCTGTGACAACAACAGCACACAGACACAAATAGAATGTTCCCATCCTCCTCCTGCAACTCTCACCTGCACTTTGGCAACCAGAGAATATAAGAGGAGGAGGATGTGGGAATCACATCTGCCATGCTCAGGGACACCTTCCCAGGGTCCAGCACAATGAAGCGTTCAACAAATATTTGTGGGCAGATGTCTGGATGGATAAATGATGTAAATTTACAGTATATCCAGTCCAGTCTCCTCAATTCACAGATGGAGAATCTGATATGCAGGGAAGGCAAAGAAATCATCCCAAGTTCCACCCCAGGTTGGGGACAGCAAAGAGCTGGGGCCCAGGTTTCCTGACCACTCTGTCTCTCCTGCTGTATCATCCTGGGATTTGAACCCAGCTCTCTTGCACTTAGTTCCAAGGATTTTAGATCATTGAATTCCCTAGGTGGATAGGACCCAAACTATCCTTTTAAACCAGGAAAGTCTGAAGTCCAAAGAGGGGAAGAGATTTGTTCAGGGCTCCACAGTGAGATAGTGACAGCGCTGAGGCTTCCGAAGAGAACCTCTGTGTGTCTCCATACGTCAACAAATACATGGTATGTGCCTGGCACTGTCAGATGCGGTGGTGAACAGGACAGGATGGGTTCCTGCCCTCGTGGACTTTATATTCTCGTGAGGAGACGAAGACAGTAAACTAGATTGTAAGGAATTTCATTTAATCGCGGGGAGTGCTATATAGAATGACTGAGTAGTCAGGCTGAGGCTTGAATGACAGATAAGAAAGACAAGCCATGTGAAAAGACAGGAGATGAGGGTTGGAGAGAAAGAGAGACAGAGATGGAGAAGCTAGTGAACAGACCACAAGGCAGGGCCAGCCCAGCACAGGGAAGGAGCAGGTGTGCGAGCCGCTGGGAGACATATGTGCCTGGGGCTGGGGCGGCCCCAACCACGGAATCTGGATTTTTACCTACTGTGCTAGGAAGTTCACAGAGAGCTTCACACAACAGAGTTACAGCATCTAGTGTATGTTTTCCAAAGATCCCTCTAAACACCGTGTGAAGAATGGATTGCATGAGGCCAAGAGTGGCGTCTCAATTATAGCATTATCACAGTGTGAATTGATTGCTGATGTTGTATTTTACTTATGACTTAGTATTGGAGTTAATATCATCATCATATACTTCCTTTCTAATACCAGGACCAAGTAAAGTACCTGAATAGCACTTATATTTTAACAGAGGAGAGGGGAGTTCTTGTACTTGGGTTCAGAAGAACTTGAAGAGATTTGGGAACCCTCAGACATTTTCTGAGAAAATTCGAGGTTGTGCCTATTTTTCCGGAGTCCAAAGTATTCATTAGTTTCTTAAAGGGATCTGTGGCCCCCAAATGGCTGACTTAAATGCCGAAAAAACAGGGGGCATACCAGGTCAATTCCTGAAGCCTGTTCCCAGCTTTAAAATCTGAACCCTGTGGAAGAGCTGTGAAAATGAGAATGTTGATGTTGAGTTGTCGTATCAGACTGAGGAATTCCACTTTCCTTCATGTGGACCCTTGTTGCAGTCAATAGAATTTGGAACTTTTCTTTTTTCCGCTGAGGAGGAATCAGTTTGTTCCTTAGAAATATAATCTTCAACTTTGTTTGTTCAAACTCCCGGTCTCTGAGTTTCTCTGGGATTTTAAATAGGCAAATTCACTTCAAATGTGGCCTGACCTGGTCCTGCCCATCATTATTCACTATGGACTTTTCCATGAATCCATGAACCCAGCCATCCATGCACCCTTCCATCAATCTACCCTTCCCTCCATCACCTGTCTAGCAACAATCCATCCTTCCTTCCTTCCTTCTGTCTTCCCTTCCTCCTTTCCACCCTTTCAGCCATCTACCCTTCCATCAATCTATCCCCTCATTCATTCCCGAATCCATCCACCCTTCTTTTCTTCCATCCGTCCACGCACCCACCCACCCGCCGTTCTGTCCCTGTAATCTTCCCTTTACTGGGCTTTGACCTAGGACTTAAGCAAGAGTTAGGAGACTCAAATTCTGTTTATATGCCACTGTGAGTTCTTTAAAAAAAAAATCCCCTGAGACACCTCCACTGAACCCTGTGCTTCCACAGAATAGAGTTTGAAAACCACTCACTTTAGAAGTTGAAAACTATTTTGAAAAACTTAAAGTGCTCTGCCTGAATAGTTATGTTAATACAAGTATTCTCTGTAGTGCTCCAAGTCTGGGTCTAGACTCCTTTATCAATGCTAATATTTTAGATCAATAACAGTGTCTACCCTTAGGTTAGCAGGTGTTGGAAAACCAATAGAGAATGTGAAATGGAGCCCTGCTTTCTGGGAAAAGGCAGGCTTCATAGGTGGGGACAAAGAAGAGAAGGACCATCCACTTAGCTCCTAGGACTCTCTTTCCCCACAGCCTCCCCATGTCCTTGTGCAGTGCTGCTGAGCCTTCACAATCTGTGTGTGCCCCTGGATGTATGATGTAGCAGTCAGCCCTGGTGGCATGGGGTTGTTTCAGTTTCCGAAGCCTTTTCGACATGTACCTATCATATTCCCACTCGCCTTGTAAAACAAGCATTTTCATTTAATACAGTGAGGTCTTTGTATTCTCAACAACAAACACATGGTCTAAGGCTCTCCGACACAACCTGCCTGTTTCTCCAACCCCCATTCCCACTCCCCCACCCCCCCACCCCTGTCCGCCCTTACAAAGCCCAGTGTCAGCAGAACTATCTGTTTACAAACAAGGGCTCCAAGAGAACAGTATCGGTAGCTCAAACAAGCCTCTAAAACATGCCCCTGATTCTGTACTTGGAGTCTCTGTGGACAGTGTGTATTGCTGGCCGCAGCTCTCACAGAAGACTTCCTGCCTTTCCATCTTTCCGTCTGTGCTCCTGTCTGGTTTCCTCTGTCTCCTTCCACTTATTCGTTAAAACCAGGAGAAGCCTAGACTGGAGAGGCTGTCAGATGCTGGCCTGGGCCTCGTGGATATCGGGAAGACAGAGCCCAGATGGGGACTTGCTTGCTAACAGCCTGACAGACCCAGACACATCTGCCTGCAGTGTCATCTGAAGCAGAAGCTGATTGAAGGATTATTAATTGGGTGGATATAATAGTCACATGATAATCATGTAGCTCTAGACCATTTTTCTAGGATTATCAGTGGCTGAAGGGCCACTTTTTCCACTTTCTTGAACTTGAGTCTACTGTAGTGCCCTATCCCCTACACGTAGAAATGAAAATAGCTAATATATTTCATGCATAATGAGCGCCAGGCACTGTTCTAAATATTTTGCATATGGTAACTCTTTCATCCTCACAACAACCCTCTGGAGCAGGTACTATTATTATCCCAGTTTTCCCAATGAGAGATAGGGAGTATTAAGTGGGTTTCCCAAGGTCCACAGCAAGTGAGTGGTGGAATCAGTCTGCAGAGTCTACATTCTAACAGCTCCATCACGAACCTCTCTCGGTCAGGTCTGAACTCTGTAGCCTCACGTTTAACTTCCTCTCGAAACATTATTTCCCACCGTTAACTTTTCCTGCTTCCTTACATCAGGGTTTCTCAACCTCAGTACTATTGGCATTTTGGAATTCCTTGTCACGGGTTTGTCCTGTGCATCGTAGGATGTTTCGCAGCATCCCTGGCCTCTCCCCACCAGATGCAGTAGCAAACCTCCCCTCCCCGGTTGTGATGATCAGAAATGTCTGTAGACATTGCCAAAGGTCCCCTACGGGCAAAAGCTTCGCTGGTTGAGAACTACTGCCTTGCATGGATTTTTTTGGTTAAACAGAATTACCTCATGTTCCTAGAATATGTATTCCCACTTCCACGTTTTTGTTTTTTTTTTTCATATTTGGTGTCCCCCTTGTCCTAGAGGTGTCCTTGGCTGCCTCCCCATCAGTCTTTCCTATTTGATAGTCCTTCAGTGCTTCAGCATCTTTTACAGCCAGAGGAGAAATACTAACCTGTCTAGGTTACTGATCTGCTTAATTATGGGTTTTGTTTGTTTGTTTGTTTGTTTAAAAAATGGTCACCACTTCCAAACTTTTGATTTAAAATCCCCTAAAGATTCCACAGGAGTCTTGGGTTAAAAACTCAGTTTGTTTCATGAATTCCACCATATTTTATCAGGTCTACCATGTGTCAGGTCCCCAACTAAGCACTGAGGGTATGAAGTTGAAGGAGATACGATCCCCACCCTTCAAGGACTTTATGTGACAGACTCTCAGGGCTGGAAACGGACTTAGAGATCAACTCTCCGTCCTCCTTCAGTTGACCAGATGGGGAAACCAAGAAACAAAAGGTAGATGATATCTGATTAAAGTCAACTAGAGACCAGGATCAAGGTTGAGCTAATTATCCTACCCCTAGTGGAACACAATTTAAATTCTGAAGTCCCAGTGAGCATCTAAATGCTATTTATCCCTCTAGAGCCTTAAAGAGCTCCATTGAGTTGAGATATAATTCATGATTTTCTAGCAGATGTCCAAATGATAGAAAATTAACAGTCTATCAGCCCTCTCTCTTCAAAATTTTGGTCACATTCCACCCTCTACATTAATAACTCTTACGGCTGAATGACTCCAAGTGAGCACTGGGCAGGGAGTCCTGAGACATCAGTCCTGGCTCTGCTGGCTCTGTGACTCTGTCAAGAAGAACATCATATAATCCCTAGGTAATGATCCCCACCCCCAAGGACGTCCTTCCTCAAAACCCACCAAAGATTCCCTCTTGTCTGCGGAAGGAACTTCAGATGTCTTGGCATGGCATTGACAGCCCCTTGCAATCTAGCCTCAGCTGTTGCGACTTCATTTCCCTATGCTGCTGTGTGCACCCTCAATCCCATCCAAAGCAGGTGTCTTCCTCATCTCCAGAGTCCCCTTCAAGGGTAGCTCTTGCCATTGCTCATGCTTCACCTTCTGCTGGGAAGCCTTTGCCCAAGGTCTCCCCACCCAAGTCCTGCACCTCGTGTGAGGCTCAGCTTTTTTGAGACTCGTCTAAGAAAACATCCCTGAGCCTTCTTGTCAGAATCAAGCATTCCTTCCACAGAGCTTGCCCTGCTATTATAGAACTTGACTTTTTTTATGCTTTATTTATATATAATTTAAAACATCCCTTTGTTTCCCCCTGGCTGGGCAGCATAATTTAGAAGATAAGAACATGACCTGAGGTCTGATTGCCTGGGGTTGAATCCCACCTCTGTCACCTGCCAACAAGTTACTCAGGATTGGGCGAGTTATTTGGGCTCTCTGAGTCTCCGTATTCTCATCTGTAAAATGCAGATAATGATATCTATCTCCCTGCCTGGATTATTATGAAAGTTTCCTTATTTAATCTATGCAAAGAGTTTAGCACAATGCTGGGCACACAGTAATCACTCAGTGGGCATCAGCTATCATTGCTCTCCTGCCCTATAGAGCCGTTCCAGGTGGCACCAGTCCTGCAGAGAGGAGAGCTGCCTGTCTGGCCTCGTCCCCCTCTTATCTCCCTTTGCCATCTCTCTCCCTGAAAGGCTCACCCTGGGCTGTGTGGGCCAAGAGGAGACGTGATGGCAGGCTCACCCGGGGGAGGAGCTTTGTCTTCAGAGCTCAGCCCACACTGTCTGGGCTGTGTTTTTACATCTCTTGCTGTTATGGGCCTGCGGAGGTCTGAAATTCACATCGTTTGACTTGCCCATGTGGGAATCTTCCTCTTTCCTCTCGGCTCCTAGATTGGCTACAGGTGCTCGGTCCCCTCCCATTGCTGTTTGGCAGCTGAGGAACCAAGGTCCGGAGATGGAAACAGGGCCAGCCGCGCATCCGTTAGGCACACTTGGCACAAGGCCTGAGCTCCGTAGGAAAATGATTTGATTTCTTTTAAAATCAGAAGAAACTAATATAATAATAATACATGTATAATAATGAATCCAGCTTCTCAATTACATTTGTTTTTGTAACGATGCAATTATAAAGTATAATTATATTAATATATGTGGGTGTATATACACATACATACATATATATATTACATTTATATATTTAATTCATTTATTTAGGGAGGAAAGTGCCCCTGGAGGCAAAAGAGCCTATGACCCATGAAAGTCATGATATGAAAATGCATGAAAAAGGATTTGCCCAAGATTAATATTAATAGTATGTTCGTGGCAAATTAGGGCATACATTCATGCCTTTTACTCCTAGTGTAGAAATTTTTCCAGGAATTTTTAATTCCTGGAATTTATTTTACCATTGTCTTCTTTCACAATTGAGAAAATGGACACCAGAGAGAGGGTGTAACTTGCCTAAGGTCACACAGCTTAGTTGTGCCAGCACACAGCTATATTTTCCTGACTTCCTGTTACTTCTTTTGCTGTTTTACACAACCAAACCTAACAACCACTGTTGCCAACCTCCCACTGTATGGAGGGAAAAATTGAGGTCCTGGAAGTAGAAGGGGCTTATGCAGTACTACAAGGGCACCCACTCCTGCCTCCAAGTCACGGTTCTCACTCCAGTACTGTGAAGATTGTTTGAAACTTCAAAATCTACTCAAATCTGGTTTCCTCAGAAGCTTTGGGAACAGAAGTCTTTCATTCATTCATCTATCTGTTCAATAGCTGTTTATTGAGGACTTATGTCCTGGACACTTTATGGAAGGCTGTGTGTGCAGCGTGGGGACAGACATGTGCTCTTTACCCGCATGAAGCTGACAGTGTAGTGGGGGAGACAGCCATGGGAGGGTGGCCTCAGAAAGGAGGTCAGCGGAGAGAATTGCCATGAAGGAAAAACCAGATCTGCAACCAAACAGCCAACAACAGTGTTAGGACTTGATAAAGACTCAGGAGAAGAGAGATGCCAGGCCCCCCACAACCACCTGTGTGCACTGTCAAGACCCAAGTGTCCCGCAGTTGGTGCAGAAAGATGCCTGGGTCAGAGACTGACTCCATCCGTCTGAGGATGGTGGAGGAGAAGTGCTCGTCAGTGTTCATGCACTGACGGTGCAGACTCATGAATACTAAAGGTGTGTCGGAGGACATAATACGGGCACTGGTCTTGAAGATCAGGAAAAAGAGAGGACGGAGCAGTAGGGAGGCATTTCCCCCTGGAAAAAACAGTGTGGGCCAAAGTGAGAATACCTAACCAGAGCGTGTCTGCACATTCAGAGACTGGTTGAGACCAGTGTCTGAAATGCAAAGTTGAAGTTGGTCTGTACCCTGAGGGAGTCAGAGAAAGGGTTGTTTGTCTGTTGGAGGAATAGTGAACAATAGGATTTTAGGAAGGTGAATCTGGTGATGCTTTATAGGTTGTATCAGGAAGGAATGAAACTGGTGGAACATGGACCAGTTAGAAGCATTTTCCAGTAATGGTGATGATGTATTGAGCATCACCTATAGGTTTTTCCATAGATGATGTTACTGTCTCTTTATGGCGGATAATAGCATGCTCATTTTACCAAGTAAGAAGGAAAAGCTCAAAGGTGATGACTTGCTCAAATCTCATGTTATATGGTAGCAGAGCTGAGATTTGAAGTTACAGCTCATCCCTCAGCTTGGAAAAATAAATGCCCCTCTCTTTTATGAACCTGTGAACTTGCGGATAGAACGCCATAATAGCCACATAACCACATATAGATCTTTCCTTCAGTAAGAATCTGTTGAGCACCTACTAAGTGCCGCCATTATTCTAGGCAACATAGGATACATACTTTCAAACTTTAAGTACAAACATGCATATGTACACACACACACACACACACACACACACATTTACACACAGGGATAAAAATGGAGGAGCCAAAATCTGATTCTAGTCACACTAGGGGAAAGTTACCACATGAGGGAAGCTTTCTTTACTTCTCCAACAGTAAAAATGACTATCACAAACTTGATTTCTGGAGTACTGAGAGGGAAGATCTCCGATACTTTTGTTGGCGGCATTAACTTGACATGTTTGCATGTGTTTGCAAGGACATGTAAAATATGCTTCTGGGCTTATTAGCCACATCTCTCTCCTCCCTCTCTTTCAATTCTGTCTCTTGTCTGTGGTACTTCCCACGTGCCTTTGGTCTTTCTTGTCCTCACATACATGCGTAACAAGGCCCGTTTCCGGGTGCTTATCGTACACCACGTACTTTGCTAAGCGTCCCATGAACAGTGTCTTATTACATCCTCCCAACCAGAGCTACCCCGAGGTCATGACAGAGCCAGGACTTAACACAGCTGTGTTTGCTCCCAAATGGTGCTCTTAACCACTAGACTTTCCATTGTGCTTTTGTTCATGCAAACACCCTCACATGCACTCCTTTTTCTTTAAGGCATGCATACATGCAAGCATTTCATCAACATTAATTGGTGTTTTCTTCTTGCTAATCAATGTGTTGGCCCTCAGGATACCAGGAATATTCCTTGACCTTTGGAACCTCCCCTGCCTACGTTCATGGCTTTTACACAGCAGTGATCTTACTTGGACCAGGGTAGGAACCCCAGAAACAGAAACTCCCTTTTCTTTAGTCTTAAGTGGCTTCTTATGTAGACAGATGGAAGGTGTTGATTCTGTTTGGTCTGGAATGCTCATACACTGCTCTTGGACTTCAAATTCTCTTCCTTTAGATTAATATAAAGTCACTGCGCAAACCTGGTTAGGAGCGTGGGTGGAGGTGGCGAGATTACTGCACAGGAGTATGCCTTGAGGCAGGAGGTACAAACAGAGCATCCCATGTGCTGGGTGGAGACTTAGGGCTCAGGTCCTGGCTCTGCCCTCTCACAAGTTGTGTGACATTGCCCAGGCCACTGGCCCCCTTGGAGCCTCACTTTCCCCTTTTATACAAATAGAATCATCATTTCTATTTTGCACCCTTTAGAGAGTGTTGGGAGAAAAAAAATGAAATCATTAAGATGCTTTATACACTGTAAAATTTCAAGGAAACTTAAGATGCTTCTGTGTTGTTATAACTGATAGAGTATATAATCAATGTGAGGGAGATTAAAAAATTGACTGAGGAAACAAATATTCAACTTATTTCAAAAGAATTTTTGCTTATATTTTCAGTCGAAAAGAGTTCATTGGTTAAACCCTGGCTTTAGAGTCAGAGAGCTAGATTTAATCCTACTCGTGTTATTATGAATCAAATGACCCTTGCCAAGTCACAGCAACTCTCTGAGTCTCAGTTTCCTCACCTGTACAATGGGACCAAGAGACCTTATCTCACAGAGTAGTTGTAATAATTTAATGAGATACTGCATGTAAGGTTCTTGACCTTGTACATGGCACATCATAAACGGTGCTGTGTTTATTTCTCAGTAGGTTCATGTGGCTCTGAATGGAACAAATCAGAGTGGCAATTCTGGGGATACTGTAAGGAGGCGGCTATGGTAATAATAGGGCTTCCTAATTGCATAGTGTCAACTCCTATTGTATCTATATTGCACCAACAGAAGAACCGGCACTTGTGTTAGAGAATAGCAGATCTCTAGCCCGAGGGTGCGGCCTCTGTCTGGTTATGCTCCATACCCCAAATGTCTAGCCAGGGCCTGACACAGTGGATGCGCCATGAATACATGTTGAGTGAATCAGCGAAAGGATAAATGCATCAACCGGGCAGGACTTGAGAATGATAATTCGGGGAATGGAAGAGCCCACGGAGAACACAGTCAAAAGCCTCACACATCTCCACGGCTGTCCGGTGGTAAAGGGGACAATAATTTTGGGGGTTCCTGGAGACCAGATCTTGGATCACCGGGTGGAAAGGAAAGGGAGGCGATTTTGGCTTAGTCGAGCAGAACAGTGAGACATGCTGAGAGGTGCAAAGGCCGTCTTCCAGCAAGAGGGAGTTCTCCGATTCTGGAAATATGAACAGTGTGACTCAGGCGTGAGGTTAGGTGTTACATGGCCAGTAAGGGAACCTCCAGCCCTGATTCTGACTGATTGCATGAATGGTGAAGGATAGGTCTTGGGGTCTGCCCTAAAGGATATGGACAGCAGGACGCACACATCTTCGACGGTTTTCTGAGAAGTGGTGTCATTGTCTCCAGGGTTTGATGAGTGAGTGAGGAAAGGGGCTTGTAAGTCCTCAATTCATCAAAATGACCAAAGAATGTGTCTCTGTGTCAGGGTAGCCCCAACGTCAGCACCACTGTCACCAGGATCTTGTTTGTGCCGCGCAACCTTTAAGGATGAACAAAACTAAAATGCACTTCTCCCTCCATGGCCCCCGCCCACGCCTCCTGTTCCTCTTCTTGTCTTTTTTCCTTCTCCCCCTCCACCTCCTTTCTTAACTTGATACGCACCAATTTCATTGACAATGTGTGAAAAAGAGAGCAATGAACATGCATCTCTGTTTCAGAGAGTAGCGTCAGAAAGGACAGAGTTTAACAGCACAAAAGAAGAAAAACACAAATGGTCCCAATTCTGAGCAAGAAGGACAGACATGCATTTATTATTAATATCAGTAAAAAGTGTAGCTGTATTTATTGCATGCTATGCAAATGAGATTTGTAATCTCTCACTAAATCCTCAAAATGGCACTGTGTGTTAAGCACTTGTTATTATCAGTTTATGTATCAGTAACGTATGAGGAAACTATCTAGGAGGTGAAGAGATTTTGCCCAAGGCTACACAGCTAACAAGGAGCGGCGCTGGGATACAGACAGATCAGTCTGACTCCACAGTCCGTGTGTTTTAACACTTGCTATGTTGCCAGTGGCCAGGAGCCAAGTCCTGATATGTTCATTATCTCATTATTGCCCCACTACGAATGTCAGAGGAAAGCGTATCATTTCCATTTTACAGATAGGAAGACTAATCCTAGGAGAGGTGTCCTGACTGTCCCAAGTCCCATAGCTAGTAAATGGTGAAACCAGTATTTGAACTCAGATCTGCTGGTCTGGAAGACCCTGACCTTCCTGTGTCCATGCAGACTGCTTACAGATGAGCAAAACAGCCAGAGGGAATAACAACAGGTGCATCGTGATCCCTCAAGAGCACTTCGCCATTCCAGATGCTCTGCATAAGTCTGTATATTATTGTATAGTATTCAAATGTATGGGTTTTAGGAACCCTTAGGCATATTCTTCTCAAAGTTGCCTCACACTCAGCCTTAAATAGTTTACAAGGAAATACCTCCTTTCTCCCTCAAAAGAGATCTGTCAAGTGTACAGGATAAGATTCTTCATCCCTGGAGTACCTGTGGGAAAACTGCAGCTCAGAGAGGGGAATTAACTCATCCAAGATCACACAGCTGGTAAAAAGGTGAGCAGACCCATCTAGTCAGGGGGCTCTCAGATAACGTTTCCCAGCAAGGGAAAAGAAGGCAGGTGCAGATACCATCCTGGATGCTCATTCACAGCTCTGTGCAGTCTTACAAAAAGGAATTCAGGTCCCACCTGTACGCTAGCACCTGAGCTAACCCTGACCTTGTGAATTGCTCCATACAATTACTTGTAATGCTCCTGCCTCTCTGACACCAGGAGACAGAGATGCCCAGAACCCAGTACAACTTGGTATAATCCTCCAGTCCTGTATGGTTCACTTTAAGCCTCCTCCTTCCACTGAGCTCAGGGGAAATCCTTTGAGTGAGGATGGACCCAGAGGGATGAGGATGCTGAGGAACAGTCCCTCAGGTGTCCTCCTCGGTGACATCCCAACCCTCCTCTGAATGCTTGATGGTGCCGAGTCCCCCAGGTCATTTTGGTGGGTCTCCCCCCGACGGAACCAAGTGCAGGGACCATGGGTATACTTAACCCAAATCTGTCTGTTTTAATCACTCTCCTCTGGACAGATAAAAGCTTTCCATAGGATTGCTCTCTCAAGCATTCCTCTGCGGCTTTGATACCGGCGATTAAATCATGGAAGCAAAACAAAACAAAACAAAAAAGGGACCAGCTCCAACCTTTAGCTTTTAATTTTTTTAGCCTCATGAAAGAAACCAGATTGTTGACCTAAATTCCCCCTTTCATCCCCTCATCCTCTCACCTCTGCTTGCATTCTGCCGGCAGAGGTCCCACAGCTAGTGGGCATCCTTAAATTGAAGGGCCTGCAACTGCCTGCCTCCCTGCCTCCCAGCGACCTCACATCTCCCGCCGGGAACCCAGGCTGGGATATGTGAAGTCACCGGGCTCTCAGAGTCACAGAATCCGAGATGGCGGGACCTCTGCGACCAGCTGGTGTAACCCTCCCATCTCACAGGGAGGGAAAGTGAGGAAGCCCAGGGAGGGGAGCTACTTATTCAGTGACCCACAGCACAGCTGTGGCAGAGCCAGACACAAGGACCTTGACCGTGCGTGGAAGGTCATTCCCACGGAAGGAAAGCACCGCGGGGCGGGGCTTTGGCTCTGGAGTCAGACAGACGGTAGTCAGAACTGTGGTTCCCAGCTAGGTCCTTGAGGGGAAAAACACTTAGCCTCTCTATGCCTCGGTTTCCTCATCTGTCAAAGGAATATTAATAAACCTCACCTCACAGGCTTGTCCGTACTTAGTAGAGAGACCACTACACAAAAGCTTTCAGAAACTGATGGTTACTATTATTTATTTGAAAATGCTACTTTTTCACTGGCAGAAATGCCCTGGGTAGAGGTTTTTTGTTTTTTGTTTTTTTTTTCCCCCTCCTATATCTACTCTTCCAATGAGAGAAAATAAACAATAATACAAACTGGATATAAATTGTCATTTCTTGCTAATTCTCCTCCCTAGACAGTGATGAAAGAGAGTCAGATGTTATCGGAGCTCATTTTGCACTGAGTTAAACCATCCCGGGAAAACATTCTAGGAAAAACCACAGGACGGAGGCATAGCTGGGATCCCCCTCAGCTGTGGAGGAATTTTGAACTTGAAATTAGGAAACTTGAATTTCAGTCCTTTCTGCCACTCAGTGCTCTGTGACCTTGAGCAGGGGACCTCACCTCTCTGAGTCTCAAGTACTCTCATTTGCACATAGTGCCTATCATACAAGGCTGCTGTGAAGATTATTTGAGACACTTTGGCCTGGAAGCAGCCACCTACATGTTCAACACACGGCAGGTGCTTCAGAAATGCATATTCATGCAGAAACACTGAAGTGCCCCTCCCCAGTGAGGAAGATTTCCTTTGTGTGGTGACCATACCACCAGTTTTTATGTCTTCCTAATAGATCTTGCTCTACTCAAAATAGGAATTGAGTAAACTGAGGCATTGTGTCTTAACGAGAGAAAGATTCTGAACTGGGAGTAGACAGTGGAAGATGGAATAGACCTTAGAAAAATTTCAGTGGGAGAGCTTAGGAAACTTGTTGCATGAGGATGTAAAAGTTTTCCAGGCCTGTCCTAACAAAGGCCCACAACCTTGGTTGCTTAAACAACAGACATTTATTTTCTTACAATTCTGGAGGCTAGAAGTCTGAGATCGGAGTATTGGTGGCGTTGGTTTCTTCTGAGGCCTGTCTCCTTGGTTTGCGTATGGCTCTTTTCCCTGTATTTCCCATGATCTCTCTGTACATACTTGTGTCCTAAGTTCTTCTTCATATAAGGACACCAGTCGTGATGGGTTAGGACCCACCTACCCATCTCGCTTTAATTTAATTACCTCTTTAAAGACCCTATCTCCAAATACAGTCATAGTCCAAGGTACTGGGGGTCATGACTTCAACATCAGAATTTTGGGGGAGAAGGGGAGACACAATTCAGCCCCTAACAGATGAAAAGGAAGATCGAGGCAGCCAAGAGCATGACAGCAACCTTGGGGGGAAAATTAAGTATGGACGCTGGAAGTTGGAAGAAACCTGAGTCAGAAACCAACAGACAAGGAGGCTAGAAACGAAAGTCCTGAGGCTGAAGGACCAGCTCAGGAAGGCACCCCAAATTCCAGATAGACAGCAGGGCCCAGGCAAATCTCATATCCCAGTGAAGTGGGACGAGCCCAATAGAGCAGATTACTCATTGGTAATAAAGAACCATTGATTCCTAGTTAATTGTTTAGGCCCAGGCAGAAGAATGACATGACAGAAACCTCCCGCCCTGCAGTGCAATCCAACTTGCTTGTATCGGTGCTGTAGAGTTTACAGAAATATGTCTGGCAGGGATCATACCTTAAAACAGTCCACAATCAAATGTTTGGCACTTTGCCCTTAAGATCCTGGGTCTGGGAATCCTATAGGCCTAGACTCCAAGCTGGGTTGCCTTGGACAATCACTTCCCTTACCCATGCCTCAGTTTACATTGAAGGGTGGACAGTACTGATAGCTTTGTTGCAAAGATTAAGTGAGGAATTAATGTAGAGCACTCAGTATTTAGTGAGTTCTGGATAAAGGCTAACATACTCTTGCAGAGAAGGCAGAAATAAGGAGGTATCCCCCTCCCTTTCTGTCTTCCCTTATTTTTCACTTTCAACGACAAACTCTAGGGAACACCTACAGTATACCAAGCTTTATGTTGGATGCTGGGCATGTAAACATGAAGCAAAGAGACATTTGGGAACAGAGACATTGAGTAAGTGCTTTAGTGTTGAGTTTTAGGATAGGGCAGAATATGATGAATACACGGGAGGAAGATTTTTTGGTGCCTGGGGTGGTCAGACAAAGCTTCCCTGGTTAGTGTCTAAGCCAGTAATCCTTAGAGGATGCTCTCAAAGCCCAGCATATTCTCCCATACTCTGTACATTCCTGGTCCAGGTTCTGGCAACCCCCCTGCATGCTTTCTGCTTTTGGGCTTTTCTCCTCTGTAGATGTTCTTGCTCTCTGGGATGAGGTCGAATGGGTAGATGAGAAGAAAGAGAGTCAATAAAAATAAATAAATAGCAAGGTTCTGGGAGCATAGGAACCCCTGTTCACATCAAGTATAGCTGCAGGAGGGGAGGGGTGCATTAGAATGGCCAGGTGATCTGGGTTTGAGTGACCCATTCCTTACAACAAGTCCCTTTCCTGGTCTGGGCTTTGACTTCTCCCTCTGTGCAATGTGCCCAGATGTGTTATCAGTCTGAAAAGGGGCTCTTGTCTATAGCCATACCACTCTGAGTGCACGCAATCTTGTCTAAAAAAAGGGCTCTTGCACATTTTCATTGTCTGGTTCTATGTGCTTATATCATTGAGACAGGTATATGCTAATTATATGTAGATTGCATGCAAAATTGTATGTGACCTTCCGTCTTGCCACATGGGAATATATCCTTAGGGAGCATCCTCTCGTTCCACACAGATGGTGCTAACTTCATACTGACTTGCGCTGTAGTTTTCACTACACCTCTATTTTCCTGGAGAGGTGTGGGGAGGGGCTGTGTGGAGAGAGGCTGGGTACTCTTGTGTCCTCCAGGGGATACTGTTCTGTGTCCTGCATGGAGGTACGCGGAGGAGGGGAACCTAAGCATGCACGCGTTGGGAATGCCGTAAGGCATCCAATTCAAATCAACACCAATTTTTGAGCACCTTTTACTTACAAGGAAGCATTCTAACAGTGAACAAAAGAGCTCTTAAATTCTAGCAGGGGATCATTTTAGTCAGACCCCTCCTTTTGCAGAGAAGGGACATGAGGCTCTATGACTTGTCCCAGGCCAGGTTACCTGGGACAGGTAACCGAATCCCGATCTCTGGCACCCAAGCCCAGGTTCTGGGCTGGTAGTACAGGGGTGCTTTCCTCCCAGCTCCCTGTAATGTGACTACTGTTGATTGAGCTATTTTCATGCAGAAATAAATCCCCCTCACCACTCTACACCCCCATCCCTACTGAAGCTCAGTGATTTTCTTTCGCCACTTATACTCCAGGAAAATATTTCCCTCTGAACTTCTAAAGCCACTGCTTCAAGGTTCTCATTTCCCTTAATGCGTTTCCTCTTGGTTCCACTGAAAGCCCTCTCTTTGCCCTTCCTCTCTGCTTCCCGGGGCTGAGCCGCCCCTCATTCCTTAGCTCTGTGTTGCGGAATCTGCCTTTTCTCACTTCTTCCCCCTTCTCTCTCAATTGCAAACAGAGGTGGCCTGAGATCGAGTCCCAAGCCCCGGGAAGGTTCTGAACTGAGGGCACCCTACAGATGTGTAAACACTTTACCTTGCTAACCAGGCCAGCCGCCTTCCAAAGGCAACAGGAAAACCAGGGACTGGGAGCCCCTGGCAAAATAAAAACCTGTAGGGAGAGAGAGAAAAAAAGAGAGAGGGGAAAAAGGATCCTGTTTCAGATTTTAATTCTCTCATTAGAAGACCCTCATTTTCTTTTTATGAGGGACAGGGCTAAGCTGGGGGAGGGAGGAGAGGTGAGCTAAGAAGTGGGGGGGGGGATGAATATGGTGGCTCCACGAACCGTAATTCTAGTTGGTTCCCACAGTGGACAGCAACACCTAGATCTGGGGCAACTCACTCCAAGCTCGGAGTCAGATCTTGGGCTCTGGAGGGAGTCAATAGGAAGGCAGCTTTTAATATATAGTCTCCTGGTATCATCTAAGCTGACAGGGATCTATGATTTCTAAGTAGGGTTTGCCAGTGGATTTAAGGAGGACGTGGGCTTTTTCGAGGCTTCATCCTGCTAGCCCTTGATCCATCAGGCAAGATGCCTTCCGAGTGGCCCTCTGTCCCTCTCTCGGGCCGTTCTGACTTTTGTTTCCAGTCATTTCCTACTTTTTGTCTTCGACATCTCCCCTGAACCCTCCAGCACCTTGAACAGGAACTCTCATTTGGACGGCCATGGTATGCTGAGGGTGCTTTATCTGCTGTGTCTTTTAAGTATGGCAACATATTTAAAGACAGATGAAGGAATTAAGTCATTTTGCCCCAGACGTACAGCTAGTAATTGCTGTCGTCAGGATCCAAAGCAGATTACCCTGAGTCCAAAGATCTTGCTTTCTACTCTGTGAAGAACACATTTCTGTCCTCTGATTCTCGCTGTCCCTTAGCCACAGAGACATAAATTAGTGCCTTTGATTCTGTTTATTCTTAAAATCCCTGCCTTTTCTCTTCTCCTGCTCTATTTAGAATCATTCCTGTGCCTGCTATGGCAAGATGCTGGACAGGGTAGCGAGATGACCCAGACACAGCCATTGCTCTCGAGAAGCAAATGGTCTAGCAGGGAGGAGGTAACAGTGAGGATGCAGGCAACTCCAAAACCAGAGAATAAGTGTCGAGTTTCCTAAAAGTGAAGTGAATTCGGAGGAGAGAATGATGACTACTCACAGGGCAATCAGGGAGGGCTTCTTGGAAGAGGTGCCTTGTGGGTTAGTCATTGGAAAATCTGGAATAAAGAAAATCAGACTGACTTCGTATGTGACAGGGAACTTCACCCAATCCCCTCCTTTGCCAGATGAAGAACCAAGACCCAGAAGAGGTACCTGGTGCTTCATCAAGGTTGCCCCGACTGTAAGAGCAGGATGACTCTGCAAGGAGACTCTGTCCATTACCTGAAAGACTTGGGGGCAGGGAGTGGGAGGAGAAGTGTAGGTGGGCCTGGAGGCTCAGCCAAGACTGCTGGCCATGTCAGCTGTTAACAGAGAGATTTACACGAATTCCAAGGTCCCAGTGCCCACACAGGAGTGAAGGCTGTGTGGGCCTCCTCTACTGGTTTGCTGAAAGCTCATCATGCTCATTTGCTGAGCACTCTTAGCAGGTGCACACTCAGAGTTATGGTGACCGCGACGATTCTCCAGCTGAGAGTAGGCACTGTCCTTCTAAATGAGCATCTTTTATTCACTCACAGCTCCCTCTCTTTCTCCTCACACCTGGCCTCATACATCAGCCGAAACTTAAAATGCACTCGTAATTAGAAAGTCCTCTTCCCCATTCAACAGCTTCATCTGTGCCAAGGACACTGGGTATATTCCAGAAAGGCTGGGGCTGGTGAGTAGAAAAATAATTAGATCCGGAGAGAATCCACTAAGCTACTTCCTGGGATTCCCAGGGTAAGTCTGGAGATGCCTGGCTTGGAACTTCCGCCAAATATTGAACTAAAACTTGTGACCCGCCCCAGGTAGAGGGTGTGAATCAGATCCCTGGGGACATTAGTGAGGCTGGGCAGGTGCCATAGAATGAGTGCACAGGACAGTGAATCCCGGGGTCTGATGGATCTAGGATCCACTTACCAGCTAGCTGGCCTCGAACCTGCCTCTTCACCTCCTTTAATTCCCGTATCCTCATTGGTTAAACTTATTATCACCACTGTAGGAGTGTTACATGGATTAAATTAACTAGTATATATATATATATATGGACCTTAGCACAATGCCTGGCCTGCCATGAGGCTTGGGGGATTTTGTTCATTATCATTAACTCTTACATAGGCATCCCCATCATCTTTTTATGTTAACAGAGCACTCATTTTATATATACAGGCATTAGTGTTAGAGAGAAGCAAGCTGAATTGGGACTCAGGAAGTTTGTCAATGACTCAGTGTAACCAGACGAATGCCTCCTCCCATTCTCTGGGTCCCAACTCCCTCGCCTGTTAAGCAAAGGAGTTGGAGGAAATAATCTATAAATGTCTTTCTCGCTTGGCTATTAAGTGTGTTTCCTTTCTTTGAGGGCAAGGCTAGCCAAGACTCCTATTAGAGATAGAAGCTCTGGCGTTTCAGCACTTGTCCCTTACTTTTTAAGCCAACTTTCCCAACAGTGCAACACCACGGATCATTTGATGACGGCTAAAGGCAGATGCACACTGTATAGTAGGGACACCCTTGTAAAGGAGCATCTTCTATTCGTTATTATTTTCCTCTGTTTCTCCTCTCACCTCTTATGTCATCCTGCACTGGAAATTCCCTCTTCATTAGAAAGTCCTCTTCCCCATCCCACGGCTTTGCAAAACCATGGTTGTCAGATTTTTATTATTATTGCTTTAGTTGTGGCATTTTCTTTAGATGGAGTACCCCTTCTTCAAACAAAAGTCTTTCTTGTATGCTTCCTATTCAAAACCAATAAAAGTGGAATGGCATGGGGGAAAGCTGTGGTGAGAATGCCCCGGACCCAACGTGCCCATCCTCTCAGCTCCTGCAACCCTCGCCTTGCCCTCGGGGTGGTCCCAGAGGCACCATTTAGTGACGGCCAGGATCTCACAGAGCACTTTGCAAGCCACTAGTCTAGGACATCCTGATATAACTTTTATCAGAGAGAAATAACCTACCCTCCTCTTCTTCCATCCTTTATTTATTCATCTTTCTCTTTTGGGGCCACATAGGGCTGTATGACAAATGTTCTTATACCTCGCGTGACCGAGGATGGGTCGTGGGCATTCACACCGTCGGTGACCAAGGCAACAGAGACCCACGCTACTTTTTCTCCTTGAAGACAGACCGGGCCCGGCAAGTGACCACCATCAATGCCCACCGCAGCTACCTCCCAGGCCAGTGGGTATACCTAGCTGCCACCTACGATGGGCGCCTAATGAAGCTCTATGTGAATGGTGCCCAGGTGGCAACCTCTGGGGAGCAAGTGGGCGGCATCTTCAGCCCACTGACCCAGAAGTGCAAGGTGCTCATGCTGGGCGGCAGCGCTCTGAATCACAACTACCGGGGCTACATCGAGCGCTTCAGCCTGTGGAAGGTGGCCAGGACTCAGCGCGAGATACTGTCAGACATGGAAACCCACGGCCTCCACACTCCTCTACCTCAGCTCCTCCTGCAGGAGAACTGGGACAATGTGAAGCGTACCTGGTCCCCCATGAAGGACGGCCACAGCCCCCAAGTAGAATTCAGCAACGCCCATGGCTTTCTGCTGGACACGAGTTTGGAGCCCCCTCTGTGTGGGCAGACGTTGTGTGACAACACAGAGATCATCACCAGCTACAACCAGCTCCCGAGTTTCCGCAGGCCCAAGGTGGTACGCTACCGCGTGATCAACCTGTACGACGACGGCCACGAGAACCCCACGGTGAGCCGCCAGCAGGTCGACTTCCAGCACCGGCAGCTGGCGGAGGCCTTCAAGCACTACAACATCTCCTGGGAACTGGAGGTGCTGGAGGTGAACAACTCCTCCCTGCGCCACCGCCTCATCCTGGCCAACTGTGACATCAGCAAGATTGGGGATGAGAACTGTGACCCCGAGTGCAATCACACGCTGACCGGCCACGATGGCGGGGATTGCCGCCACCTGCGCCACCCCGCCTTCATGAAGAAGCAGCAGAACGGGGTGTGCGACATGGACTGCAACTATGAACGGTTCAACTTTGATGGCGGAGAGTGCTGTGACCCCGAAATCACCGACGTCACTAAGACGTGCTTTGATCCCGACTCTCCACACAGGTAAGCCCTTACGGGGCAGAATATGCCCCATTGAGAGCTGAGCTTCATGTCCTATGTTTAATAGATAAGGCGCCCGAGGGTTACAGGAGTTTTGCAATGCACACAGCAGCTTCATGAGCCAGGCGAGTTTCTTACTCAAGTCGTCATGGGGACCACAGGCAAACAGTTCATTACAAAAACGTATATATTGAGCGCCTACCGTGGGCTCGGAAGGGAGACAGAGCTTTGTCTTCTCGAAGAGCTCAAAGTTTAAATTGGGTGGCACGAGCTGAGTCCAGATAGATAGCTGTCATATGGTATGTGGCAGAGGGGGTGAGAGGTGTGCTGTCCACTAAGGTAGTCCCTGGCCACATGTGACTGTTTAGATCTGTTAAAATTAAATGCAATTTAAAATCCAGTTCCGGGGTTTCACTAGCCACATTTCAAGTACTCTGTATTTGCACAGGGTAGTGTCTACCATTCCAGACAGAGCAATCTAAAGCACATCCGTCATCACAGAAAGTTCTCTTGGACAGTGTTGGTGGAGCTGGGGTCAGCTGGGGCTAGACAACCTGGGTTCAGATCTCAGCTCTGCTACTTCCGCACTTTGTGACCTCTTACGTACTGTTTCTTCACGTAAAAATTACAGTAGCTGCTTTGTCAAGTTGCTCTGAGGATTAACTGAGCGAGGGCATGTGAAAATACATCCTCTCTTACAGTGGCTAGCACTTAACTTAATTCTCAGTAAGTCTACTGGTCATGACTTGTGTAATGAAAGGCAGTGTGTTGTGTTTAGAGACTGCCCTAGGGGATTAGAGAGAAAAAGTTGACTTGCACCTTGACTATATTAGGGAAGCCCTTTTTGAGAAAGGTGGCATTTGACCAAGATCTTCAAGAACAGGTATAATTTGAAGTACAATAGAACAAGTTTGGAAAGCTAATGAACAAGGTCAATAGAAGAGGTATAACAGGGCAAGTCTAGAGATACAATGTCAACTTGAGGACCACAGGTGAAAACAAAATTGTACTCTATTTGGGATTCATGCTAAATGAGTAGATTTTAGCTGCACTTGCTACAGAAACAAAAAAAGAAGGAGGTAACTGTGAGATGATGGTATGTTAATTTACTTCACTACAATAATCTTTTTGCTATCTATATGTATCCTATAACATCATGTTGTATACCTTAACTATACACAGTAAATAAAATTTACTTAAAATTAGGTATAATTGCTTCCAAAGGTTGGTTTGGAAGAGAAGGGAGGATACACCAAGCAGAGGGACTTTATTCTCATATACCCCTGTGAAGAGGGCAGAAATGTGGTCTAATGCCTCAGCCTCTGTCGTGGGTTATCAACTAGAACCAGTAATCCCAAAGTGTAAGCCAAAGGTGAACCCGAGGGTGACCTGTATTCGATGCAGGACCTGGAATCACTAGTTTCAAGCCAGAGAGACAGTCAGTATCCACTTTCTTGTTTTTCCCAGATTCACGCTGAACTTTCCTGTTCTGTCCAACACACAGGACCCTGGACTTGCTGATGGCTCGAGCACATTTGCCAACCTCTGCAGGTTTTCTGCTGACTCTTCTCTTTATGTCTCTCTCAAAAGAGCAAGGGCCTCCCGTGCACAGACAAAATACCTGTGTGCACAGGATTGACGATGCTGGCAGGAGAACGTCCTGCCTGGCAGCAAGTCAGAAAGCACATCAGCTCAGCCCCGTGGCACCAGGAGGGGCCCTGGACTCTCACCTTGGCTCTGACACTTGAGTAGCCCATGTGAGAAGCAGCCTTGGTGTGTGTGGCCAGTCCCTTCCAGGTCACAGAGCACTGTCTTTGCTCTCATTTGGGCCTTGCCAGAACTTGGCAATGGAGGCAAGGCAGGGGTTAACATTTGCATTTGACTGATGGGAAAATAGAGGAAACTTAGAGAATGAAGTACCTTAGCCAAGTTCACAGGTCAAGAAAGTGATTAGGCTAAATCACAAATGCAAGTCTTCCATGATTAGGGTAGTGTGTTCTCCACTGAGCTAGACTCCCAGGAGGTACCTCTGTGCCCAGGCAGAGTGGGCAGGGGGGGACAATGGGCATAGCTGGAAGTCAAAATCATCCATTCATTTGTACATCCATTCATTTGCCCTTACATGCATTTGTACAACAAAAGTTTATTCAGCACCTGCCAGGTGCCAGGAAGGTGGGTACCCCTAGCCCTATTTTGCTGAAGGAAATCCAGGATTCAGAAAGATGAAGAGACTTGCTGAAGGTCACCCCACTAATAAATGGGCAGCTTGGATTTGAATCCAGGGCTACTTGTTCCAAAGCTCCCACTGAAGGGGGATATGTTTAAATGCGAGGAACAGTAAGGGGCGGATTCAAGGAAGGGGATGGCAGGCAGAGTGGCTTTTAAAAAGCCTTGGGCGAAAGCCGATGACTGTGGCTGGGCAGGACCAAGGGCAGCCGGCCCCTGCGAGAGCCGTGCTGGTTCGCAGGGGCTGTGGGGCCCCAGGTTCCAGATACCTCACAATCAGCAGACAGCACTGGCAGGCTCCAAAGGCCTCCTCTTTTCTAAGTCACGGGACTGCATGCCCAGAATGTCTGGGAGCGGCCATGTGCCAGCTGTGACCGCTGTGATCAGGGCTTGTTTGTTTGCTGGCTGGGAAATCTGTGTGCCCTCGCTGAGCCCCACCAGGCCATGTGGCATCTCCTGATGAGGCTGGAGGTTACTGGGCCCTGGCAGAATCAGCTCTCCTGTGTGCACAGAAACCTGTGGAAGGTTTGCTTTGTGACTTTAAACAAAACAGGGAGGAAGGGAGGGAAAAGGAGGGAAGGGAGGGAGAGAGAGAAGGGGAAGGAGGGATGGAAGAAGGAAGGAAGGAACAAATCTATATCAGAAGCAGTGAAAATTAGATTGACATTATTTAGGTGATTTTTAATAAAAAGCTGAACTTAATTCTCATCCAGTTCTCTCTCTCTCTCTCTCTCTCTCTCTGTCTCTCATCTCTCATCTTTCATCTCTATTTCTACCTCTTTCTTTCTTAACAGTTGCAAAATCACTACTTCCCAATCTACTGTGAAGACCAGTTTTGTTTCTTCCTATACATTATAAAACAATACCTTTGTAACAGACAACAAAAATGAATTGACATAAAAGCAAAATGCCTCAAGAATGGTGCAGCAGTGACAGAGAGGGTCTCCCACACGTTTCCGAGGGCTGCCTCACCATTTCTCTACTCATTGTGCCATAGTTAGTGGGAAACAGTCTGCGGACTGCCCACTTTGAGTAGCATTGATTAAAACTCATCATTCTGACAATTTCTGTAGCAGTTCCCTTGGGTAAAGTGAGATCCACCAGTAGTGCAGCTGGGCAGATTGGCAGACTCTAGCAGAGAAGTACGATTCCTTTTTAACACCTTTAAACTCTTACTTTTTATCTAATAGTCATCAGGCCCATTGGTCCATGTTCTCAGGAATGCATGTGCTACAAGAAAGCACCCAGTTCCAGTAGAGAGGTTGCAGAAGACATCAAAATGGTACTTGGAAACATCCTCAAAGAATCTGAGTCCAGCCTCCTTATCCCCAATAGGGGGAAACTGAGGCCAAAGCTCACCCAGTTCTATAGTGGTGAATCCTGAGGGAGGGAGGGGCTCCAGATTTCTGACCCCTGGCCATCTGCAGTGAGTCAGTTTCCCAGCACTGCCCTGACATTCTTGTCTGCACAGACACCTGCTACCTCACGTTCTGTCCTTGCTGTCTTCTCCTGAGAGCTTGGGATTGTGAAGTGCTGAGTGAATGAGTTTGGAAGGGAATTGGATAATGGCCTTGGGTTTCCATGAGCTGCTTCAGAACTGTCAGAGCTGCGTTGGCAGTGGGCTTTCCTTATTAAGTGGCAGTGATAAGGACAGCTAACTGAGGATGTTGATGAAGGGGGCTGGGAGCCCTGTCATATAACCATTTAAACATGTTTAGCCTGGAGGAGAAAATTCTCCCAGGGCCAAGATCACAAGGTCATGACACACACACTTCAAGTCTCTGAAGGCCTGTCCTGCAGAAAAGGTAGTAGGATTATTCTATATGGCTTCCAAGCCTTGTTTGGGAGCAGAGTGCTGCAACTACAGGAGGCTGCCTTGAGCTGACTCGTAGAGGATGTCATCTCCAGTCAGGATGGTCTTTCTGGGGAAGAGCTTTGTGTGTACGTGAGTGAGCTCCCCATCACCAGAGGCATGCAAATCAGCACTGACAGGCCATGGCCAAGAATACAGCACTGGCAGAGAAGGTGGCCTTCATGGTATTGGCCTGGAGCACTGCACGGTCCAATTTTGTCACTGATATCTTATTCTATATCATTTTAGGACACCAAATAGTGACGGTGTCTCTTCTCTTTACCAGGCACTTATTGGGCATATTGAGCTCTGCCAGCTTCTCTGCTGTTCACTGGGGGTGTTGCCATGAGTTGGACACGTTCCTCACCATGGAGGGGCTTCCACTTTAGCGGGAAAATCATAAGAAAATCTGATCTGTAAGTTTAGAGACACACAATGGGACAGGAGACCTAAAAAGCAGAGATTTATTCTGACGGGGGCAGGGGGGGTGGGGGGGGGAGGCAGCTCAGCTGGAGGAGGCGTGACGTGAGTAGGCAAGCAGGAATCGGCAGCCCGTTGAGAGGTAGAGACACAGACTGCATCATCAGGGTCCTAGCAGGGAACAGATGGCACGTTCAGACAGAATAATTAAGGAGAGCTGGAGGAGGGGGTATTCTGAAGGAGAAGCTATTTACAATGCTGTAGGCAGGACTCAGGACAACCAGCAAGGCCTAGCACTGTACTCCAGGGCAGGTGACCAGCAAACCATGTGGAGTCATTTCTAACCTTGGCCTGTAGGGGCGAGAGGAGGGAGAGGAGATGGGGCCCAAAGAGAGTGGCTGTGTGGAGCGGGTTTCCTGGCAGCAGCTGTCGCTCTCAGCCCAGGGAAGCAGCCAGGCTGAAGTCACCTGAACAGAAGGGGACCAGGAGAGTAAATTACACATTGTCACTCTCCCTGCCTTCCAGCCCCCTGCAGGTGCTTCCCATTGGGGGAACTAAACTGCAAGTCCCAAGGCCAAGGAACCTGTTGATGCAGCCCTAGGGGCCAGCCCCCCAGGGCACAGAGCAGGGTGGGAAGGGCTGGGGAGTGGATCAGGGTGAGCAAACAGACACTGTTTAGCACACAGCCAGCCAGGCCAGCCCATGCAGAGGAGCCGGTCAGCATGTCTGGGATCCAGACCGTGAGCAGAGAAAGGTTAATTTATCTCGTGGAAAACTTTAATATCAGGCTTCATCCTCCCTCCCTCCTTCCATTCCTCCTGCCCCCCTTCCTTGTCTTCCCTTCTGTTCTTCTTTTCTTCTTTCCATAAGTATTTGTTGGATGCTCCCCCTGTGTCAGCCCCATCACTGCTCTCCTGGAGCTCACCGCATCGCAGGTAAGACCCACGGGTCAACACCCCACTGCGGTCGCTGGTGTGAGGCCCAGCCAGGCGCAGCAGTCTGTGTGAGGAGTAACAGCCTTTGCATGAGACTGGCCAGTTAGAAAAAAGACATCCCAGGTGAACCTTGGCCATTCTCTCCGTTGGTGGAGACAGCCAGGTAGGCAGAACTTCATCTGCAGCCATTAGAGACGTCTACAAACAAGTGGAATGCGCTTCACACACCCTTTCATAAATGAAATGGAAAGCCTGGATATTAATAGAAAGTCCCAGTGTCAGGAAATCCAGGGGCATTTGACACTCTGGGCTGTAACCAGCTCCCTGTGAGAGGACATTGGAGCAACCCCCACCCCCTGCCCGGGTCCTGTTTGGGCCCCTCCAAACCGCAAGCTCTGGCACCCTCAAGTGACTGTCACCTCTGTTCACAAATATCTATTCATAAGGAATAGGATGGGTGGGAAAAAAGAAACTTCCCCCACACTCTGCTGTCGCCTAGGAAAACATCGCCTTTGTCTTCTCTTCATTATCAGTATTGTTTTTTAATGTAACAAGGGCATTCCCCTGGGGCCAGGGTTTTTAAAATTTTTTTGGACCCAAGTGAGCATTACTGGAAGTCTCACAAAAGGGGCTGTGATAAGCCTTGAAATCACCCCCTTGACCCCTCTGCTGGCAGCTGTGGCCCCCCTCAGCCTCTTCCCCTGTCCCTTATCAAGATCCAGTAAATGATTTGTCTTTTCTTGGTGGGGTTTCCCATGTATTTTCTGTGATGATCTCATGGAACATATATTTCCTTACTCCCCAGTTCCTTCTAAATCTAAAAAAGTTGAATGGAATCAGGGACTGTCAGAGCCGAAAGGAGTAGAGGGTCCAGCAGCAGAGGGTCCTCCTGCTACAGGTGAGACGCCCGTGCTCTCAAGGAGGCGCAGGTGCTGACCCAGGCCACACAGCCACAGTGGGGCTGAGCTGACACTGAGACGCAGGGTCTCACCTCCTGCTCCCATCCTGTTTCAACCGCCCCCCGCCCCATTGCCTTGATGTCGTAGAAGCCAGCTGTTTGGAACTCGGGAATGTTATACTGAGTATGGCCGTGTTCTCACCTGTCATCCATGTTTTGTTAAGACACCTCAGTATCCAGGGCACTGTGATAAATGCTTTAGGGATTCAAGACATAATCTCTGTCTTCAAGGTGCTTGTGTGCTGTGGTTTAATGACATTTTGTTACAGTCATTCGAGAGACGACAAGAAGGCAGATGACTAATTTCCCAGTGAACCACATAGACGTTTAAGGCTCCCATGAGCTCTGAGAAAAGGCAGGGTCACTGTGGTTTGGAGGAGTTAGGAAGGGTTTAATGGTGGAGAAGGGACACTGCAGGCTTCCAGCATGAACAGGCTTTGTCATGGTAGAAAAGAGCTGGTGGGCCGGCCAGACGGCGGTCTAATGGGGCAAAGGGCTTGAGGTCAGGAGGTGTTGGAAGGGTGCAGGAAAGAGGTGAGTCTGGCTGGGGCTTCGTGCAGGTAGATGCCATGATTTTTCTTCTTCCAGTTGTAGACCTTGAAGAATCAGGCTGATTTAGAATGCCAGAATTCAGTGGAAATAGATTCTAGCCTTAGCTCAGTAGTTCCGTAGCTGTGCCATCTTGGGCAAGTTGCTTAATCTCTCTGAGCCTCCATTTTCACATCTCTCGAAAGAAAATCATAATAATATCTACTGCCTGGTTCACACAATTGCCATGAGGGTTGCATAAAATGATACTCCAGAGAGAGTTCTGGGAAGAGTTAACCAGCATGCAGATGAAAGGGGGCATTGTTATTTTTTCAGTAACTTTGTTCATTCTTTTCCAGTAATCATGTAAAAGAAATTGCTTGGAATTTTATAATCAGAATATCAGGCTTTATTTAACGTGACTAATATTCATTAAAGCAATAACAGGAGTCAGGCCTGGTGTAGTGGAAAAATTATGCGTGTTGGAGACTGACCAGAGTTTGAAGCTTGGCTCCGCTCTGCACTAGCTGTCTGACCTTGGCACATTGCTCAGTAAGAGTCGCCGGTTTCTCATCTGTAAAAATTGGGTGATAACAGCTATCCTGTGGCATGTCATGAAACTTCAATGGAGTCATCTGTGTGAAACACCTGGTGTAGTGCCTGGCGCATAGTAGGTGCTAGAGAAAAGTTTCCTCCCTTCTTGCCTGCGCGCGTGGACACCATCTCCTCCCTGTCAGCACTGCTTCCTGGAGACTGCCTTCCTGCAGGCTCATAAAAAAGGCCTGGATGAAACTGCAGTATACAAATCGAGAGCATTTACCGAGATTACTTTCATTCTCAAAATTTTTTTTAAGGACTGGCCACAGAATTGATATTTTTAAATAAAAACCACATAACTTCTATCAAACTCATTGAGTTTACACACTAGTTTATTTTGAAAATGAACCAAATGTCTTGCTGTATTAGAGGACATATTTCCGTACAGAACCATCCCAGGCAGTGTTGGGATTGGTCATAATCGGGGATGTGCCAGACTGGCTGAAGTTACCCGATTGTTCGCCAGTGTGAGTGTTGACACACAGACACGCATACCCAGGCATACTTGTACACAGGGTTTGATTTCTCTGATGCAGCCTGGGTTTTCTTCATGCTGTTCTTCTGAACAAAGTCTACCTTTTCTCACAAGTTCCATCTGAGGACCTAGTACCTATGCCACTTTGGTCTTTGAGAGCAGAGTATAGGGGTGAATGAAGTTAAAAGAAGAACTATTCATGGCCCCTAAGGATGAGGTTAATAAGGAGCTCGAAACAGTGACCTGTGAGGCACAGTGGAGCAAATAAATAAGAACACAAGTTGTGGAGACAGAATATACTTCAGTGAAACCACTTAGCAGTTCTGTAACCTTGCACAGGTCTCTTCCTTTGTCAAAGACTCAGTTGCCTCCTCTGTAGAATCAGGGATGAAAGTAACAGTCTCCTGCATTGGGTGGTTTAGAGGGTTGGATGAAATCGTACACAGCCAACCCTTTAGAAGAGCGCCTGGCGCATGGTGAGCGCTGAAAATAGCAGTTGTTGCTGCTGCTGCCGCTGTTGTTTGGGGATTCCCCGTCTCTGGGAGCTCTTCTGACCTCTCACATGCCTGCCCCTGAATTCCCCGCCGCCTTCCAATCCTGAGCCCCCTCACTGGAATCTCAGGGCTGGAGGAGGAATCAGAGATGACCTAATCAATCACTCTCCACTACCAAGAGCCCTGCATGTACTAAATGCTAATGGATTCGTTTTCCCAGGAGATAAGCGGCATGCTACACTCAGTTTATGCATTTCCAAGAGAAAGCCAAGGTGTGTGTCTGGGATCCCAAGTGGGGGCTCATGGAATAGTGAGTGCGGAAGGAACTGGAAAGAAGCCAGGAGGGTGCCCACAGTGTGCTCAGGACCACAGCAAGCAAGCCCCCTCCTCGCCTGGGACTCTTGCCCCAGCACATCCTAGATCCTCAGAGTCTGCAGGTAAAAGTTGGGGACCTTTTGGAGGAACACACCAGGGAAGCCTCCCAACATGCCAGGATCTGAGGTGCCCCCTCTGTCCCCCTTCTCCTAGGTGTGTTCCCTGTCCCACCTCCCGGCCGCGTGCGAGTACTGGGTCCCCTTTCGAGGGCCTCAGCAGGAGGCAGTGGGGTTTTTCCACCCTGGGTTTGGCATACTCAGCACTCTCATTTTCCTTTCTCCATCCACTGATGACACTGACCACTCATGACAGCCTCGGCACTTGGTCAGATGCCCTTGCAGGTTAGGAAACAAAGCCGGTGGGGGTGTGAGGGAGGGTTGAACGGACAGACAGCAGCGGTACATTTTGTTTTAGTGAAATACATTTGCCTACGTTGGTGACAGCTCAGCTTCTTCCTTCAAGCTCACCACAGGGCAGTTTTCCACGTCTTGAGAGGGACCCTCCACACCTCCACTCTCACTTTCTAGAAACACAAAACTGGCATGTGAACAGCAGTGTGTTTTGCTCCTGGGTTTGTCTGCATAAGTAGAACAGACCTGCATTTCCCTGTTTTGTGGAGGGGTGTTTTCCATCTTTCTCCTTCTTCCTTCGCCTTTCCTTCTTTCTCTTTTCCATGTTCTCGGCTGCCCCAGTGGTCTGCTGGTGGAGGGTGGGGTTGCAGGGGTTGCCGTCTCCATTCCAGTCTTGTGCTGTGTGCAGCCTGTTGTGAGTTCAGACAGCCAACCGCAGCTCTTGGCCTTGAGCTTGACTTCTGACTACTGAACTATTTTTATGGCCACAGAGGACAGTGATGACTATAACTCCACGAAATCATGAGGCATCTCAGAATCTTACAGAGAGTAAAAGAGAGACTCAAGGGAGAGCCTTTTCCTATGAGGATCCATGATCGAAAAGCACAGTTTGCCTGTGGTCTGGCCAAGCACGAGGAAGGAAGTGACTGGATTCTTCCAGGAACTTAGTGGCCAGCATGGAGTCAGGCACTTACTTCCCTTCTCTTATTTCAAATTCCCCATCTGCAAAATGGGAGGATGTTCCTGTCCAGGCATTCTCAAATCAAGGCATTGTAATCCTGGTTCCAAGCTTATGGGGACTAGGACTAGAGCACAAAGAAAGGACTTAATGTTTAAAAGGTACAAATAAAGCTGTGCCCTGGCAACGAGAGATGCCCAGGGAAATGGGAGACAGTCCCTGCCTTCAAAGGATTTACCAGACCCTATATCGTAATTGGGTACGATGTGTTCAGTGTAGGAATGAGGGAACAATTATGCTCTATGACAAGTTGAAAAAATCCTACTCAAATTACTCAAATCCCAACAGTGGCCCGGTGACGGTACCCCATACTGAAGCGGTCTGCATGTCTGCTATTTCATTTTCCCTCGGGCCCCAAATGTGGCATCCTCTTTCCAAAAATCAATTTGAAGTTAATTCTCCTTCTGACAGGCTGACATATAATGTCATGCTTTCCAGCATTATTTCCCCATACTCGAACTCTTACAGAGTCACATGACCCTCCAAGAGCTGTCTCCATTTTAACCCCAAGAGAGGCCAAAATTTGGAGAAGTCACTAGACTTATTCAAGGTCATCCAGAGAGATCTATATCTACTGTAGTGACTGTATTGTTTTAACTTGAGATAACGTTTGTTATTTGCCTAAGGTTAGGTGATTGTCATGGGGCCACAGTCCAGATGAAAACTCGGACATTGCTGTATTGACACATATTGGTGATGATGGAATTCATGATTTATCCCTCCCAAGCTTGATATTTTTTAGTTGGTATTCACGTCAGCTATATGGCCTGCATGGCTACAATTTAGAGCCAAACTCTGCAGCCTTCTGAAATACCACCATACTTGAAACACTGTGGCTGCTACAGGTTATGGAATAGGTGTGATTTGCCTGTGTCTAATTGCGCTGTAAGCATAAGACAGAGCACAGGGCTGTCCGCGAGCTGTGTATTTTCTGTTCAGTGTGGTCAGTTGTGTTATTTATCAATTGTGGTTTTGATGTTCCAAGAAGGCAGAGAGATGATGGGAAGAGAAAGCTGTGGGCCCTTGAACTGCCCGCGTGTTTTTGTTGTGAAAACAATCGTTTGATATGAGATAGTCACATTACTATCGTGGCCCTTTTGATTACAGCATCACACCTCAATTGTTTCACCTTCATACTTAGCAGGTGGTTCTTCTTGCCTTAATGGCTGCTTGGAAAATAAGTAAACTCTGGGTTTCCGAGGCCATGAAAGCAGAGATCGTAGTACCCCCAGAAAAGATCTTAGGAAAGTGACTGTTCATCCAACAATTTGTGTGTGCGAGTGTGAGTGTGGGTGTGCCTACTATGTGTCAGGCACAGTGCTAGGTGCCAGGGGTACAACATAGAACACTGCGCAAGACAGCTATGATTCTGCCCTCTTGGATTTCCTACAAAAAGATAAGCAGCTGGTTGGGTAAGTGTTATTATGGGGAAGTCCAAGGTGCTGGAGGAATACAGGTGGTGGTTACTGACTCAGACATTAAGGGGTCAGAGTAGCCTCTAGGCTGAGTCCTAAAGGATGAGTCATGTTAACCAAGTGAGTGTTGCTGAGCTTGCCAGGAACCACGTCTTCTGACACTTTGCCTTTTGCCCTAACAGTCTCTAAAACTTTTTCTCAAGAAGATAAATGAGAAAAATAGCAGCTGTGTAGTTCCTAGTAATGTATTTATTTTAAAGCAATGTCCTTTGTTCTGAGACTATTTTATTTTTTCTTTTGTAGTACCACTCAAGTACCTTTTATGTTATGATATGAGGGACATCATACCTGGTGGAGGTTTTTCCCCCCTTTTGAATGCTTTATTTATCCATCAAAATTACAAATCGTTACTCATTTCCATCTCAATTGTTTTCAATAATCCCAAGTCTAAGAACCTCTCCACTGTCCCATCCTGCCTCTCTGAGCCTCCTCTCCTGGAATCCGGATCCTCGGGATTTTCCATCTCACCCATCACTGGTCTCGCCATGGTCCTGTCCACAGAGAGCTGCAGGCCCGTGACTTTCCTACGAGTGGATTTTCAAGGAGATGCAGCAGAGGGCGCAACCCAAGGAGACAAACCTCTTGCTGGGCCTGGGGTTTAGAGCAGCACGTCAGGGGGCTTTGCTGTTTAGCATCCGAGACCGAGAAAGGAAAAATACTACAGTAGACCAAATAATAAACCAGTCCCATGGTTTTTACTTCCCTCATTCCCACCCCAACTCAGGGTCAAGTCGTTCCCCATGAATGAACACCACTACTTTGTAACTATTCTTATATCCACCCCTTTTTCTGCAAGACACTGCCAATGCCTACTTTTTTACTTTCATCCCTCCTCTAGTCTGCCTTCCGAATTCCTCTAGGAATCTCTTTGGAAAATGTAAACGATATCATTTCATCCTCTTCCATATGATCTGCCAGAGTCTGCTTAGAGCTTTCAGGACACTTTCCACTCTCCAAAATCTGGTGCACAAGACCCTTCCTGATTGTCTTAGATGGTTTTGTGCAGCTGTAGAAGAGAGGCTTATCTGGTGTACAGGTACTCAGGCTGCACAGGGAGCATGGCGCCAGCGTCTGCCTCTGGCAGTGAGGGCCTCGGGCCGCTTCCACTCACAGAAGGCAGCAAAGGGGAGCAGGCATCCCACGGCAGGAGAGAGAGGAGGAGGTGTCAGGCTCTTTTTAGTAACCAGCTCTTGCAGGAACTAATAGAGCAGGGACTTACTCACTACCAGGAGAGTGACACCAAGCCATGAATGAAGCATCCGCCCCGTGACCCAAACACCTCCCACTAGGACCCACCTCCAACATCAGGGATCAAGTTTCAATATGCGGTTTGGAGGAAACAAATATCCAAACCATGGCAGTGACGTAGCCAGTGCTGTCCGCTCCAGCCTCATCTTGTGAAGTTACTCACATGTTCTCAACTTTGCAACCACTTGCAAGTAAAGACTTGCAATGTCTCACTCTTCTCGTGCTCTTCCAGGCCTCTGAGCTTTCTGGAGCTTCTGCCATTTTCCCTGCTTCCCGCACTTGGTCCATAATCCAACCAAGTTTTATTCTTTATGTGAAAAGCTCAGCAGTATCTTACCCACTCTCAGCTGGGTGCGTGTCATTACTGTATGCTCCCATTGCATTCCACACCCTCCCATCCTAACACACATCAGAGGAGGAAGTAAGGACCGATGGCCCAGGATGTGGCCTGTAGTATGCAACCCACTGGGGCTTGTATCCCACCTCCGACACCTATGAGTGAAGGGACCTTGGAAAAGTGGTGTCACCTCACAGAGCACTGGTTTCTTCACCTATAAACTGGGAATACTCTTTTTTCCATTATTTGCATGCCCAGTTTCTAGCTTAAGCATGTTATATGATAGAATCTCAATAAATATTGATGAATGAAAGTAGAGAAGACTGAATGAATGGTATGTGGAGAGGAAGGAAGGAAGGAAGGAAGGAAGGAAAGAGTGAAGGTAGGCAGGAAGGAACGGAGGGAGGCAGGAAAGAAGAAAGGTAGTGAAAAATGGTTTATTTAACAAATGAATAAAAGAATGACCAATTTCTCAATTGATCTTGATTGATGCTATTACATTTTTATTTCCTGTGTGTCAACCTTTCATATAAAAGCTGTTATTCTGGAAACCACTCATTCAGGATTCCGAGAATTTAATAAACTCTCCTAGTATTTTTTTTCTGTGTCTCTTTTTATAGATGAGGGGCAGATTTAGGCATTTCTGACAATGAAACTAAGCAGGAGAATAAAGTCCAGATCGCTAGGGCCCTTGGGATAAAGTACAAAATTCAGGTTTTTATACTGGTCACAGCTTGGAGGAAGCTTGTTATTTGGAGCAAGGATAAGGATGCAATAAACATTCTGAGGTTTATCTCGCTTTAATGACTCGCCTTGAGTGGCTTTGATCTTTATATTTGATAATCATTTTCAAATGGTCTAGTGTGTTCTGAAAATTGAGTAGTGGTTCATGGACTTGAGAGCCTCTTTGGGCATGACAAGCTGCAATCAGAATTTGGAAAGGGGCAATATTACAGAACTTGCTCTATGACATGGAGAAACAAGGCAACCTCCTATGAAGAAGATAAACACATTGGCCCAGCGATGGGAACCAGGGTCTGCTGATGGAGTGGAGACCCAACAGGCATTGGGAGCTAAGGCCAGTTTTCTCTAGTTCCATGAGCAAGTTTAAAGGAGAATTGTGCTTCTTGGGGCCTTTTCATGAGTTGAGTCCTCGTCTAGGCACTTTCTCATGTATTAGCTCCTTCAATTTCTATATCCCCCTTTCTGGGTTGAGTTTTTTAATCCCCATTCACAGATGAGGAAACTAAGATCTAGATAGACTGAGTCACTTGTCCTAGGTCACGGGGCCACTGGGTGGAGGAAGGTGGATTTGAATCCTAAATCTCTCCTAAAATAGCCCTATGCTGTTTTTTCCTCTAACTTGAAAGAACTGTTCCAAGTCTATAGTTTACAAGTGGCCCACTCTCAGCCAGTGTTCAGCTCAGACAAACCCTCCTCAAATTGCAGGCATCCGCACATGGCCAGCCCCGTCCCTGTGACCAACCTGCACCCATCAAGAGCCCAGGTTGCAGTTCTTTGGTGAGATATTTCTCAAAGATCTCCTTATTAGGGAAGCCAGCTGAGGGGTGACCTGTTTTGAATGGCAATAGAAATTGAGACTCAGTCTTGCCCTGGGCTCATGAGCTGTACTTCTGACCAGCCTTCTTTAAAACGGAAACGCCAGTGCATTATGCTTTGAGAGTTGGAAAACCTCAAGCCTTCTCGCATGTTTTCCCATGATTTTATTTAAAGAATTTGTTGTTGTTGTTGTTGTTGTTGCTTTGCATTTTGAATGCAGTTTCCTTTTGCTTCTCTTACAATAAAACAGGCCCTGACAGCCCTCTCATTCAGACTATTACAGAGTTGTACCATCTCGGGCCAGTGCATTTAGGAAATATGTTGTTGGCACTCACCAACAAGTGAGATGCATAAAGAAAATATTCTAATGACAGTTGAGTTGAGAGAGCTTTGATCTCCCTCCAGAACTGCACTCATGCCTTTGAAATGCAGTTCTGGCAAAGGGGTAAAGTCTGGGCGTCTTGGCAATCGGGGCTGGGCCCCCATGAAACAGACATTCCAAGGGACCCGCAACCTCCACAGTGGGATCCAGGTGCATGAGTTGTGCAGGAAGAAAAGAGACACGGAGACACTGCTCTTGAAAGGCAGCTCAGGGAAGAGATCTAAATTAGGAGGGATGTTCCAACCTAGCACTTATTTCCCAAACTTTTCTTTTGGTTGTGCTGTTTTATGGCTTTTTGCAAAGGTAGAAAATGTGTGTGGAAGGAGGGGGAGATTATGGTCAAATATGATTAGGAACACTTCATGCACTATCTGCCTTATTCTTACTTTGCATCATTAAGGCTTTGAAAATTCTCACAATTAAAAAATATATACACTTAACCTTGTTTAACAGAGCATGTCCTAAACTCATTTGACTCAGAAACCCTTTTTCTTTAAATATTCATTTGCTTCTTGTGGATTTAGCCTTCTGTAGACTGTGATCTGGAAAACACGGAGCTACAGGAGGCAGCAGAATGCATTGAGATGAGGTCAGATAGGGAAGGCAGGTCCGCACAGGGGTGTCCAGCTGAGGGAGAGAGCAGGGGCTGCCATCCGCCCCATGGGTGACTCTCTAAGCTGTGCGCCCTTGCAAGGAACTGTGTCCACCTAAAGGGAGAGGAGACTTTACTGCCCGCCTGCCATACACACAGGCTAGAGCATAGAGGTTGGTCACCAGGCCCTTCTATGCACCTTATTTGATATGTGACCTTGAGCAAGTTGCTTCACTTCTCTGAGACCTGGGCTTGCTCGTCCTGTTTTGAAATTATGCAATTGGAGAGGGAGGAGAGGGAGGTGCTCAGCAGCTGCCTATCCATGGAGGCTCCCTCTTTCTTGAAGGAACGTCTAAGGGATACAGAGATGACAGAGACTTGGTCCCAACTGCTTGAAGCTCATAACCAGAGAGAGAAGACAGGTGCTCACACAGTGAATACAACCCAAAACAGGGTGATGAAGTACTGGAATTAAAACTAGAGAGCACAGAGGAGGGAGGACTCATATTCAGCTCCAGTTGATGATGATGATTTGGGTGTTGCTATTAACAACAATTATCATTGTACTAACAATGATGCAATAAAGTAGCTAATGCTAATCAACGAGTGCCTTCTGTGTGCCAACCACCACACTAGGCCCTTGACCTGCGTTGCCTCTGGTCCTTCGACAGCCCTGAGAGGTGATCATCATCACTCCCACTTTATAGATGAAGGTGGTCAGGAGAGGACACGTGGAGGGCGTCACATGTAAGCTGGGCTTTGCAGGAGGGTGAGATTTTGAAAGGCTAAGATTCAGGAAGAGAGATTATGAGACAAAGGAGGGAAACTAATGGACATGCTTAGGGAATGAGCATAACTGGGGAAAACCTGAGGTTCATGGGATAAAGAAGCCATGGAAACTTGAGTGGGTGAGGTTGCAGGAGGAGGAAGAAGGTTGGATGATGGGGAAGAGACACTGGAAGCCAAGACTGGGAGAACCACCTGGAGACAGACTGTCAGTTTAAATTCTTTCCCAGGAGAAAATAGGAGGCCAGCATGTGGAGGGGAGCTCCCATTTTCTGGGCATGTGCTGAAACCATGCTGAGCTGTCATGTCATTTAATCCTGCCAGAGTCCCCGTGAGCTAACTGGGACTCAGAAACATAAAACAACTTGCCCCTGGATATAGGTTCATCTGTGCAGCTCTGAGTTGTACTGGTACATTATAGACACACAGAGATTTTGGATTTGAATTGATTTTTCTGGGAGATGAAGAATGTTTTTTTTTTTAAATAAATTTGACCAATTTACAATATATTACATAAGGTCAGCCTTCCCACAGTCACAAGTGTCACGTCAGGTGGCCCTAAGCAAGCCCTCTTCCTTCCCTCCCCATCACTATCCCTAGACTCTAGAGTTCCTTCTAAATTTGACCTCTTGTGCTTTCTCCTCCGTTGACTGACAAAAGTGAAAAAAAAAAACCATATCATCTTCAAGGGTTAGCAGTAGGGAGGTAAATGCCCACAGGGACTACTGTCCCCAAGATTTTCCTCCTGATACATGTGGGAGATACCCAGCTTGGCTCCCTACTGGCAGGGAGACCTCAGCCAGCCAAAGGAAAACTTTTAGCCACAGAGCTGTTTTTTTATTCCTTTGGGTGGGTCGCCCCAGGAGAGATGAGGGGGAGAGAGGCCAGTGGGGCCAGGATCCTCCCTCCTCTGGGAAATGGAGTCTTCCCAAAGCATGAAAAATCCCACTTACAAGCCAGGGGGAAGCTCTGACATCCCACTTCTCTGCTTTGGGCTAGGATGAATACCACCTCTTGAAAAGATTGGCTTCTGCAATTACCACTGAATAAACAATCAATTAACACGTCTCCCCTGCCCCTACCCCACCCTGTCTCTGTCTCTCATGAAGCTTTCTCATCCCAGGGCTGTGGGGCAGAGGTGGCTTTCTCTAATAACATTTGTGTTCTCTGCCTGAGAGAACACTTGATGGAAATGGACAAATCAATTAGAAAATGATAAATTTAGTGGAAAGGGCTGATCCAAGAAAATCTCGGCTCCTCTGTGTTTTCATTCTCCTCCCATGTCTTGTTTCTCTTTCCACTGTGGGCCTGGGTGAGCTTGGAAATGAGGGTGGGGTTGTGGGAAGAGTTGGAGGCATCTAGATTTGCACTTGGCCTTGTCACCAGTTGTGTGATCTCTGAACCTCTGTTCCTTCATCTGTGAGATGGGGATAAGTGATAGGAATAGCTAAACGTCTACTGAGGTTTTCTACATGTGAGGCATTCTTCTAAGGCACTGCTCTAATTATACTCCCTTTATTAACTTCATTAATCCTCTGAACAACTCTATGGCGTAGGTACTATTACCATGCTCATTCTGTGTGTAAAGAAACTAGGGCACAGGAAGTTAAGCAAATTGCACATGGCGGCCCAAACATCATGTGGAAGAACTAGATTCAAACCTTGGGAACGAGTGGTTGGTTGCGTTGCTTCAAATAGCAAACAGAGACAGGCAACACGTGCTCGTAACACACTGGCTGGCACACAGCAAGTGCTTAATAAATGTTAGCTTTCTTCTTTCTCTGTGCCTTTTCTGATGACAGAGCAGACTGATTAGAACTCCTCAGGAGGCTTCCAGTCTAAGAAGCTGAAAAGAAGGGCTCAGCAGCAAGGTTTTGGGTCAAGATCGAAGCTTGTGTGACTGTCCCTGGAATTAGTCAGTTCAACTTAGACATGGAATTAACCTGTCCTTTCTCCACCTATATCTCTGAATATTTTTGTGAAAAGCTATAAAAATGATGGTCACAGGGACATTTGCTCTCATGAGCTTGGGGCTTTCTATGACACATATGGCCAGGACACTCTAGGTCTCAGACGCATCCTATTTACATCAAGGTAGAGGTGTGGGTTTGCAACCCACAGAAAGGCTCCGTGCAGCATCAAACAGCTGTTACTGACTCCAGAGTATTGATAAGGAAACTGAGGCCCTATAGTCAGGGATTGTTGAAACTGGGACTGAGACCTAAATATTTTAGCTTTTTTCTTTCCCAATTTAAATTCAGTTCCATCAACATTTACTGAGTGCTCACCAGGTAGCAAGCCCTTGCTGAGAGCTGGATAAAGGGAGATGAATAAGGCACCTCCTCTGCCCCCAGGTGGGCACAAAAGAGTGGTAGGTATAGACAGGTGAGGCTATTAATGGAAATGGCATATGAAAGCATACACTACCATGCAGAGATGGTAAAGGGGGTGCAAGTGAGGTTGGAACCAGGGAAGTCTTCCAGTGGGGTGATGCCAGAACAGACGTTGGATTCGTTCATCAGAGGACAAAGTGCTGACCAGAGACCCAGCAAGGCGGAAGCTTGAGTAAAGCCACCCAGGGGCTCATGCATCAAGGTGGGCGCAGAGGAGCTGCCTGTGCCCAGAAGCACATGCAAGAGAGGGAGCAGAAAGAGAGGAGACTGAAGGGTAGACAGAGGCTTGGAGGTCAAGCCAGGGAGTCTGGGCTTTACTCTCTCACATATGGGCAGGGTAAATAGTTATTTTGCTCTTTTGTTACTCCAAGAGAGAAAAAGAAAGGAGCTGTCGTTAATATGTACTACTGGCTGGGCTCTGTGAGAACTCCCAGGGAGAGGCAGCATTATGAAAATTATTAATAGAAAAACACTACCAACCAGCTGCTTGACCTTAGCAAGATAGGAAGCTTGCTGAGCCTCAGTTTTCTTCCCTGGAAAATGGGGATAATAATACTACCTACCTGTGTTATTAAGAAGATTAAAGGAGATAATCCATGTGAACTTGGGCCACATAGAAGGGCCCAGAAAACATGAAATATCATTATTTATTGACTTTATCTCATCTGCTGCATCATGCTGATCACTTGCTTATTTATTTACGTTTTTATTCATTGATTCATTTCCAACCTTACTTAAGAATGACTGTCAGCTGCCGACAGGATTCCTAAAATGCATAGTGGCAGACAAATGGGGGCTGAAGGAAGCATGAGAGGGGAGCAAGATGCCTCTCTTTGCTTGGAAAACAAGCCACTGAATAATATGCCTGTGGCTTATCCAAAGCAGAAGGTGGTTCCTCATGTTCAGGTTTCTGTCCTGATGAGAGTCACTCTCCCCAGGAGAAGAGTTCTTATTTCTTGAGCACCTAGGATATGCCAGTCTCTTTACAAAGACCATCTTTCTCCCTCTCTCTCTCTATATATATATATATCTACCTACCTGCCTATCCATTTCTCCTTCCAACATAGGTTTGTCCCATGTATTAAAGAGCTGATGATTGTACAGCGGGCAGCTAATTTACTTTCCAGTTACGTCAGTCTACAATGACAGCAACCCCAAATACACTATCCCTCCCTAGTTTATTTATATATAAATAAATAAAGGCTTACAATATGCAGAATCCTCTATTGGAGTTAGGATGATGTCTCAATGGAAATAGGGTAGGTTTCCAAGCTAGCCAGTGTTAGCCTTGAACAACAGTTCCATAACTTTGGGAAATCTGTTTAATAATTTTGGAACACATGTTGCTCATTTTGAGAACAGAGTAATAATGCCTCCTTACAAGGCTGATGTAGAGATGCAAAACAGGCTTTCTCATGCAGCTCTGTGTTTGCAAAATAGGTAGTCCAAGGTCCATAGTAAATGAGTGAAGGAGGGAAGAAGCCAGGCCCACTCCCACTCTGTGGCCCTGTCCTCAGACACTATGACAGAGTCCTTAGGGGAACAAATGTTGTCTGTAGGTAAATCTAGGTTTGAAACTGAATTCTGCTATTTATAAGCCTAGCAACCTTGGCAAGTCTTTTAAACCCACGAGGACTTAATTTTCTTATCTGAGAATATTATAATATTATTGAAGGAATTCAATAAGGTGATGTTTATAAAGTGCTTAGCAAAGTGCCTGGCACACAGAGTAGCTCTTAATTATTTGGAGAGTGTGTGTTATTTGAATAGTACCTTTGTGGGACGTGATAACAGCCAAGGTGCTTTTTCTGTTTCAGAGCCTACTTGGATGTTAATGAGCTGAAGAACATTCTTAGACTGGATGGATCAACACATCTCAATATTTTCTTTGCAAACTCCTCGGAGGAGGAGTTGGCAGGAGTAGCAACTTGGCCATGGGACAAGGAGGCCCTAATGCACTTAGGTGAGTCTTAGAAACTCCTTCAGGAGGAAATTGGAGTAAGACCGTCATAAATTTTGTAGTAATGATGATCATTATTGTGATCATGATGGCGATGGTGGCAATGGTGATGGTGAACAACCCATTTATTTAATGCTTTTTAATTTAAAAAACTCTGTAGTAGTCATTACCTCATTCTGACCAACAAGCAATGATCTGAGGAAATAATATTATTAATCATATTTTACCAGTGGGGAAACTGAGACCCAGGGAGGGAATGGGGCTTATCCAAGGTGACATGCAAGTCAATGCAGAGCTACAATTGGAATTCACATTTCCAACTCTGTTCGTTGACTGCTTTCTCCTATACCATTTGTCTCCCAGTTCATGAAAATATCTTCTCAGCCCAGTAACCACATTTTACTGGCACAGCCAGTCATGGGTTGGCTTGAAAGATACCAAAGTGGAAAGAGGAAGTGAGTCTGTAAGAATCTATTCTTCCGTGTTTCACCCACCAACATCACCAGGAACTCTTCTTACATTCAAATGATGCACATCCATAAACAAGACATAAATGTACACAAGCCAATCACCAACAGGTAGACATGACAACAGTTTCTGAACCAGACCCTGTAAGCAAACATTGTAGTTCCTTAACTTTGATTTTTCTCTGCCCTCTTCCAGTACTCATCTACATGTAGACATGCATTTTTTTTTTACTTGTACATATTTGAAATCATAGCACAGATGCAATTTTTTGTTGTTTTTTCAATTAATATCATGCTATCTGCATTCTTCCATGTTACGGACATCTTATTACTTCCCACCCATTGTTTTTCATTTAAAATCACAAGAGATTTTAAATGATGGGTTATGTCCACCTCTCCAAAGACCAGATTTTTTTAGTAGCCACATAATATTCCACTGAGCAAGGGCACTACAATTTATTTAACCGTTTTCCCGTTGGTAGAATGTTCCTGTTATTTAGAGCAATGAATACTGATGGCTTGGTGAACGTCCTCCTCTGAGAATGTGAGGGCTCAGCGGAGTGACCATGCTGGGCGGATCCTCAGGGCAGCCTGGTCTCCCAGGGAAGCACTCAGAGCCCAGTAGCTGCCCCAGGTCTACTTTGTCTTGGAAATGAAAGATTCTACAACTTCAGATGAGAGAAGTTGTGCTGAATCAAACCATAGACTTAGTTCCCTCCAGACAACTCTCATTTTTCAATTGTTTTAAAAGACTGAAACCAATTGTGTGTGTGTGTGTATGCATGCATGTGGTTATGTAAATAGTGACAGATATAAAGATAAATATCCAGTTATTCTCAGCTGGGGGGGATTTTATCCTCTAGAAAACATTTGGCGTGGTCTAGAGACATTTTTGGTTGTTACAAATGGGGGAATGCTACTGGCATCTAGTGGGTAGAAGCCAGCGATGCTGCTGAATGTCTTTCAGTTGTCCACAGCAAAGAACTACGCAGCCTAAAATGTCAATAGTGCTGAGGTTGAGAAATTCTGGGCTAGATGATGGATGGGCAGATAGGTAGACAGACAAAGACAGGGGTTGGGCAGAAGAGAGTGTGCAGCTTAGGCAAACTTGAAGACGATCAGCTTGTATGCGTGCTGCATGTGTGGAAATCATGCCAGACCAGAGCCAAAATACATGGTTGTTCTCAGCTGTGACTTTGCTTAGCAGTATGGCCTTAGGCAAGTCTCGTTTCCTTCCCCAGGTCTCAATGTCCTCCAATGTTAAATGATCAGGTTAGACTAGATGGCCTCCAAGGATCCTTCTCAGCTCTGAAATTCTGCCCTATTTATTGGACAAGCAGCCAAAAGGGCCATGATCCGAGTCTGAGAAGGGCTGAACAGCAGGCTTCTAAAGTTAGAGAAAAATACTCCTGATAATTCCATAAATTTCAGAGACTGGCTCAGGGCCAGGAATATGGGAGGCTATAAATCCATAGCATGTTATAGTGTTTCAGGATGATGTCAGGCTCTAGTTATTTCACCTTTTAAAAGAAGCAATGAAACAGGACTGGGGCCCAGTGCTGTCACTCTGCAGAAAGGGGTGAGCTGGGAGTGGATGAGGCACAACAGACAGGACCGGCCAGGACGTTAAGTCCGCAATGCTATCGTCATTTCTGGAATATTCCTGCCCCCTGGTACCTTAGTGTTGCAGCTGCCGGGAGAGGCAGAGAAGCACTGGCACTACTGTAGCTGCTTATGTGAGAGCTCACCAGAGAGGCAAAGTCAGTTTTCCAAGACCACAAGGCCAGTGTGAAGCAGAACAAAGATTGCAGCGATGTAACTGCAGCCCGGCCCCAGGCTGCCCCTCCCCATCCTGAGAGATGTTGACCACAAGCAATTCCTCCGCAGTAGCCCCAATCAAACCCAATTTATTAGAACCATATTTTTTTATCCTCTTTTTCTGCTGTTACGCCATGATCCCTGGAAAAAGCCTTGGGTGGGAAGGGGATTATGTTTCATATTATGATTGACAGAAAATAATTGAGAAAGATTTCCTGTCTCAATTTCTCTTCCTCCCTGCCCCTGCCTGCCCCTTCTCACCCCCACGTGCACAAGCACACCCACACACCCTCTCCTACATCTTTATCTGTGTGTTAGAAGGCTCTGAGCAATTCAGAATTGCTCAGAAATCTAGAAATTGCATCTCAGAAATCCAGCCTTGCCGTGACCCCTGCATAGAGACAGAGCCCTCCTTCGAGACCAGAGACCTATGCAGTAGACTCCGTGAGCCCCATGACTGAGCAGGCTCACCATTCCAGTGGTTCAATCTGAGATAAAACTGCCCCCATGCCTACGTCGGGCTTGCCGGTTCAAATCAACGAGGCCCTACCCCCTCACCTTTATTTTATAAGAAGCTGCTCTGCACTTAAATCCCTGCTTGCAAGGTTCTCAGACCTGAATTTTAACCTTCCCTTAAACATGTTTGGATTTTAAAGTTGAAGCATCTCTTTGCTGTCCTGTGTGCATCTTTCCAATGCCCAAAATGAACACAGAACAAATGCTATCCGTTGATTCTGCTGAGTTCTGTTCCATCTATTAATACTATCTCCCCAAGCTAAGCAATGCTCGATCTTCAGGGACATGTGGTATAGACTGTTGCTTCTCAAAGTAGAACACACAGACAAGTCATCTAAGACTCCTTTAAAACACAGATTATGATTCTGTGGGTCTGGGGTGGGGCCTGAGATTCTGCATTTCTACTAAGTTCCCAAGTGATGCTCATGCTGTGTGTCCCCGAGTGGGTACCCAGCAGGTAAAGCACTTGATATCTGCCAGGTGCTATTCCAGGCCCTTCATGGCATTAGTTAGATCTCACAGTCTTCTTTAGGTGAGTCAGCATCCAGCAAATATTCAACACATATTTAATGAGATACTATATTCCAGGCCCCGTGACAGGCATTAACAGTAGAACAGAGATTAAGAGCCCGGGCTTTGGAACCCAGGGATCTTGGGTTCAAATCCCAACTTTGCACTTACTCTTGATCATGGGCCAATTACTTCACCTCTCTGTGAATCGGTTCCTCTCTCACTGAATTTTGGGATGATTAAGTGAAATCATGCACACAAAATACTCAGCACAGGGCCTGAGGATACATAATAAGTGATCCAGAAACATTGGCTAGTATGATCGCTGTTACACTGGTGAGCACAGCATGGTACTGGACTTTATGAGCCTTCATGCTCTTAGAGTATCAGGAATGAAGAAATGGGATTCAGAGTTGGTAATTGACTTGCTCGATGTCAGAGTTAGTGAAAGCAAAATGACAACCAGAACCAAGGTGTCTGAGTCTGAGGGCTTCATTTCAACAAGAGCATGTGGAATATTTGTGAACCAAAGAATGCCCTACTTTCTAAGGAAAAGGTTTCAGCAGAAAGGTTTACCAGCCCGGAAATCAGAGTCTCTGAATTCTAATGATTGTTCTCCTTTTAAGTGGTTTGAAATCACCTTAGGTAAGTCATTGACCTCATTAGGCACTGGTGTTTTCATCTGAAAAATGAAGGGATTGCACAAAATGGCTTTTGAGACTCCATCCTGCTCTGATAAGTCATGATTCATGTCACAGGGTGTAACAGGTCTCAGAGCAATGGAGTCATAGGGTGGGGAACCCTGTGGTTATTGTGAGCAGCATCCCTTTATCCTTGATTGATTTTGGGGATCTTGCACCAGGAAGCAGAGTGCATATCTTGCCTAATGCTCTGGTTTTCCCTTGCAGGTGGTATTGTCTTGAACCCATCTTTCTACGGCATTCCTGGGCACACCCACACCATGATCCATGAGATCGGGCACAGCCTTGGCCTCTATCACATCTTCCGAGGCATCTCCGAAATCCAGTCCTGCAGCGACCCCTGCATGGAGACAGAGCCCTCCTTTGAGACAGGAGACCTTTGCAATGACACCAACCCAGCCCCCAAACACAAGTTCTGCGGTGACCCAGGGCCAGGGAATGACACCTGTGGCTTTCATAGTTTCTTCAACACTCCTTACAACAACTTCATGAGCTACGCAGGTAGGGCCCTACACTGTGCAGGGTGCCCAGGGCTGGATGCCAGGCCTGGGCTCCAGTCCTGGCTCAGGGTAGCCTTGAACAAGGTACTTCACTTTCCCAAGACTGAAGGATTTTTCCTCCCAAGCACCTGGAATAATATTCCTTCTGTTAACACATCAGGGGTTAAAGAAAGATGTTGCATCTTAAAGTTCTTCAGAAAGACACACTTTAGGAAGATGACGAGGACCCAAATCCAGGAAACTCAGATGCAAGGCTTAGCTCTGCCATGTGGCCACCTAATACCTTTGGGTCTTCTTTCTCGCTGTCACTTTTCTCAAGAAAATGAAATCTTTCGACTTGGTCTCCAAGATCCCTCCTAATTTTGCAGTTGTATTTTTCTAAGCTAGCGGTTGTTGAACCTTTTTTTATTTAACCTATGTCTCCTTTAGATAAACATAAAACTCTCACATACTACCATATTGTTTTTTGCAAAAACCAAAAGAATGCTTTTAATTTTGCAAACACAAAATTATTACATGAGATTGGGTATGTTTTCTTCCCCTAACTGCATATATCTTATCGCAGCCCTTTTGTATACCATTAGTAACTGTGTAAAGGGCAGTCTGAGATATCCTGTGCTTCCATTAAGCACATAATACATCGAGCCCACTTTGAGCTCTTTTAACACCTTTGGCAAATTAGAACAAGACACCCCTTCCTCAGGGCTGTCCCAGCCTTCACCACTGGCCCCTGCAGCCAAGAGTTTTTGTATGAGGCATAATCCTCAAAATTGCACATAGAGCCCAGCATCAAATTCTGTAATGCTCAATTTGGTGTCTCTCTCCCCACTAGAATGTGCAGATTCTGTCAAAGCAGAGATAGCATCTAATAATCAGCTGGCACAAGGGCCAGTGCTTAATAAATGTTTGTTAGGAAAGAAGGAAGAAGGGAAAGGAGGGGTAGAGGCAGGGAGGAAGGAAAATGCATAATTTTCTTATAACAGGTATGTAAAATTGATTCTTATCAATAACAATATTTTTACCAATATAACAATTTATCATCCATAGAGGACTTTAATATGCTCCATCTTGTTCAATTCTCACAACAAAACTACGGGGTAGGAGATATCCCCATTTTACAGATGACAATACTGAGACTCACTGAAGTCATCTGTCCCAGGTCACACATCTGACTCCAAGTCTTTTTTTCCCTTCTACTCTTGTGACACTCTTCAGAAGAGACCTAGCTGATGGCCGAGGGGGAGAATTGAGCACCCTGGGTGATTTCTACACTCTGTTCCACAGAGACGTTTCAGGGGGGTGCCCGGGTGAGAGTGCAGCCGTAGCCCCCCTTCCTGTTCAAACCAGGGAAACCCACTTTCAGACTGTTTTACATTCCTGTTACATTTTGCCCCATTGTATGTGAAGAGAGGATTTTGCTGCTGGAACCCAAAGGAATCTATGCCCCCAAATGGGTCTCCCTGCTCTCCTGTTTGGGCTGATGACTTCTGGGGGCCCCTCCAGAATCAGGTTCATACAGCCCAAACCTGAGGCCTCTTAAAATGTCAATAACCCACCTCTGGTACCATAAAGAGTCTTTAGGTTTGGATCTCTTAAAAAAAAAAAAAAAAAAAAAAGGCCAGGGTGCTGGGTATTTCCTCAAAAGCAGATTCCCACTGGGCTCCCCACATCCGGCGTGCTGCCCCCCCCGCCCCCCTCCATACAGCCTGCTTACACTCCATTTCTGCAGCACCTTTCCCTGGCCAGCTCCAAGCGCATGGAAAATAAACAGTAACATAAGTTTGGAAGTTTGCCGGCCTCTTAGGGGCCTAGGAGCTGCCACTAGCTACTAGACCCCCATAAACTAAATCTTTTTTTTTTCTGTTCCCCTTTGTACAGATCTAAAGGGTGATTGATTTACTGTTGTTTTTTTAAAGGAACCCCTCAGCTCAGTGACCCATTAACAGCAGAACTAATTCACTGAGCTACGATAACAAACTTACACCCGCAAAAGCATATTCAAGGCGACCACGAGCTTTGAAATGTTTGTTTTCCTTAGGATTTCTGATAGATGAGGTGACAAAAGCAGCTGGATGAAATTCAGAATGCAGAACGGGATTGGGTTCTCAGGGCCGGGGAGAGCAACGAGCCCTCCGTCTAGACGAGAGGGTGGCGACACTGCGGGGTCAACTTCTTCCAGTTGCTTTTCCTTCCTGGGTGCTTCGTCCTCCGTCCTGGCCACCAGTAGGGTGAAGGGTCTTAGTGCAGCACTGTCCGAACAGAACTTTCTGCAGAGGTGGGCATGGAGTGAGTCTGTGCCGTCCAGGACAGAAGCCACTGGCCGTACATGGCGCTTGAGCACTTGAAATACAACAGGTACAGCTGAGGACCTCAATTATCAATCTTAAATAATTTTACTCAATTTAAATTGAAATAGCCACGTGTGGCTGGTGCCTTCTCTGTTGGTCAGCTCAGCCTACAGTCATTCTTGAGCACCTATGGTATGCCAGATACCGTGTGGAACTCTTCCTAGGCGTGTCTCACTGAACCCTCAAAAGAACCCAAGGAGGTAAACTGCCACTATTATCACACAGGTATCACAGATCCAGAAAGGGCGATTCAGGTAGCTTAAGTGACTTGCCCAGGATCACAAAGATAAAACAAAGCAAAGGTGAAACTTAAACCCAAGTCTCTCTGATGGCAGAGTGTGTGTTATTAACCAGTAATTACCTGCCTCACTTTCCGATCTTGGGGGAGGTTCAGAGGGTCCCGAGTGCTCGGATCAAGCAGGCCCCAGGCAGGTGATGGGGCCAGCCTCGTTCAACAGATGGACAGAGCGCAGGGAGGGTGCTTATGTTAAGTTCTTGGATAAGCTCTCAGCAGACAGAAGAGCAGCAACCCTGACTCCACATCCTGGAAATAATAGGTCTCAGAGGTTCCTGGAAGGGGGCCCTCCCATCCTCAGAGTGTAGGAAAATGGGCTGTTTCCAGCCCACAGAAGCAAGTGCCTTGCTACCATCTTTCTGCATGTCAGGGCCTCTCGATACGCACACCGGCTTTGACCCAGCAATCCCACCTCTAAGGACTACTTCCAAAGCAAATAAATCAATTGATGTGTTTAAAGATTTAGACATAAAAATGCTCTCAACAATAGTCCATCTCCAAATACTTACTAGGTACTTACTATATGTCGGGCATAGAAGAAAAATATATGTGAAAAATTAGTAACCATGGAAAAATTAAAGCCCAAAGTGAATGGATTGCTGGAGTAAATTGCAAGGCATCCATGTGAGAGAATGTTATGTGACTGCTAAAGGTGACACAGATGACGGTTGAGGGACATGAGGAGAAGCTGAGTCCCAGAGTACATGGAGTGAGGGGACCGAATTTGAATCCTCTTTGTCCCCGCCTTTGACAAGCCACTTCTCCTCTCTGAGCCTCAGTGACTTCATCAGTACCATGGAGGACAAGCATGCTTACCTTGTGTGATAGCCGATGTAATTGTACAAGGAAAGGACTTAGAACTGCCTTTGGTACCATAATTAGTACTCAGTAAACAACAATTAATAGGATTGTTAGCTCTTTAATGTGAAAAAAGTCACAGACCTTTATATATGTATGTGATGATGAGAATTACAAAAATTCACTGTAGATGTTCACATCCATGTAAACATACATACCTGTGTATATACATATATATTAGACATTAACTGTATTATCTACAGGGAATGAGTTTAGGATTATGTTTATTTCTTTGTAATATTTTTTGGCATATTCCAGATATTCTGCAGTGAGTGTCTGTAACTCTCATAATCATTTACTGTGATGACCATTATTATCATTATCATTATTTAAAAAAAAAAAACAATAAAAAGGGACTTTTACAAAAGGCAACTTAATTATCCATGCACTAGACAGAGGTTAGCTTGTTAAATGCTTTCATCACCTTTATGAGTCAGGTGACATCGTTATTCCTCATTTTACAGGGGTGAAAATGAGGCTGTCAGGGGTCAGCATGTTGCCTAAGGTCCTACCCGTAGCGGTGGCCCTGAGTCCATGCCCTGAACCTCCATGCAGCGGGGCCTTCAGACGGAAGCTGCAGATGGAAATTTGTTCTTGAGAACAAGGTCTAGTTAGCAAGCCCAGGGGACCGTATCAACAGCACAGGGGGATTGACCAGGCTCCCCAAGTGCTGAAGTCCCCAAAGTTCTTTTTGCTTAGGGACAAGATGGGGACAGAAGAACAAGATACGAGAGGGGGAGGTGTACAGGAAGCCAAGTGGGGCTGACCGTAGACATTAGCTACCTGAGACAGAGCTTTTGTGACAAATGAAAACCCTTTGGTACCTCACCCAAGCTTCGGACAGCAGCAAAGTATCTAATGTACGCTGAGACTGATATTTTCCAACTTCAACTTTAAAGTTCAAATACATTCCTATTCCTCTACTAGGTTCTATCGCTTATCCATTTTTTTAAACTTTTTTAATTGAAAAATATGGAAATAGTTCATTTTTAAGTTATAAAAGGAAAATATGGGGGGGAGTAGAAGGTTATAGAGGGAAAAAAACTACTATTTTTCACTCACATTCATCTTAAGAAGTGCTTTATGTGCCCTAGTTCATTGAATCTTCCCAACTCCAAGAATTGGAATTTATTTAGATGTCCCTGATTTATACCTGAGGGAACTGAGTCTTAAAGTTATTTCGTTTTTTGATCATGCCTGATTAGGATTCTAGTCTATGCCTGTGCCTTAAAGTACACAGCCATTTCTCTATTAATGGACAGATGTGCTATTTCTAGTATTTTTCCTATTACAAATGATGCTTCCAGAAACATCCGTGTACATGTATTTTCCCCATGTTTGTCCAAGCATATATATCTTTTGCATTTATAAGTTTGTTACTGCTAGATCAAAGAGAATGCATATTTTACAACCTGGGTTTTTTCCCTTCTTCTAGTTTTCCAACCCCCACACATACATAAGCACACGACTGCCTACACACACACACATCACACACACTATTCCCATTGATGAAGCAGTGAGCATTTATTAGCATGTATCATGGACCAGACTTTGTTCTTAGTACTCCACACCCCTTCACCTCAGCTGTGTTTTGAGATGAGCATTCTTGTTATCTTCATTGTCTCCATTTCACAGATGGGGAAACTGAGGCCCTGGGGGCATGAAATCACTTGCTTGTTTGACTCCAGATTCCGCATGCACTAATCTAACCATGTAGCCATACTTCTTTCCTTAGCCGGCATGCCCTTCTCCTACCCACCTATTCATTGGCTTTTCTGAGGCTTTCAGGGTGAAATGCAAAGTTCATACATCACAATATAGAAAAAATTGTCCCATGATCTGGCCCTCCTCAGACTGAAGTGTTTGTACTCCAGGCACTAGGGAGCCATAGAATGTTTGGTATTCAGGAGTTACACGGTGGCATCTGGGTTTGAGAGAGATTTACTCAATTAGTCACTCTTATACAATGCTTGCTAAGGGACATCAGGCTCTTCTGCTTCCTCCAGATGAATTAAAGACTTCCCTAGGGTGCTGGAAAGGAGATTGTCAAAAATTACAAGGGGATCGATCCAAGGCAGCTTCTGTATATAACTTCCCTCACACCCCGTCCCTTCCCTAAGCTGGATTCTCAAGGTCACGTCCAACTGCCCAGCACCTGCCCAAACTTATTTTCTGTTTGTTTGATAAGGAGAAGCGAGTGTATGCTGCAGGATTCTCAGTAGCGGGTTTATTTTAAGATCTGGCGAGTCCCATGCTCCTCTGTCTGGGGCCCAGCTGTGGAAACCCGGACCAGGCAGACACCTCTGGGAAGTGGTGTTTTTGGAAACCAAGCCAAAACAGTGCCTCGCCCTGCCCGTGGGGCAGCTGAATAAAACTGTTGGAGGAAGGTATGGGAGGCAATTTTCTTCCCTGGAAGCCAGATCTTGGGTCACCCCCTTCAGTCCACAACCCAAAAAAGAGAGACTACGATTGAGGGTCATGAGACCCAAAAACACCTGAGAGATTGTGTTCCAAGCCCCCCCAAACTCAGGCTCAGCTACCACTTATCAACCACCTACAGGATATTATATCCAGACAAGCTCTCATGTATGCTCAGAAAGAAATTCTCATATCGAGAACGGCCTTGGAGTCAGGACTGCCTGGGTTTGAATCCCAGATGTATCGCTAGCTCCATGATTTTGGAGAAGTTCCTTGCTTCCTCTCAGCCTCAGTTTCCTCCTCTGTAAGATGGAGACAATAATAGTATGTACTCCAAAAACAGTGGGGAGGAAAGGTCAAATACCTCTAAAGCGCAGCTGGCTCATACTAAGCACGTAGTAAACGTCCCAATGACAATACTGTGTGGGAGATGTCATTGCTCATATTTCCAGCACGCACATAGCCTGCATCCTTCCTAGGTCTGCCCTTCTCTCTGGCCTGGGCGCTCTGTGGTCACGCAGCTCCCTCTCCTGCAGTCCCTCAACTGTCTTTCCCAGTCTCACCCATACGATCTGGTTGACTCAGTGGAAACCTTTCCGGTCCCTCCTCACCCCTTCTCCAACACGTGTCTTCCTCCCTTTATTGGGGGTTGACATCACAGACCTTAGCAGCCTTTTAACAACCTTGACTCATACGCTAAACTGGCCTTGACTCCGTAACTAGAACAGTAGGTCTTCAAGGGCAGAAACTTTTGAAGTTTCATTGGTCCACACCCCTTGGCACAGAGCAGTGTCGTAGACACTCAGGTTTGTCTGAAGTGCAATATAGCCGCATCCGCGAATCGCAGAATTATCGAATGAGTGGATGAACGAATGTGAAAGGATGAGTTGGAACTAGTGAGGAAATAAACGAATGAGCGAAAGAGTGTAGAAACAAGTGAATGAATGATAGATACTGAGTGAGGGGAGAGGAAGAGAAGGAGCAGGGAATTGTTGACTTAGTGGCCAGTGGATCTGGGGCCCCTGAGAAGCAGCTTGTCTTGCCCATGTTCTCGGCCATGACCTCTGGGTGGCTTTTTCCTCGGTCCCAGGCATATTTTTTTCAGTTCCATTCCCTCCCCTTCCTCCTGTTTCCTCTCACCTGTCTCCAGAAGTGATGACTACACTAATTTGTTCACAGACCATTAACTCTTGAGCACTGGAAGAGGCCAGCCCTGAGTTGGCAAGGGAGGACCGGGGTGCTGGCTCTCCGGCCGCCAGGAGACGTCATAAGTCTCTCGCATGCCCGCCCGTGCGGCTCGGTGATTCTCTCTCCCTCTGCCTGCTTGCAGATGACGACTGTACGGACTCCTTCACGCCCAATCAAGTCGCCAGAATGCACTGCTACCTGGACCTGGTGTACCAGAGCTGGCAGCCCTCCAGGAAGCCGGCGCCTGTCGCGCTCGCCCCCCAGGTCGTGGGCCACACGACGGACTCCGTGACGCTGGAATGGTTTCCACCCATCGATGGCCACTTCTTTGAAAGGTGAGTGCGTCCTGGGAAGTGTTGATCCCTCTCTCTCCTGCCAAGAAGAGGGAAACTTGCAAGGGAAGCAGCCTTGGAATGGGATTTTGCTGTGTTTCTTGTTCTTGTTCTTGTTCAACAGGTACCCCGACCACCTGGCACAGCGACTTGTCCATAAAGGCACGTTGTAAATTTTGGGTCAGGGACTAAATGAATGATTGCTAATAGAAATGAATAAGTAATAATACATATTTTTAAGTGAGTGGATGTTTATATTCACTTTTGTTATTAGAGACTTGGAAACCTCTATTGCTAGAAACCTCCTCTGGGTTGGAGGTACTGGTTTTGTCTTCATGAACTCAGGAGTTGACATTGCCTTTGGTTAATGGGCAAAAACTTTCATATTATATATAATTCATATTGTCTATGAAGCTATATATGTGTGTATATGTGCACACATTCATATGATTACATATACATGTATATAATATATAATCACAAGCTTTGTGCCAAATATTTCTTTGTAGAAATAGAGGTAGAATTTTTAGAAGGCCAGGGAATGATAAACTAAGGTATAAGATGCCTCTGTTCTGCTCCCCTGTCTGTCGCTAATTAACTATATAACACTGGGCAAATCACTTTTCCTCTCTGAGTCTTATTCTTCTCCCCTGAACGCTGAGTTTAATGACGCCACAGCGGCCTGAAGGTGGAGACCTGAATCGCATGGTCCCTTGTGGTACCTTCCAGCATGGAGACTCCTTGAGGAGCTCAGGCTTTAAGGGAGCCAGATTTCAAAAGGTCATGAGACCACATCAGGATGTTTACATCTATTTTGCAACTTTGCCATGATTCAGGGAAAATTAGTATATTGCCTCCCACCCCTAGGCCTTAGGGATGTTTTATTCAGTAATGGTAATATGACATTAAAAATGGTTAAAATAACTATGCTAAACATTAATTAGCATTGCTCCATTGTGGTTGCTGCTGTTTATTAAGTGCTTACTAATTATAGGTTCTGTACTAAATACTTTATATATAGTCTCATTTAATCTTTCCAGTAATGTTGTAAAAAAGGGGACCATCTTCCTCATTTGCCAGATAGGGGGAGAGCTGGGGCTAGAAAGGGCTGAGAGAGTTGACCCAAGAGTCCCTAGAAAGTGGTGGGGCTGGGCTCCAGCTCCCAGTTTTCAATGTCTCGTCTCAGACTCCCAGATGCTTTTGAAGTTGTTTCGAAATCACAAAAGGTGACCAGGGGCTCTCATTCACAAGTGTATGTATCTGTGTCTGTGTGTGTATAAAAACATATTAGGCTAAGGACCTAAATAGACACTTCTCAAAAGAAGATGCACAAATGGCCCACAGATATATGAAAAAATGCTTAACATCACTAATCATCAGGGAAATGCCAGTTAAAACCACAATGAGATATCACCCACCCCCTGTTAGAATGGCTATTACCAAAAATACAAAAGATAAATGTCGCTAAGGGTGTGGAGGAAAGGGAACCTTCATGCACTGTTGCTGGGAATGTAAATTAATAGAGCCATGATGGAAAACAGTATGGAGGTTTCTCAGAAAACTAAAAATAGAATTACCATACAGTCCAGCCATCCCACTTCTGGGTATATATCCGAAGACACTGAAATTAGTATGCCAAAGGGGGATCTGCACTCCCATCTCCACTGCAGCGTTATTCGCAATAGCTGAGATGTGGAAGCAACCTAGACACCCATCATCAGACGGATGGATAAAGAAAATGTGGTATACAGATGGCCTCCATCGTATGATGGTTTGACTTACAGCTTTTTGACTTCACGATGGTGAGAAAGCAATACACATTCAGTATAGCTTCCAGTATACGTTCGACTTACAATATTTTCCTCTTACAATGGGTTTATTGGAACATAACTCCATCGTAAGTCAAGGAGCATCTGTATGTAAACAATGGAATACTATTCAGCCTTTAAAAGGGGGAAATCCTGTCATTTTTGACAACATAGATGAACCTGAAAGACATTATGTTACGTGAAATAAGCCAGGCACAGAAAGACAAATACCTCATGATCTCACTTATTTGTGGAATCTAAGCAAGCTGAACTCACAGAACTAGACAGTACAATGATAACTACCAGAGGCTGGGGGGCGGGGGGGTGGATGGGGAAAGGGAAGATGTTGATCAAAGGGTATAAATTTCAGTTAGACAGGTGGAATAAGCTGTAGTGATCTATTGCGTAGAACGGTGACTATGATAAATAATAATGCATCGTATATTTCAAAGTGGCTAAAAGAGTAGGTTTTAAATGTTTTCACCACAAAAAAGTAAGCACGAGAGTTGATGAATCTGTTAATTAGCCTGATCAAATCATCACTTTGTAAACATATATCAAAACCTCCCTTTGTACCCCATAAATATATATATATAATTATTATAAGTCAATTAAAAATAAAGTAATTTTTTAAATAATATTAGATCATGGTACCACATAAAATTCGGGCTCTAATTTTTCACCACGTTACCATCAGTCCCTGAATCTAGAACCGTCCTCTGGCAGCCAGACAAATGTGATTACCAGGGAAGGAAATGTACTCCCTCGGCTCTCGTAGAAACTCCCTTTCCCTGCCCCAGCCGCCCTCCCTGGGAGCTCAGAGCTGGGTTTGGGAAACCTCATGTGACACTTCAGAGCGGGCTTTCCAGCAGCCCATAGATTTATTTATTTTTTCTGTGGTGCTGAGAAGTATCAGACTTTTGGTCAAGCCTTTGGCCTCAATTCCACTTAAAAATGGAAGTTTTGTAAATGAAGCTTCCTGTGTATGTATTCAATTTGTACTTCATAAAGCAGTTATTGTCCATTAAATAAATAACATCTGATTGTTGGAAACCTGTTGGAGGGTTAATTGTTGTGTAATGAGATATGTCTCTGTTACAGAGTGCCCTCAGCTTCAATCAATATGTTTTTAATAACCTATAGTCAGTTGGTTCTTGAGGCTCATACAATAGCTATTCTGTTCTGTCTACAATTTCATAACGTAGTTATTATATGTTAAATTAAAACTGACATTTTCGAAACATATCTAATTAGGGTTAACAGCTATGTACACCATCCTCTATGGCTAAAGGAAGTCGGTCCACAAGTTTAATAAATTATGCAAAGAAATGGAACTACGTTTTATGTATATCACTCTCCCACACACATGGAGTTTATACTCAAGCAAATTGGCTTAGTACAAAGTGTACAAGCTTTGATGTCAGGTCATCCATTTTCGATTCTCAGCTCCATCATTCCCAGTCGATGGGAGCTTCGACAAGCCATCTCGCCTCTTCCCGGTCCTCTGAATCTTCTGTAAAAAGGTGCTAATCATGCCCACATCACCTTGCTTTTGTGAAGAAGTCAACTTAGTAGAAGACATTTGTGATATGCCAAGCACATGCACACTATGTTCAAGCAGTATTATTAGCTCCCATCTTGTGCAATGCTTTCCAGAGCTGTTTAGCTACTTGAAAATTCCCTTTCCCTGCAAAGCCTCTGTTGTTTTCCACTACATCCATCAATGCCAACCACTCGCCCCTGGCCATCCTCGTGTCCTCCTGCTGTTCTCACATCTGTGGTCTAAGAGAATACAAGGGTTTCCCTTAAAAAAACATATTCAGATCCTCCCACAGCCTGTGTCCTCACACTTGGGCAACTGAATAAATAATTCAAGGCCACCCCTGGTTTCTCTAACTCCTTTATTTTTATCTGTCTTGAAAACATGTGTTGACTGGATGGTTTCGGTTGTCTGAACAATTGGCTGTGGTATATTGGAAAGAGTATCGGACTGGGAACCGAGAGACCTGGGTCTGAAGTCTTTGTGACATCACCCGGTCCCCCTGCCTCGTTGGCTTCAATTGTCTAATCTGCCAGCCAAAGAGGTTCTAACCTTTCTCAACCAAGGTTTCCCTTCCAAGTTTCAGAACACGGAAAATGATTTGAGTAACTATTTTCTCATTTCTCCCAAACATGGTATATAACTATTTAACACCACTCTAATTGCATAGGAGAAAAGTTTAATTCATTCTATATAGTGGATGCTTTAGAGAAGCCTTGTCCAGTGGGACTTTCTGCAATAACATAAATGTTGTCTGTGTGCACTGTGTAAAATGATACCCATTAACCAGTTGTAGCTATTGAGTACTTACAATTTGGCTAGTGTGACTGAGGAACAAAATTTAAGCATTTGTTTAATTTTAATTAATTTAAATTTATATAGCTACCTGGGGCTAGTAGCTACCATAGTGGATGATGCATACTTAGAGCTTTAAGCTTTGACTCTTACAGAACCCAGGTTATCTCTTCCAGCATTGGCATGCTGCATGTCTGTTATTTCAGTGTGTGTATGTGCGTGTGTGTGTTGTGTGTGTGTGTGTTTACAAGTACCTGTGAAAATCAAATAAATGCCAAAGGCAGGAAACACATATCATAGACTGCCTGGCTGTGTAGGACACCACACCTTTGCTGTCAGTGGGATGATGATTTGCTCATTCATCAAACCATTTATTGGGAACCTGGCATGTATCAGAACTCAGTGAAGCTCTGGTGGCTTTATACGTGTCACCCAAAACAAAACATCTAAAGGAAACAGGGAAATAGAAAGAAAGATCCACTGGTCATTAAGGTCAGTGTGGTTCCTGAATCCATCCCAGGACATTTGTAATCTAATTCTCATCGCAAAGCCATCATGTGACTCAGAGCTGCCGTGCGTGGACTGTGGTCACAGTAACGGAACTCTGCCGTCATTAGTAGTGCTGAGGGAGTCTCTCTCTCTCCACCTCTGATTTCCTGCGTATGAGAATATTTGTATAATAATTATTATCGCTAGTTCAAGAGTAACTTATCTGTATTTAAAATATGTAGAAAATTTAGAAAATCAGGAAGAGTAAAAAGAGGGGGTGAAATCAATCATCCTATGTTCTACCACCCAGAAATTACTGCCAATAATATTTTGTCCCATAAGGTTATTTGAACAACATATTGCTGTAGACCAAGCTTTGAATCTGACTTTTGCACTTAATATTATAACTTTCACATTTCCATGAAATTGCATAACCTTTATACATATTTTTGTAATAACCGTTTGCCAGTCCATTAAACAGGTTAACCATGGGCTATTTAATGGTTCTCCTATCACTGAATATTAGGGTGCTTACAAAATTTCTACCTACGTGTGGCTTCACATTTACAATGCTAAGGCTGAGAAAGCAAAATCTGCAATTTGAAAGTCTGGACGAGGTTAGTCGTGAGTGTTAGCAGTGCGTCTGAGTGGCTGGCATTCATTCATCCATCCACCCATCCATCCATCCGTTCAGCTACATGTGCTCACCAACTCCATGAAGTAAGCTACATGCTGGACCCTGAGAGAAAAAGAGAGTCACAGGACGTAAACCTTGTCCTCAAGGACCTCACGGTCTATTGAAAGAAACTCACTTGTATAAAGAGTCTGCACAGAAGAAGTGATGTTCAAGGTGAACCTTGAATTTATGAGAAACAGCATGTGGAAACAGTAGGGGAGGAAGGGACTGTGGGTAGCAGGTCACAGCATGGTAGAGCTTGCAGTGGAGAGAAAAAGGCTGCTAGAGTGATGGGGAAGAGTTTGCAAGAACATCGAATGCCATGTCACAGAGCATTAGGGGCTGGAGTCTCCAAAAGAGAGCAGGGCCATGACCTGTTCAGGTTGGGGCTTCGGGATGATCTGTCCATGTGAGCCCAGAGGCATCAGCAGCATCCCTGTGAAGAGAGAGCCCTAAGGCTGAGTACCCGGCTTCTCCATTGTGTCCTTTCAGGTAGCCAAAGCATAGGGATTCCTCTAGCAATGATGAAAGAGGTGTCAGCAGGGCCATTGCATTTTTGGAAATAATGGATTGGCTGGGCTACTTTTTGACATCTTCCAAAGATTCGCTTTCCAGTCCCTCTGCAGAGATCGATCAGACTTGCAGTGTTTGGTTCTCAATAATACAGGAGAAGAGGACTCATCTCTCTCCCTTCCCCACAACTGCCTCCTAAACAGATGCCAAATCTGGAGAACAAGTAGGATCCCAGAGGCTCTTACGGCCAAAGGAAGATTGAATCCAGATATACAAGGCACAAGTCAGTAGGGGAAGCCACCGTAATATTCCACTGCTGGGGCTGGTCCCATTGAGGGATTGGCTCGTCCCTTGGAAAGCTGCTAAAATGAATTAGATGGCATGGTAAGGAAACTGCTTTTGACTGTTAAATCGAGGAGTGACTCACCCATCCCTGGAATGTCAGGGCTGAAAGGTTCTTTAGGCATCATTTAATCCAGCTCACTCATATTCAGATGAAGGAACCATGCCTTCTTCGTATTGAGTGCCTGAGACACAGGATGGTGCCTGGCACACAGTGGGTACCTGATAAATACTGTTAAAGAAGTAAATTTTAGGAAGAAAATGGGGCAAAAGATGTTCTCATAACCCCACAGCAAATTCTCAGTGGAGCTTTACATTCCTGATGAAACTAAAATCATTGCAGGTAGTGAGTGTTTAGCCTGAAGATCTGTGTTGCTACAAGTTGGAGAAGTGTATGCACCATTGGAACAGAAGCCACTTAGGCTCAAACAAGGTCCTTGTTGAGAACTGGGGAGGAATTTCACTTACTGTCATTTTCTGGAAGCCTTGGCATGTGTAGGGAAAAAGAGGGTAACACGGACTTGCTGTGTCCTCTGCCCTGTTGCCTTTGGCCTAGTCCCATCAGTTGCTCATTCAACTGTTCCTAAGTCGGTGCATTTCTCCTCTTTCCTTGGCCTCCTAGAGAATTGGGATCAGCATGTGACCTCTGTCTGGAAGGGAGAATCCTGATGCAGTATGCGTTCAATGCCTCTTCCCCGATGCCCTGCGGCCCCTCAGGACACTGGAGCCCTCGCGAAGCAGAAGGTAAGCTAGCCTCCAGGAAGCTCATTGGCAGGTGGAGTGTGCAAAGGTCATCTTTTTCTCTGTATGTGGAGTTTTATGATTTTCAATGGTCTTCCCCAGAAACCAACTCGTGTGATACTAAGGTCAACCTGCAAGGCCAGTATGCATGCATTCATTTATTTGGCAAATATTTTTTGAGCACCTGCACCACCCTAGGTATGTTATTCCCATGTTACATCTGAGGAAACTGAGACACTAAGATATTAAAGAAGTGCCCAAGGCCACAAACCTGATAAAAACATGGTGTTTAGGGGTACAAAAAATCACATTAGAGTCAATGCACACATTTGGGGGCTTCAAGGCACCATTAGACTTTGATTCTTCTTCAGTTATTTCTGGACAGTTATTTCTGTTATTTCTTCTTCTTCAGTTATTTCTACCCAGGACATTCTCACATGTGTTGCAGCTATTGGGGAATTCACTTACCTGCGAGACACTTGAGGGAAGCGTGTCACGACTGCCACTGTTGTGGGCCCCACCCATGATCAGACCATTCCCTACTAGCAGAATGTCTCCCAGGTCTTCCGAGGGGACAGTGACGTCTGTGCTTTCATATGACATCATTTTCTATAGAAAGCAGCCACTCTGTTTTCTACAGAGATTAAGAGAACACCGTTTGCCAAATGCTTGTTGTTGCACCTTGTCACTTGGCTGGCAGAGACCCCACACTTTCCTCTTAGTCTTCTGTCCCCGCTCGTGGGCCCACAGAGACTTACACGTGGACCCTTCCCCCCACCCCCAGTGGCTTGTGCTCCGTGCAGGTCAGCTCGTGCTGGCAGTCACTGGGCGGGACACTATTACACCAGCGCATCAGAGGGAGCGGAATCAGTCTCCTCGTGGAGCGTCGGTGAGAACTCCTCCGCTATCCTCTGTATTTTTAGAAAGAGGGTTGAAAAGAAAAAGCCAGAGATAGAATAAAGCAAGGGAGAGGGATCAGAGAGGAAAGTGGAGTTGAAAAATGAAATGGCACTGTACTTTATTTTTTAAAGCAGCTTAAAATAAAAATGAGAGTCAAACTCGGGAGCTCTAAGCAAACCCATCCGGAATGTAAAGCAAGTGGGATGCCTGGGAGAAGCCCTCAGTTCAGCCTCACGGAGTCACAGGCTGTCAGACTTGGAAGGGACACCCGGGGTCACCCAGCCCTGGTCCCCACCCAGCACAGGAATCCCCTCTCTATGCTGCCTCCCTGAGGTTCCCTGACACCCCGTTTTAGCTCCATTGTTTAAAGAAAGTTCTTGAAATCTGCAATCGTAATTTTTCCACCCAAACTGGACCCACTTTGAGTTCTCACCAAGAAGATGTGTCTGTGCCACCTGACAGCACTTTGCATACTTGTGTAGAGTGAGACCATCCCACCTGTGACCACCGTGGGGACTACATGCTGGGCGCTGTCCCGGGTGCGTAGCAGGGCAGCGCTGGCCGCCCGCTAGGGGAGTCAGATATGCAAACAGGCAATTCCCAGTCATTGTGCACAGGCCTGTGCTAATGCCAGTGCAGTGTGCTGGGAACCAGTAAGAGGGAACTTCACCCGGAATTGTAGACTCAGTCTTCCCACGAAATGTCACAACACTGTTAGAAAGGTGCATTGAGAATGTGAAATAAGTTTGGTATGTTCAGAGTGGCCATTTTCTAAGTGTCGTCCAGAGGCTTATGGGCTCCTGGACACTTTTCCAGGGTGTCCTCAAAGTCAGAAGTATCTTCATGCTATGACATCCTTTGCCTTTTCACTCTCATTCTCTCCTGAGAGTACGGTGGAGTTTTCCAGTAGACACATGACAGGTGATGTTATTCATGCTCTGATAGCTAATGGAATGCACACTTGTGTATTTTTGAGTTTTAAAATTTCTTAGTTTTAATTTACAATATGGTAACTATGAATAGATATAACCTATGTAAGCAAAAGCCCTTCAATACTGCTGTAAGAGTTTAAATGGGTTTAGATCATGAAGAGCAAGGTGGAATTGGGAGAGGTTGGGTGGGTGAGATGGGTCATGACCAGGTGAGCATGGATTTCGATTCACACCGAGGGCAGTGAGGAGCCACCATGTGCCTTGGGAGGGGTGTGCTATATGGTAAGATGAACATGTTATAAAGAAGGCTCGGGCTGCACCGTGGAGAAGAGACTGGGGGAGCCGGGTGCTGGGGGAAAGGGAGCAGCTAGGTAGCTGTTGCCGGCATCCAGGTGAGGGATGCTGGTGGCCTGGGTGAGGTCGGTGGCAGTGAGAATGGAGAGAAGTCAATGGGGTTGAGAGATATTTGGAAGGCAGCATCAACATGACTCTCCCCTGAGACATCTCTGGCTAAAATCATCTTGGTGTGCTCTATCACTCGTTTGGATGAAATCATTTCCAGACTTCTCCCCACACCTTCATCCAGCCCAACTATCAGTTGGCGAAGTTTGTTCCTAGATCATGTCTCTGACCTTCCGAAGGCGTGATGTGCAGGACAGAGTTCAACTGGAAGCGCTGAGCCCCCTGGTTCCCTGAGCTGACTCAGGCCTCCAAGGAAACCCAGCCGCCCTGGGTTTTCCCCCTATGTAAATTTAGTACACGCGGGCCAGGAAAAGATACTGTTCTTTTTTTAGAGCATCCTATTTCAGGCTTTGTGATCCATTTGGCCCAGACCCTTTTAATATCCTTGAAGAAATAAACGTTTCCATGAGCCAAACTCTGCAATTTATTTCTCAACTCATTTTCATCCTATTTATCTTTCCGTGTTTAAGTTTTTGGACTTCTCAAACTAACATAAAACTCCCAAATTCGTGAGCGATGCCAGACATATCTGTGGGGTTGGGGAAAGAGCCCAGGGGGAGAATGAGGACACTTGACCTTGGTCTCGGCGTACTCTGTGCCCTTGGGTGAGTCACGTAGCTTCTCTGACGATGGCATCTTATCCACAGAATGAGCAGTCGAACTATAATGTCCTTTCCAGCTCTAACTTCTTTTTTTTAACCCCATATTAACAAGGTAGAAGATTCTTCATTTAACACATATCTTTTGGACATTTACTACATTTCATTAACTTCATTTTAATGAGGGTAAATACGGTCATAGAACTTCTTACCTTTGTTCACAGAAAGCGGTTTCACTACCACCCCTTGAGTAAAAACCGTATTTCATAAATGAATACTTCTTAAGGCATTTAATACCATGTTACATTTGTAGCCCAGGAATTAGATAGCTTGATCTGACCGATGCAAATCCCAGTTAAGATCACTTATGTAAGCGTATAATATATTCCAAGTGTTGAGTTTTCCATGAGAGATTAGCACATGGGCACTAGCTGTTTTCAGTTTTTGCTTATTTGTGTCAGCGCTTTCTCCATTTTTCTGCCCAGAATATTTCAGGTGTGCTTAACTAGTCATCTGGAAAAAAGCTTGGCACCAACTTTTTACGACTATGTTCGTGTCAACAGCTGCAGTGTATATATACATAGATATATAATGGGTGTCTGTATAGAGCTTCATAAATGTAAATTTAGATCAGCATAAGTATGTATGAATACATTTCTATACTCATATATGGCCTTATTTCTAGTGGACAGCTTATGTAAACATGTAACTTTTCATTTCATCACCATATATACAAAAGGATATGTATTAATAATGAAGTAACGGGACCTTTGCACTTCTCTTTCTTTAATTCTGTGTTTTTTCTTTTCTTCCCTTCCTTCCATCCCCCTCGCTCTCCCTTTCCCTCTCCCTCCCTGTATCCCTCCCTTCCTTCTTTTCTTCTCTCCTTTCTTCCTTCCTCTCTCTGTTTCCTTTTCTCAGCCCCTCTCCCCACTTCACAACTACAAGTCCAGTCTCCCAGCTTTTTGCATTTTTCCTCCTTAGGGATTCAGACTTGTCATCTCCCCTTACACTCCTTTGTCCAAGCTGTGGTCATGCACTGTCTGTATTAGTGCACCGGACTCCTAACTGATCTCACGTGACCAGACGCTCCATGAGAGCAGAGATCGTGTCGGGAAACCTGTCCCCCAGGGACTAGCCTAACTCTGGACACAGACCTGGCACTTAATTATTCTTTGAACGCATGGATGGATGAATAGAGGGGTGTATGGATGGATAGATGAGTAGAAGGATGGCTAGACAAATGGACGGATAGTACCTGTGTCTGTAATCAGTGGTTTTTCTAAACAAGTCTTATGTCACTCATTTGTTTAACATTTATGGGTCACTCTCCATCTATCTCAGTACAAAGCTCAGTTTCCTTAATGTGATGTACAAGACACTTCACAATCTGGGTTCCACTTAGCTCTCCAGCCTCAGCACTGGCTGCTCTCCCGTTGCACTCAAAACCATGGTCATTAACTCACATTCTCTCTCAGCTGTTTTCTTTGCTTGAAATGCCTCCTCACTTTTAGTTCCTCCTTGTTAGATCCTCCTCACTTTTCAGGACAGAGCTAATATATTAAATATTTGTGAGCATCTATTAAAGATCTCATCCCATTTGAGCTTTCCAGCAACCCTGAGGTTAGTAACATTACAGTAAGTGACACAATGAGAAACTATATAGCTGACATTCTAACCTGACTTTCATTGCTTCAAAGCTGGGCACATTACCTGAACCAACAGCATCACATAATATCCTATTCCCCACCAGGGAATTACTGAACCATCTGAGGCTCAGTTTCCTCTTCTGTAAAATGAGTTTCAAAAGACCTGTGTCGCAGACTTACTGCCAGGCTGAAAAGAGCTGAGGCATGTAACATGCCTCACACATAGAGGATGGTCAGTTCATGAAGCCCGGCATCAGTAGTGGGATTGCTGCTTTGGCGATGGGTTGGACTCAATGACTCTTAAGACTCATTTTTACATCTAAGAGTTTGTCTCTAATGACCAGACAAGCACAAGGTTTGCTAAGACTTCTACACCTGTTTACCTACTTGAGCATAATGACCAGACTCACCTTCCTGTCCTTTGGAAGCATTTGGTCCCTCTGTTGCTGAACAAGAAACCAGGGAGGAAGGATGAGCCAAGCAGATTTGTCATCTTTGCTCTCCTGTGGCTTCCTTCCACTGACACTCGTTTTCTCCAAGCAAGGGAGAAAGATTGCTTTACCCTGCGCCAATTCCAGGAGAAAGCTCATGGCGCGGGTGCAGCGTTCACCTGGCACCCCCTATCAGGAAGCAGGCTCTAATAGTCCATGCTGTAACTTCTTTTTTAACTCCATGTTAACAAGGTAGACGGTTCTTCATTTAGCAGATATTATTGAGCACCCACTGTGTGCATTCTCTATGGACCAGGCACACTGTATTAAGCAAAGGCTACATGACATTGAGTGAAACAGCTATAAAATAGAGATGAAAATGATAACTTTCTTATGGGATTTGGGTGACAATCAGATGAGTTACCTAGTGACTAGGAAATGTGCTTTATATGCTATAAAGTGCTGCCCTCTATAAACTTTACCTGAATAAATAAGTGATACATGTGTATCAACAACAACTCACAAAGTTAAGAGAGTTAAGAACTCGGTGGGTCAGAGAGTAGACAAGAAGAAAGGCTTTAGCTAGGTGAGGAGTTCTATTTGTGCTTTTCACTTAAACCAAGGATCACTCTAAGCCAGCAGTTATTGGGAGTAATGATCGAAACTAGCCAAGGAGAAATGCAGGGAATGTTGTACTTAGATCCACCTCTTCTTGTTCTGAGGAAATATACCTGGAATAGCTTTTCCACTCCAAATGGCTTTCTGGTGTTCATATTGTGGTGATTCCTGTTACCCTCTACCATTGCCACAAAGCATTTTCAAACAAAGGTACTTTTCTTCTTCTTTTTTTTTTTTCTTCGCTTTAGAAATGTCCAGCAACTCCACCCCTCAACCAATCACTGATGCTGATGAAACAAAGAATGTGGCTAATAGGACATCTTGAGATCCTCCATCCTATCCTCACCAGCTGATCTGTATCTCTCATGAGACTCCCTTAAACAAATTAGAGCCAATCGCTACATTGAGTCCTGATTACTCTTCTCAACAGTACAAGGGAGAGTTCTCTGAGGGGCTAGATGTGATCTCAGCAGAGAAAAATTTAGAAGTCACAGCAGGCTGAGCTCAGTGAGGATGAGGCATCATCACCCTGGGGAAAGAGTGGAAGAATCTCTCCTTCCCCCCTCTCCGCCACAACGCTCCCCTTCTGGAGTCAGTCTGGACAGAGCTCGGAGAAGCTCAGTGGTATGGAATGACCTCATGTAGGGAAGGGGAGGAGGAGAGATAAGATGGCTCCAGGGCTGCCTTCCAGCTCTGTCGTTCATGGTTCTAGACAGTTTCCTCCCAGGTCCTCTGTCCAAGGGGCGGTACTATCCATGCTTACCTCCTCTTTGCTAGTTTTCTAGGACTTCTGTCAGTCAAAGTAGATTGTACCAATGGCAGTAATACCTCGGGGATTCTCATTTACTCTAGTGGCCTCTGTGCCCAATGGGGAGAAGAACAGAGCATCTGGATTTCAGAATGAGACATAGCTGGGTTCTAATACCGACCTTTAAAATTCAAGTTGTGTGACCTTGGCCAATTCACTCCATAATTCTGAGCTTTAGCTTCCTCACCTCTGAAGCGAGTCTTTGCAAGAATTAAACAAGTTCATGGGACACAGATGGTGTTTGGCCAATATGTGCCCCTGCCTTCCTTTCATCTTATGCAGCAATGCCTCCAAATGGAAAATAAGGAAGGAAAGTTTGGGCATCAACTCAATAGTAAGACGCTGACTTGAATGTAGTTTTGACTAAATATCTGGTGATTCTTATGAGATCTGTATTGCAGGAGTGGGGATGAGCTGGGTGCTGGGTATACAGCAGATTCAACAAGACACCAAGAATCCTCCCTCTCCTTTTCCCCTCTGTCTAAATTCTAATTGGATCAGTCTCTCCTGGGGTCTGCAGGAAACACTGAGGATCAGAGTGAAGGTCATCCCACAAGAACTCATTTCCTCATCTCTTCTCCATAGGTCACCCAGATGTTGAACAGCCCTGTAAGTCCAGTGTCCGCACGTGGAGCCCAAATTCAGCTGTCAATCCGCACACGGTCCCTCCAGCCTGCCCTGAACCACAAGGCTGCTACCTTGAGCTGGAATTCCTCTACCCCTTGGTCCCGGAATCTCTGACTGTCTGGGTGACCTTTGTCTCCACTGACTGGGACTCCAGTGGAGCTGTCAATGACATCAAACTATTGACTGTCAGTGGGAAGAATGTCTCCCTGGGGCCTCAGAACGTCTTCTGTGACATCCCACTGACCATCAGAGTCCGAGACGTGGGCGAGGAGGTGTATGGCATCCAGATCTACACGCTGGACGAGCACCTAGAGATTGATGCGGCCATGTTGACCTCCACTGCAGACTCCCCGCTCTGCCTAGAGTGTAAGCCACTGCAGTACAAGGTAGTCCGCGACCCTCCTCTCCAAGCAGAGGTGGCCTCCATCCTACGGCTCAATAGAAGATTCGTGGACACGTAAGTGCATCCTCAATAGGCAGATGATCGAGTGGGTGGGCTGAGGGGGATGTGAGAAGAGTCAGAGAGGCCTGGACAAGAAGGAGAAGGTTCATCACAGCCAGGCCCATGTCTAGAGATTGTAACCCAGCGTGGGGTGCAGAACTGCCTTAACAAGGCAGAGTTGATACGGGGGGAAGGAACCAGAAGGCCTAGATTTGGTAATAATGCTGATGTGTCACTGACTTCCCTGAAACTTAGTCATCCCAGCAGTAAAGGAAGGAGGTTGGATGAGATTCGCGTGAGAAAGTCACTTATTACTAACAAAAGTAGAAGGACTGAAGTTTGCTAACGATTTCCTTTTTAGACTAAACTGAACAAGATTCACGCGTTCGGATTGCTTTTTGAATAGATGAAAGGGAATGAAGTTGTAGCAGGTTGGCTGGGAATTGGGCACACTCCTGAATATTTGTGCAAAAACTTTGCTGGAAAGTGAATGTCACCTATCACGATGCTGCTTGTTTACGTCTTATTTCCTGAGCCAGACCCGAGGTTCAAACCCATTTGATCCTTAAGGGCCTTTGCAGCTCTAGATCTCGTAATTCTTTTTGGATGCTCACTGTTTTTATGAGATGAAGTGCTTGTCTTTAATATTCACTTCCCAAGACACTTCTCTGTCACTTCTTTCTTCCCCTGACATCCTCAGAATTTCTGTTTCATGAGGAAGGTCACCTTATTATGAAGTCATTGGTGCTTTTCCTAGGGACCAGACAATGGGCTAAGGTCTCTGTGTCCTTTACTCATTTCAGCCTCTCCACTACCACAGCCTTATGATCATTTTTATTTCACAAAGAAGGAAACTGGGGCTTAGAGATATGAAATCACTTATCCAAGATCACACACTTGGGAAGTGCTTAGATAATAATTGGAATTCCATCCTGACTCCTAACCCAGTGCACTTAACCAATGTTCATTAAAGATGTGATTCCAACTTCTGCTTTAATCTAAAATATGTTAGAGTTTTAGCCACCTAATTTGAGTACCAAAAGTCCATGCAGTCAGTCACCATACATTCACTGAACACCTACTATGTACAACACCTACTATGGACTTTGGTAGGTGACACTTTGAGTATTAGAAAGAAAAATAGCTCAGGAGTTAGACACCTTGTGTCTAGCCCTGGCCAGTTCACTTACTAATGTTAAATAAAGCAGTCAATCTCTTTGAGCCTCAATTTCCTCCTTCAACTGATGAGAATGTTGAAATCAATGGTTTTCTATAGGCTTTTTGTGGCTCTTTATTTGGTTCTAAGATGATATAAGACACAATCTCTGCTCTCTCTACTTGAAAATATTTACTAATGGAAACCAAGTTCTGGAGGAAACTTTTAATCTTTTTAAGAGACAGAACCACTTTCAAACACTTTACCAGCACTTCCTTTTACATACCAGCAATTAATGTGCACATCACTAGCAAACCCTTGCCCATTCGTTGAATCAGAGATGAAGAACATCTGTTTCAGAACTCAGAGGGAGCGCTTGATTTGTGTTTGAGAACGCACTTAAAATTTAAAGGATGGTCTTCATGAAAAATATTCCATAACCCTGTCTCTTCCATCTCCTCACTTGTCTAGAGTGGTAGAGTTCTATAAATATGCATCCACTTAAAATTTCTTTGTAAAACAATGGAGGGAAGAAATAATAGATGTCTTAAAGCCTTCAGTTTATACTTAGCTCTCATTTTTTTGCCTCGAGTTATGAGCCTGTGAGAGCTGACACGGGCTGATAAGTGCGGAATGGTGAAAATTAAACTGAAGAGGGGAAAGCACCCTTAGTTCTATTCTCAGCTAAGTCACTAACTTGTGCTACAGTTTTGAGTGAGTCACATATCCTTTCTGGTCTTCAGATGTCTCAACTCTACACAGAGGAAGTTGCACGTAGACTAGTGGTTCTCAAACTCAATTGCATGTTACAAAAATTCAGGACATTTTAAAATTGCCTGGTCTCAGCTGCATCCACTTTCCACCCTCCATCCCTGAACTTCCAGGTATCAATTTAATTGGTAAGAGTAAGACCTGGCCATCAAGACTTTTAAAATCTCACCAAGTGATTATAACGTGCAACCAAGTTTAAGAACCACGGCGCTAAAACAGGTTCTCAAAGTGTGGCGACATCACATCACCTGGGTTCTCGGGCCCCAGCCCAGCTGGCTGAATCTGATGCTCTGAGTGCAGAGCCTCTCAAAGTGATTCTGCTACTGCTTAAAGTGTAACAGCCACGGCACTGAATGATCTATGAGGTCCAGGAATCTCCAAGGTCTCTTTCACTCATTTGATTACTTCTGCAATTCACACACATATGTATTAAGAACATTCTACACCTCAGAGTCTGTAGTGGGAACAGTGCGAGGGTGCCTGTTCCTTTCCTGAAGCCACTCAACTTGAATGCTGAGGACCTTACTCGCTGTATCAAAATGCAGAGTCCTGTTCTAATTTGCTTTCAAAACTATCACTATTCAGTGTACACTCTCATGCACCGTTTGTTATTTGACTCACTCACCAAACATTTCTTTTATCCCTACTATGTGACAGGCACAAGGGCTGGGGTAAGGCAGTGATTGGGCTCCCTTTTTGTCTCTCTTGAGTCCCACGGAGTGTATTGGAGACCTGGGCTGTGCTGGGCTGGGCTTGCTGACCTAAATGTTCTCTCTGACGCTCTGAATAAAGGGAAAGACATAATTCCACATCCACCTACCATTTCAACTCCTTTATCTCTTGGTAATTTGAGTTCTGAATCCCACCACAAATACCTCGTGTGTGTGTGTGTGTGTGTGTGTGTGTGTGTTGCTGCTTTCACATTTTTTCCATATCAAATAAATTGGCTCTTATACAAGTTCTATATAAAGACTGTTTTGGAGAAAAAGAGGAGAGAGAAAAATGCTTTCTTTTTCTTCTCTGGCTCAACCCATTACATGATTCCCTTTGACCTTTGTCTTCATTTTTTTCTTTCAATGAAAATATTTATTCTTTCTGTTATCTACACTGGAGATAGTTTCCCAAGGTATGACATTGATGAAGAGAGAGCTTTCTGTGCTTACCCCATGGAAACTTCTAGTAGACTGATTACTTTTGGCCAGGGCAAGGAAGAAATGTGGAACATCTCCATCTCCCTTAAGTGGAAACCCTCCATTGAATAAGAACTGACATTAGCAGAGAAGGGGACTAGCGCCAACACTGCTAGTAGCTAACTCACCGTGTGACATCAAGACGCCTTGTATTACCTATTGGAACCTCAATTTCCATATCTGAAAAATGAGAGGACAACACATTAAGCTCCTCACTGTGATTAGACACAGAGAAGATATCTTAGGTGGCAGGTGACTCATACACTTTTTTGAGTAAAAAGCATTCAGCAGAGATTGTCTGTAAGGAGCCTCACTGGCTCTGGGTGCCCTACTGAAATGTGGACAATAACGGTAATAATGACAACCATTTATTAAATATTTACTCTGCTTTAAGTGCTTTACAAACACTTATGAGGCAGGTGAGAAAGCTGAAACTCAGAGAAGTGATTGCTCCAACCTCATACAGCTAGTAATGACATAGACAAGATTAAAACTCATCTGATTCCATATTACTCAATTATAAGAAACGACAGTGATCTAGCACCTCTTATATTTTCCTGGATAGAGCTTGAGCCCATTATCCGAAGTGAGGTATCACAAGATCGGAAGAATAGGCTCCACATGTACTCACCATCAAATTGGCACTGACTGATCAACACTATGGCGCTCACATGGTAGTAATATTCTCCAGGGGTTAGGGGTTTGGAGGGGGGGTAAACTCACAACTCATGGACGCGGTGAGCATTGTAGAGGGGAAGGGCATGCCTCCAATCCTCGCTTGGGTGAGGCAAAGACATAAAATGTAACCAAAATGTTTGTACCCTCGTAATATCCTGAAATAAAAAGAAAAACTCATCTAATTCCAAATTTCACCTTTCTAACCACTACCCGTACTACCTGCTACTGCAGTTATGTGAAGGCAGAATTTTAGAGCTGAGAAATGCATCCAATCTGGGCAAATGTCTAGACATAGCAAGTGGAAGACGGGATTGCAAATCAGAGAGCACTAGTCCACAGTCAGCTCCTGTGATCCACCCTTGGGATCCAGTAGCACGAGTCGCACAGCCAGTTCCTTATGCCTTGGGCTGGGAAGAAAAAGCAGAGAAGCTTCTGTTTCTCGGTTTGGCTGTCAAGTGCTTCTGCACTGAGCGCTGGTGCTCCTTGGGCTGCACAGAATGCTCAGATTTCTCCAAGAAGTAAAGGCTCTGGACAAAACTAAGAAAGTGAAGTATAAAGCAAACCAGGGGCAATGAATAGCAGCTCACTCTCATTATTTATCTACTCATCTTTCCATCCCACCCACCAGTTCATCAACACATATTCACTGGGTATCTTTTAGGTTCCGTGCACTGCGTTAGGAAATAGTGACCCAGTGATGCCAAGACTTCAAGGTACTCAGACTCTTCGGGAAAAAGGAGTAGATAGGAAAGCAGTGTCACTGCCGTAAAATAATGCTCTGATGGAAGAAACAGAGACACAGAAGCAGAGATTTCTAACACAAACTTGGGAGAACTGAGACCTAAGCTTAGAACTAGAGTATAAACTCCTCAAGGACTCGAATTTTTGCCTGTTTGTCTGCTGGTACGTTCCTAGCACCTAGAATAATTCTAGGCACAAAGTAGGCACTCCTTAAATATTTTTTAAATGCATCTGGAATGAAGGATGGAAAGAGTTGAGCACTTGAAGAGAAATGGTGAAGCCATAATTTACTAAGCATGCATTATGTGTCAAGCACTTACTAAGAATTACATAATGACGTTTGATGTAATCATCCAAACAATCCCACAAGGTAGATGGTCTTAGCTCCAGATTATGGATGAGACCTGAAACTCAGAGAAGAGATGCGGATGGCAGAGTTTATAGCTATCAAGTGGCAAAGCTGGGGCCTGTACATGGAACTGTCGACTCCAAAGCTGGTGCTCTTACTCATTCATTCTCTGTTTGAATAAATATGTTTGTGTTATCTGCTTTGTGCCTCTCTCATCTTAGGATCCTTGATTTAGAACTAGAAACATTTTTAGAAGTCATCTCTTCCAACTGGCTTATTTGTGTATCCCAATTTAGTAATCTATTAATTCTGCTCTCACATTCAGACCTGTAAAGCTGCCAACACAATCCATATCTATTTTACCTCACCTCCTTGGCATTCTCAATATGCTTCTTGGGGGAAATGAATAAACATAAGGAAAGGAGATTTTCATACAATCTGGGTGGACACTCCTGGGAGTCCATATTTTACAAATCAGATCCAAAATTTTTCCTCTGGATTCCAAATGTTTGGACCCTCCATCCACCAAAAAATTTAGTTCATTTATCAAGTCACTTGCTCAACAAATACGTATTGATTCCTGCCGTAAACTCAACTATTTTATGGCCAGTGGGGATGCAGTAATGAAGAGAGCAGGGAAAAGTTTTTGCTTTCATTGATTCTTACAGTGTAGTTGGGGGAGACAAAAAAAGAAGCATGCAATTGCATAAAACCTCAGTTGGGTAGGACTTAGTGATTTTAGAAGGCCTCTCTGATGAGGTGACATTTGAACAGAGACCGGAAGTGTCCTCTAGTAACTTAACAATGAAGGCTAGCTGAGCTGCCATCACTGGGATCCCAGCCTATTTGGAGCATGAATGTCTTATAACATGACCCTGGGTCCTTGATCACAGTTTGGGTTATATTATATTTAATGGTGCTTGTGGTTTTTTCTTTCACCTGGTTTGTATTTTTAAGTACAAAATTTATCACACTTACATGACAGAGAATAGAGGCTCCATGAATGCTTGTTGAATGAATTACTGAAGAATTGAGTCACCAGCAGCACAAAGTGGGAACTCTCAAAAGATGGGTCTCTTGCTTTCAGATCTTAGCCATAACATTGATATGTGATTCCATATTAAGCCTCAGAGGATTTAGAAGGTTTAGCTCAAATCAGGGTCAAATGAAGGCACAGGTGGCTCTTGGAAGCTGTTTGTATGGCTCTCAAGCTGAGTTACCACTTCATTTTTTTTTTTTTCCAAACCTCATTTCTTTCTGTGGCTCTTTCTGTTTCTCACCCAGTCGTCCATTCTTTGCTCTTGTATGATTAATTTGTTTATTCATTCATCAACCAAATAGTGAAAATCTAATATAACCCTGTTAAGTAACACTTGTCTCATTTAACAAATATTTATGAAGTGTCAGTTCTGCACCGTGCACTGGGCTAGAACCAGGAATCCAGCCCTGACTGATGCAGACGTGATCCTGGCCTCATGAGTACACAGGGTAAAGGGGGAACCAGGTGATTAGACTGCGGTATGAAAAGTGCCGTGGTGGGAGGGGCACAGAGGGGCTGCGGGAAGGGTGTCTCACCAAGCTGCAGTGGGGAAGGAAGGCTTCCTGGAGGAAGTCATGTCTCACGTGAAGAATGCATAACAGCCGGTCAGCGAACAGATTTGCCACAGTGCAAATAGTTGAAACCAAGTGGATGTCCAGTCAAGATTGGCAAATGAAGGCAGGAAGGAATGAACATACTGTACTTCAAGGCAGAAGTGCATGCTCAATCACAGATCAAATGTGGTGCTTTGAGGTGGGAAATGTATTACTTTGGAATATGTATCCACTTTGGTTCATAGATATACTTCATTCCTGTTTAACTGCTGCGCAGTATTCTATAGTATAAGTGTGCTACAGATTATTTAGCCATACCCTTAATGACGAGCATTTAGGTCATTTCACACACATTTCTATTACACACAAGTGTTGCAGTGAGCAGTCTTGCACAAACCTCCTTGTAAGCACATGCATGCAAGCATTTCTCTAGGGTTGATACTGAGAAAGGGAACTGCTGCATCATAACCTATGGGCCTTTTGTGTTTTAATGGACACATCTGTGACATTCTGAGAGGGTGAACTAGCTGCACCCCACCAGCAGCGCGTGCCGAGACCTGCTATTTCACATTGTCACTACTTACTATTTGAAACAATGAGCGTGCTTTGCCTTTTCCCATTTGATGGGTGAGACAGGACTTCTTAACATACTTGTTCTATGTTCTTTAGTTAACGTCCTTTCAAATATTTACCAGATAACTACATTTCCTGTTCTGTGACTTGTCTATTCATACCCTGAAGATGGATCTGGTTTTTAGTCTCTTCACATCTTAGTTTTCCCATCTGTTAAATTAGAATTTTTAATGTCAGCCCTCCTGCATATCCATCAATGTTATTTGAATCCAAGTCAAAACAGAGAGTCAGGAGGGAACTAGCATTTATGAAGAAGTTACCCTGACTCTTCACTTATGCATTGATATATTTATCAAATGCTAATTTCATATACTCCCTGTGCTGGGAAGCATGCCGCATTCTGAACGTACAACAGATACCAACAACCAACCCTGTTTCTGCCCTCAGTAAAGCCTAAATTTAGTCACTAAGTGTTAACCACCCTCACATGTGTTAGTCTTAGTTGTCGCATCTACTACTGGTAGTACTAACACCATGCTAGTAATAACTACCATGTAGTAGAAACCCCAGATACGCTCAGTACTTTTTTATAAACCTACCAAGGAGGTGCAGGTATTAGTGTGCCCGATTTTTCAATGGGGAGGCTGAGACTCAATGAGGTAAAGTCATTCATTTAAGGTCCCACAGATAATAGATGCTAGAGCTAAGTTTTACACCTCTTTGCCTAACTCCAAAGGGTATATGCCTGGCAAAAGGTAGAGCCCAACCATTGCTACAAGGACTGACAATGGACAGGGTGGCATCTTGATGGGTGGAGAAAGCAGATGTTTGAACTAGATTTTCTTGTTTCCAAAAGCAATAGAATAAACACGAAAAAGAGCAGAGGGCAAAATGTTTTGAATATTTAAGCATATGAGGAAGAGGAGGAGGCTTAAGAAAGTGTGGACATGGCCAGACCAGCGTGGTTTCCAGTAACGTGTTGCTGAAGTGCATGACCCAGGCTGGACCCCTTCCTGAATGAGGCCTTCTCCCACGCCTGCCCGGCACGGTTTTGCCGGCATTCTGCTATCCTGACCTCCAGGAGAGATGAGCAGTATCAGTAGTGAGAGCTGTTTTTCCAAGCCCAGAATGAATACCACTGTTCCTAGCTCTGCCCAGGGGTGCACGTAGTCAGCACAAATCTCACTCTGTTTCTAGAAGCTGGGCATGATCCACCTATGACTCCCTCTCGTCAGTCTTAGGCCAAGTACCTCTCAGAATGAAATACGGGTTCTGGGAATATTAGGGTCAGCAAAAGGGCTTAGCAGAATCAACAGCTCTCCAGGGTCCGCAGCAGCCTTAGCAGTACTGATTGTCTCCAGGTACCTTCACGATTTCGAAAGGCCCCCGTTTGGTGCTAACACCACCAAAATCACTTACCTAAATTTCTGTGGACCGGTCTGATGCACTTCTAGACTTTAAAGTGAGTGGGTCATTATGGATTCTTTTCTACAGATGGGGAAACTGAAACTCATGTAAGTTAAATGATGGACACAAGGCTCTGTCGATAAATGTATTCTCTTGTTTGTTCATTCACTCAAACATTTAATGTGGAATGCCTGCTCCATGTCAGTCTCTGTGCTGGCAGTGTGATTCTGAATCTTATGATCTGGTAGGAGAGCTAGGCTGAACAATAGCATACATAAAAATATAATTACAAACTGAAGAGTATTATTACAAGAGGTTATAACAGAGTGTAATTCCCCCTTAAATTAAGGGAGACGCTATAGAAGATGAGACTGGAGAGATTAAAAGGGGCCAGATTAGGAAAGGGTTAGTGGTTCATGTTAAGGAGTCCGGATTTATTCATTGTGAAATAGAGGAACTAAACCAATCAGATCTGTGATTTTATAATACTGTTCTGCATGCTCTGTGAAGAAAGGATTAAGGAAGGGTGAGAAGTCCTATTAGGGGTTATTGCTAAAGTCCAACCAGAGAGGATAGTTGTTTGCATTAGAAAAGTGAATGAAGTGGTGGTCTGTTTTAAAGATAGAGCCTACAGGACTTGGCAATATATTGAATGCAAGGGGTTTAAGAAGTAGGTGTGCAAGTGACTCTCCAGTTTCTGGTTTGAGTGTCTGGAATAAGGGAAATGTTATTTCCTGAAACAGAGGAATAAATTGTAATTTAGCATCTTGTTCAGGGGTGGGGTAGATGAAGAGTCCAGTCTTAGATGTCCAAGAGTCTCATGAGAGGAGATGCCAAATGGGCAATTAAATACATAGGACTGGACTTGCTCAGGGCTAAAGCAGAACTGCTGCCTCACAGCCCATTTCTGCTCACAGTACACTGAGATGCTTCTCTGCAAAGTAATAGAATCTGGTTCCATAACCATAAAATTGCTATTTCACGCAATGTAGCAGGAAGGGTGTCCATTCCACCTTTCTTGCAGCACATATTTAAAAGTAAAATAATCTGCCCAATTCTGATGCCATCCACATTCTTCTGAGATTGAGACTAATTTGCTGAAATTATTTTTCTTTTCATTTCAAAAAATGTAGAGAGTACAAGTGTTTTTTGTTACATGGATGCGTTGTACCATGCTGAAGCCAGTGCTTTCAGTGTGCCCATCACCAGAATAGTGTACATGGTACTTGGTAGGTAGATTTTTATCCCTCAACCTCCTCCCACCCTCCCATCTTCATATTTAATAGTTTCCAATGTCCATTACTGCTCTTTATGACCATGTACATCCTTTGTTTAGCTCCCACTTACAAGTGAGAACATGTGGTATCTGTTTTCCCATTTCTGAGATACTTCACTTAGAATAGTGGTCTCCAGTCCCATCCAAGTTGCTGCAAAGGACATTATTTCATTCTTTATTGTGGCTGAGTAGTACTCCATGGTACACATACAGCACGTTTTCTTTATCCACTCATCCGTGCCGTTGGTGGGCACTTAGGTTGGTTCCATATCTTTGCAACTGTAAATTGTGCTGCAATAAACATTCGGGCACAGTTGTCTTTTTTATAAAAAGATTTCTTTCCCTTTGGGTAGATACCCAGTAGTGAGATTGCTGGATTGAATGGTAGGTCTACTTTTCGTTCTTTGAGGAATCTCTGTACTGCTCTCCGTAGCAGTTGTACAAGTTTACATTCCCACCAACAGTGTATAAGTGTACCCTTTTCACCGCAACCACACCATCTGTTGTTTTTTGATTTTTTAATAATGGAAATTCTAGACTAATTTGTTGAAGTTAAAATAAGCAAATAAATAATCAAATAGATAGATAAATAAATAATGAAAATAATACTCTATATGGAAAATTGTGTGTAGTTAATATAACTCTTCCTGGTTTAGCATGATTTCTAAAAGCGTTGAAAAAGCTTTTCAATTGTATGTTTGAGTTATCCAAAATGTACTAGGCTGTTCTCTGTATGATGAAACAAGAAATGTGTTAAGTATTATAGTGGGCCTGACACAGTTCTTTTTAATATATGATCTTACTTGAATATCCTAATGATCCCAACAGATAGATGTTTATCCCATTTCGTAGAAGATGCTCAGAGAAACTGTATAACTAGCCCACACACACTCAGCTGGTTAAATGATAGGTTTGATGTCTCTAAGTGAGAAACCGTTTGTGTTATTCTACAAGTGTCACGCAGGTGTCCTGATTATATCTTTCATTTATTGGCTACGTATCAGGCACTGTGCTAAGCACTTTAAAATATTTTCTCTCATTTAATCCCTTCAAAAAATTCTTTGAGTTTTTATTATTAGTTTCACTTTACAGCTAAGGAAACTAATGTTTCAAGACTTCAAGAAACTTCTTTCAGGAAGAGTCAGGAGGCAGGAATCTTAATGACTACAACCTTGTGCCTCTTCTCATAAACACACATGAATAAACCTGTGTGGAAAGAAACTTACTGGCACACAGGACTATTAGTTAGATTTGAGATGGTTGATCATCCTCAGGGATGATCAGAGCCTGCGCATTCAAGTCAAGATTTTTTAAAAAGCAACATTGTAAATGGACAAGAAAATGAATACTATTCCCTTGGGGAAGGAGTGAGGAGTCCTCATTGTTGGAGTAAACGTGTCTATACCTGTTAGCAGAAAAGAAATAGAGCAATCGTGGTACGTCCAAGTATTTCTATAGATTTCTGTAGATTAATGGTGTCATGGCATATTCATAGCAGCTCGTAGAGGAAAAAAGTGGTCTTTGGTTTGCAGAGAATGCTAGTTTAAATACTGCTCAAGAGGGCTTGTTCTGCAGAACTTCACAGAATATGCTACTATTCATCGTGAATCTCCCAAGATTGTTGGAATGTCTCTGACATTGTTTGGAAAAGGTACCCTGTTTTCTTGTCGCATATTATAGGACTGGCTTTCCTGAGGAAGCTCCTATGGAAAATGATGAGTGTGAAATCAGGTTGCAATGGGTGTCCTGGTGTCACCTACTTTGTTCTGTTCTGTTCTGTTCACCCTGGGGGCAGGTAGGATGGACTAGACTTGGTTGTGCTGCTCCAGTTCCTGATTTTTAAGAAAACAAATAAATGAAGAGGAAAGAGAAGGAAAATAACAGCTGTCAGAGCAATTACAGATGTGAGAAGAGTGGAGGAATTTATCTCACACTGGGCATTGGCAAGAGGCGTGAACAAAATCCATTCAGTCTGTGCTTAGAGATGCTGAGAATCATGAGGGCAGGTCTTGGTGGGTTTATGTTGTGTCTGTTAAAACAGGAACCTCAGACATCGCTTTAGAGATGCTGAATTTGAAATTAAGAGAGCTGGCTCCCAGCACACAATCGACCAGATTTCTTCAATTATTTGAGCCTGAGATCCTTCCCCTGGACAAAGTGGGTGATGATTCCTGTCCTTATAGTTTCACAAGGGGTGATAGGAGAAACTAATGAGATAATAGACTTGTAAGAACATGATGCAATCTGGTGAACTATAAAGATTTAATGTTCATGATTCTTTCTATTGTTTGGTTTTCATTAGGCTTTTTCTTGGCCAGAGCCAGGCCGGAGAGTCTATCTGAGAGGCAAACCCTCTGGCCTACACAGACACACGCATGAAAACTCTCTCTTAAATGCTACCTGGAGTGGAGAGATAGAGAGAGAGAGAGAAAACACATCACATGCTGTCTCTGGCTTAGGAGACCTGGATTCTAGTACTGGTATCCTGAAATGTTGCTGTGTCCCTGGTCAGGAGGGCCGTAGACCCCTTTCTATAACACGAAGGGGTGGGGGAGATGACCTTGAAGGTCATAGCTCTGACATTCTGTTCAGATCACCGTTGAGCTCTCACCTGCACTGGGTGCATCTAATTCAGTGAAAATGATGCAGCAGGTTGTTATACATGTCACATTGTCAGTAAGTCTGGACTCTGAACTTGGGGACTGACCAAGATCTAAAGAAAGCCTTCCAGGCACAATGGGGCTCTCAGAACTCCTCCTAGACTTATCTTCTCTCTCAGAGCTTACAAAGTGCTCCCTTTGAGACAACTTTCAAATGTGCTGATGTGTTTTCCCTGAGTGGCATTTTGACTTGACAGTGAGATACTAGAGGTGGGAGGCTAAGTAGTATTTGCCACATTCTCCTCTATCCTTAGCATCTTGTACGAGGTCAGACATCGAGCAGATGGTCAATAAATGCTGGCAAATAATTGCATGAATACATAAATGAATGAACCCTACGGCACATCAATAAGTGGTCAGAAATTTCTGGTAATATGGTCGCTATCTGGTATATTGGCTGTCTTTCTTTTAACTTCTAAGGTGGATTAGTTACTAGAGAATCCAAAGACCAATGAGAATCTTATAGCATGGTCCCTTCCTCTTGGGGCCAAGCTTTTTAGCCCTTAAAGTGAAGGGATTGGGCCAGAAGGTATAATTCAGTCTTTCATTCATTCAACAGGCTTTTCTTCAGCATTGTTTTGTAACAAGCCCTGCATTAGGCAGTGGAGATAATCCAGGCAGTAAGGGACAATACCAGCCTTCCAGGAGCTAATGTGAAAAGTGGGCAAAAAAACAGGTGATAACTAAACAGCAAGAAAGGTATTATGATAAGGAAAGCACACAGGCTAGGTGCTTATTGACCCAGCTTAAAGGTTCAATGAGGACCTCTTGGAAGAGGTGGCATCTGAGCCAAGGTCAGAAGGATTTAGCCAGGGAAGGGAGGGGAGACTGTTTGCTTGAGGTGGATGAGGGGTAAAATTTGAGAAAGAGAGTTTGATCAAAGAGGCCAAAGAGGTTGAGGAATAGATCATGTCCATCCCAGAGTGTCCGCCTTTAAGGTCTGGACTTCATCCTGGGAAGCCACTGAGTGGGAAAGCCACTGAGTATCTTTAGGTCAGAGAAGATGCTGGTCAAATTTGGTTTTAGAGCATCTCTGTTCCTATATGTGGATATCTAGGTAGAGGTAAGGATGGAGGCATAGAGCATGAATGGCAAAGCAGCTAAAACAATGTTGCCAAAACTGATGGCACTGGTTTAGGATAATAAAGGTGGGAATGGAGAGAAATGGATGGAGCTGAGCATTATTAACAGGATAGAGGTACCTGATAACTAATCAGAATGGGGAGACAGGTGAGTGGGTCATGGAAAATGCATATATTACTGGCATCACTGAAACAGAGAATGAGTGTAAATACAGAGACATATTTGAGTTGATATGAGAGGAGGAGGAGTTCAGAAGCGCCTTCCAGTTGCTAGCCTGTGACTTAGCAGTAAGCGTACAGCTACAGTACACCATGGCCCATAACAGTTGAGATGTGCATGTGCGCGTTTGTGTGCACGTGTGTGCATGCACATACATGCATGAGTACCTGTATGTGTGTGTGTGCACATGTGGCAGGGTGGTGGGGGGAGTGGGCAGAAAGGACCTGTGAGACCACCTGTTTTCATCATCCACTCGTTCTCAAAGTGTAGTTCAATGTTCTGAAGAGGTCTCGTGGGGGGTCGAGGGGTTAATCTTCCGTAGCACTAATACCTATAACGTTACAAGGCACAGGCTTTGTTTTCTACCCAGGATTAATCATTCACTCATGGACTTTAATACAAGCCAGACACCACCTCACTGTGCCTCAGCTCCCCTTCCCTTCTAACGCTGGCTTTCACGTTCCTGTTGTCAGAGTGGGAAGTAGAAGTCGGTTTTCTGCCCCAGCTTCCATAGCCTGTGCAATGAAAAGTTTAGAAACACCCATCCAAGGATGTTGGTCAGAAATGCCAGGAAAGCTGGACTCTGCCATTAATTTGCAGTACGACTTGTGGCAATTTATTTCCCTTCTCCAGGCTTTAGTATCCATCCCACAAGGAGAAGCTTGGGGTGATATTTGGAGTCACCCAACTCTGAATTCTACACTTTTGTGTTTCCTTCTTGAGCTAAGCTCCTTGTGTACAAATTCAGTCTCCAAAAATTTTAAGCAGAGAGAATTCTGAGATGCTCGAACCTCCTACTCTCTAGGAATTAGACTCGGAAACTCTCAGACCTGGAAGGAGCCCTGAAGGCCGTGGAGGCCAGAACTGACACTTGACAAATGAGAAGATTGAGTCCAGACGAGGGGAGGCCACTTTTTCAGAGTCCCACAGCCATCTGATGGCAGAGCAGAGAGTTGAACATAGGGCTCCTAACTCCCAATCCAAGTGTTCCCTCCCCCTCATAACAGAATGCTGGAGTGTGGCCAGACCTTGGGACTCAAATCTGAGCTTGGCCCTCTCTGATCGTAGAGATGTCTCCCTTGGTTGCTGGGAATGAAATCATAGAGAGCTGACGTCGTAATGTCATGGCAGCTGGTGCGGGTTGGGGGGTGGTAGAGGAAATGAGAGCACACATTTGGCTAAGCTCAGGGTCCACGTGACCCTCCAAGAGCCCTCATTTCAAAACAAACTCAACCTTTTAGGTTCAAGTTCTCCCTCTCCTCAGAAATGTGACTTCCTGCTTCTAAGAAGCAAAGCTTACAAAAGAGCTCGGAAGACTTCGTGGACATCAAATAGCTCTTACAAAATAGTGTTTTGATGAGTTAAGTGTAAATGAATCAGAAACATAAGGATTACATTTTCCCTGAGTGCACATGGGTTTCAAAATTGAGGGGAAATGTAGTTTGCTAACTGCACGCCGGCTTTCACGGAACCCAAGGCACTCATGGGGAGGGTCGGGGGAGAGAAGAAAGAGCAGCCCGGCCCCCAAATAGTTTTAGATGTGGTGCCAAATTCGAAAATGCTGTTGGGCTCACCCTCTGCCAGTAATAAAATTGCTGGCCACCCAGAGAGGCCACAGGGAGGAGAAAGGAGATGGCTTTCCCCACTGGCCCCTGGTCCTCAACAACTGTGTTCAGTTAGTGCCGCTCAATCACCAGCTGTCACCGGGTCCCTCCGCTGGACTTGCTGGCCCCGACTTGGCCTCGATTTTCACACTATGCAGCATGCCTTGTTTACCTCCAACTATATCTGGTGTTTTGGCTCCCAGAGCCCTTGGCGACCGGTCAGCTTGTCACAAGCCCCTGCTCTGTAATCAAGTGACCTGTCCATCACCAGCAGAATGTTTGGGGAAAGCTGTCACACATCGCTTTTGGTTGCATTCAGGAAAAACAAGAGTCCTTTGTAGATCTTTTCCTCTCTCCCTTCTCTAATGTTATCCAGGTGTGGCATTTCCCCCAAACTGGTAAATGTCTTCCCTTCAAATCTCGGCCTGACACAAATAACCAGTTAAATCTCAGGACTGCTGTTACCTTATCCCAGGATTTGAAGCTTTGGATCTTTTATAATTTCCACATTTTCTCTCCATTCTTTCCCTTGTATTTTGTTTCATTGCACCAAGAAAGTAGAAAAGCATTTCAATTGGTGGTAAAAGATGATTAAAACAAAATAACAAAGGCCTTGGCTGCAAACTGTTAGTTTTATTAAATTGGCTACTGTGTTTTAAATTAGTACCAGGGCAAAGCTTTGGACAATTATATCAAAGGCTGCTGGAATTAATCAGTTGCATGTACACAATTGCTCCTTTCTGAGCCTTATATAGAGTGAGGACAGCACAGTCAGTATGAAAAGAATGAGGTTTGCATTACCTGTGTGAGAGACAGACCCTGGCCCCATGGGGAGGTGATCCAAATGCCCAATGGATTCTCAGACCTCATTCTTCATTTGTTTAATCCAGAACATGGATTGGAGCTCACAATGGTCACCAGGAGGAATAAGAGGATGCACATTGCAAGACAAAAGACCATTTTCCCAAACAAAGATTCTTTCTTGGCAATGGGACCTCAGCATCACAGCTTTGCTTTAATTAGGGGGCACCTGAAGTGGAAAGACTGCAGTCTACTGAGTGCCTGGACCTGGAAGGAGGGAAAGTGAGTGTGGGAGGAGCCCAGGCTTTGCAAAGATTGGATACTGATTACCTATCTCGATGACTGTTAGCATATCTATGTCCTGACTTTTACAGCTGGAAATAGGGCGGAGGCTTTGGAAATCACTGCATCCAGTTCCCCGATTTTATGACAGTGATTCTCCACCAGTCAATGACTTACGCCCAAGATGCCTTGGAGCCTCCAGCCACTTATTGCATACTGCACCTGGCCATTTTAGTAAAACTTTACCATTTCCTTTGGCTTACCCTGAAGTTCAGCCTAGACAAACTGTTCTTTATCTAAGGTTTACCTATGTCCTGATCCATGCCGTCACTGCTGCTCAGAATGCCATACACATTATCCAATTTTTTTTTTTGCATTTTCCCATGTGTATCATCTCAAGCTATTAGTTCATTCAACAGATATTGCTGAAATCCTATTCTGTGCCAAGCACTGTGCTAGGCACAGATCTAAAGCAATGGAAGAGCTAGTGTTCTTTGTCCTTGAAACACCTAGCATAGACCATCCCGGAAACCTAGTAGAGTCTGGCATGACCCAATGAATGCTGTTTGGATGAATGAGTGGACAAACAAATCAAATAACATAAATATATTTATTCAGAAATATTTAAGATGGTCAAAGGCATAAATATAATTACCTAGCATAAAGCTAACTAGCTGGATTTATGTCTCATATACTCTTTTTTCATGAACACTAAAGATGAAGTGATATTACAAATTTGCCATTTTATATTTATACAAAATTGTGTGTGTTGTGTGTGCGTGTGTGTTTATACATAAAAAGATACGTGAGAGGAAGTTGACCAGAATGTTCCTGATAGCTGTCTCAAGAGTGATAGAATTTGAGATGATTATACTTTAATTCCTTCATATAGCACTCTAATTTGCTATAATAAGCATACATGATTTTTATTGTTAGGAAAAATAATAAAGCATTGTGATAATATACTATCATTTCCCAGTTTAAAAAAAATTCATAAATTCTTTGCCTAGGCCAATGTCTGTAACAGTCTTTCCTACATTTTCTTCTAGAATTCTAATCGTTTCACACCTAAGGTTTAAGTCTGTTATCCGCTGTGATTTGATTTTTGTGAGAGGTGAAAGCTGTGGGTCCTGTTTCAGTCTTCTACATGTGGCTATCCAATTTTCCCAGCACCATTTATTGAATAGGGATTCTTGTCCCCAGAGTATGTTTTTGTCTGCTTTGTCAAAGATTAGATGGCTATATGAGGATGGTTTTTATTTGGATTTTCTGTTCTGTTCCACTGGTCTGTGTCCCTGCACTTGTGCCAATACCAGGCAGTTTTAAGAACCACAGCCTTGTAGTATAGTTTGAAGTCTGGCAAATTAATACCTCTCATTTTGTTTTATTGCTTAAAATTGCTTTTGCTATATGGGGTCTTCTCTGATTCCATACAAAGTGTATAATTATTTTTTCTATATCTGTGAAAAATGATGTTGGTAATTTAATAAGGATTGCATTGAATCTGTAGATCACTTTGGGTAGTATAGACATTTTAACAATGTTGATTCTTCCAATCCATGAGCATGGTATGGTTTTCCACCTATTTACATGCTCTGCGATTTCCTTTCTCAGTGTTTCATAGTTCTCCCTGTAGAGGTCCTTTACCTCTTTAGTTAAATATATTCCTAGATATTTTATTTTCTTTGTTGCTATTTTGAAGGGTATTGAGTCTTTAATTTGGTTCTCCGATTGACTGTTATTGGCATATATGAATGCCTCTCATTTGTGTGTATTGATTTTGTAACCTGAGACTTTACTGTACTCATTAATCAATTCCAGGAGTTTCTTGGTTGAATCCTTGGGGTTTTCCAGATATAACATCATATCATCAGCAAAGAGTAAGAGTTTGATCTCTTCTTTCCCTATTTGGACTCCCTTGATTCTGCTCTCTTGCCTGATAGCTCTTGCAAGGACTTCCAATACTATGTTGAAAAGTAATGGGGACAGTGGGCAGCCTTGTCTGGTTCCAGTTCTAAGTGGGAATGCTTTCAATTTTTCCCCATTCAGTATGATGTTGGCTGTGGGTTTGTCATATATGGCTTGTATCATTTTTAGGTAGGTTCCATCTATGCCTATTTTGTTAAGGGTTCTTATCATAAAAGGGTGTTGAATTTTGTCAAATGCTTTTTCTGCATCTATTGAGAGGATCATATGGTTTTTATTTTTGCTTCTATTTATGTGGTGAATTACATTTATAGATTTAGGTATGTTGAACCACCCCTGCATATCTGGGATGAAGCCCACTTGGTCCTGATGGATTATTTTACCCCTAAGGCAACCACAGCAACAACAAAAATAAATGAATGGGACCTGATTAAATTAAAAAGCTTCTGCACAGCCAAAGAAACAGTCACGAGAATAAACAGACCACCTACAGAATGGGAAAAAATTTTCACATACTACACATCAGATAAAGGACTGATAACAAGAATCTATTTAGAACTCAGGAAAATCAGCAAGAAAAAAATCAAACAACCCTATCAAAAAGTGGGCAAATGACATGAATAGAAATTTTTCAAAAGAAGATATAAGAATGGCTAACAAACATATGAAAAAATGCTCAACATCCCTAATCATCAGAGAAATGCAAATCAAAACCACAATGAGATATCACTTAACCCCAGTGAGAATGGCCTTTATCAAAAAGTCCCAAAACAACACATATTGGCATGGATGCAAAGAGACAGAAACACTCATACACTGCTGGTGGGACTGCAAACTAGCACAACCCCTATGGAAAGCATTATGGAGATACCTTAAACAGATTCAAATAGATCTACCATTCGATCCAGCAATCCCATTATTGGGCATCTACCCAAAGGAACAAAAGTCATTCTATGACAAAGACACCTGTACCCGAATGTTTATAGCAGCACAATTCACAATCGCAAAGATGTGGAAACAATCCAAATGCCCATCAATTCATGAATGGATTAGTAAATTATGGTATACGTATACCATAGCGTATTACTCAGCTATAAGAAATAACAGTGATACAACATCTCTTTGGTTCTCCTGGAGAGAGTTGGAACGCATTATATTAAGTGAAGTATCCCAAGAATGGAAAAATAAGCATCACATGTACTCACCAGAAAATTGGTTTCCCTGATCATCACCTAAATGCACATTTGGGAATGATACCAACTGGATATCAGACTGAGGTGGGGGGGTGGGGGGAGGGGATGGGTGTATGCCTACATGATGAGTGCATTGCGTGCCGTCTGGGGAATGAATGGTCACGCTTGAAGATGCTGACTCGGGGAGGGGGGCGTGGGAGGAGGGGATGAGTGTATACCTACATGATGAGTGCAATGCGCACTGTCTAGGGAATGGACACGCCTGGAGCTCTGACTCGGGGGGATAGGCGGTACATGGGCAACGTATGTAACCTGAACTTTTGTACCCCTATAATAAGCTGAAATTAAAAAAAAAAATTCAGTTCCCACTCTACAGATATGTTAAAGCTGAAACTATTTTTCTCTACATTTCTACATTAAAAAAATAAAATAAAATGTGCTTTAGTCTGAGTTGAAACTCCCTAAAATACTTTAGAATCATGAAGGGAAGTTTGCCTTATCTTCAAATAGCTTTAGTCGCCTGTATTTGATTGGATATTAATGCCTGGTTCACCAGAATGTGCTCATCCAAGAAGTCAGCTCAATGTCATGGAAGGTCAAGAGTTCTAGAGTCAAACAGGTTTATAATTACTCTCTTTCTCTGACGTGAGGCAGATCACTGAACTACTCAACTGAAGTCTCAACTGAAATATTGATATAATTTCTGCTTTTCAGGTTTATATTAGAAATAGTATGTGAAAATTTGATGAACTAATAATCTAAAAATATTTCTAATTCGAACATTCATCCAGACATTCTAGGTAGAATATAACAGATATAACCAGCATCCTTTAAAATGCATGACTGAGATCAGAAAAATAAAAAAGGATATTTCCAGGAGCAAGACATGCAGGAAATAAAATAGAACTAAGAACTACATAGGGGAAGCTCTGAATCTAATTTTTTGTTGTTATTGTTTTGCCATCACTTTTGTCAATTGAGTGGCTTATATATCCGTGCTTATTCCAGGAAAGGATATTTGGCCCTGCAACTCTGCAAGGTGATGAGTTGAAACAAAGGACTTTAAAATAAGGTTAGGACCGCTGAAAATCCACATGTTTAGTGAAAGGGTATACTAAAGAAAATATTTATGTATATGTATATGACTAGCTGCCTATCTTAACAGTCTGACAATTCACTGACTTTTTTTTTTTTTTTTTTTTTTTTTTTTTTTGGAGACAGTCTCTCTCTTTTACCTGGGCTAAAGTGTAGTGGCATCATCCTAGCTCACTGCAACCTCAAACTCCTGGGCTTAAGCAATCCTCCTGCCTCAGCCTCCCAAGTAGCTGGGCCTACAGGCATGTACCACTACACCAGGCTAATTTTTCCATTTTTTGTATAGACAGTCTCACTCTTACTTATGCTGGTCTCCAACTCCAAAACTCAAGCGATCTTCCCTCCTCAGCCTCTCGGAGTACTAGGATTACAGGTGTGAGCCACTGTGCCCGACCTAATTCACTGCCATTCTTTGCCTAGGATCTGAGTGGATTTATAACCACTGTCTCATACCTCACAAAGATATGAGGTTTGTATTTATACTGTTCAGTATGGTCTGAGAATGCTTGAGCTGAGAAATTAACTGGAAAAAAAAGCAAAGGTTCTAGGTCAGTGATGTTGCAAGCATACCTAGAAATTAACATAAAATCACTCTGAGAGAGGACATAGGCTTGACTTAGGGGACACACGATTCCCACAGATAAAAAACCACAGAACATGAGTTCATGTGTCAAAATTAAAAACACAAAGGAGTAAAGAAGGCATCATGAGAAAGGGCCAGTAAACAACATCAGGATTTTTTATTAAATTTTGACTTTAGGCTGGGCTTGTTGGCCAATTTACAAAACTCTATTATTTTTATCATCCCAAACTATAGAATGCAGATATACCTACACATATACAAGTGTGTATGTATATATATGTGTATGAATAGATAAAATCTACTATTGATAACATTGACACCTATAAAATACTGAAGTTAGGAATTTATTTCGAATAAAAAAAATCATCAAAATTTTTGCGAAGAAGGCCTTAAAGCTTTACTGAAACCATAAAGGAAGACCTAAATAAATAAAAAGATAAACTGTGTGTGTAAATGGGAGAATGCAGTATTGTAAAGATCCTCAAATATATCTATGCATTCAGTGAAATTGGAATCAAAATGCCAACAGGCAGTTTGAAGAATGAAACTTAGAATTCACATGGAAGAACAAAAATTCTCTTTTGAAGACAAAAACAAAAGTATACAATGAATTCATCACATAAATCAAGACTTTCATATAGTTATGGAAATTAAGATAAACTGGCACTGATAAGATGATAGATAAGAAATGGACCAATGGAACAAGATAACCTGGAAACAAACTTGTGTAGGCACTGAAACGATATATGGCAAAGACAGTGTTACAATTCAGTAGTGAGAGGATTAACTATTATCCTAAAAGAATCGACTAATGCTGATCAAATAGTTCACCCATATTTGGGAGAGAAATATCCTTACTTCAAATCATTTTCAAAACTGTATTGTAGGTAATTAAGACCATATATGTAAAAAACGAAACCGTAAAATTATTGAAAGGAGATGAAAGAGACTATCTTATGACCTTAGAGTAAAAGAACATTTATTCAAAAGATATGAAAAGCACAAGTTATGAAAGAAACACTTAAAATTTTCTAATCATCAAAGCAGCATAGACAGAATGAAAAAATTGGAGTCATAGACCTGAGAATGGTACGTGCAGCTCCTTTAATTATAAAGAATTAGTATCCACTATATATAAGTATATAATAGTTACATATTAGTACAGAAAAATAAAAAAATAAGCCAATTTAAAATAGGCAAAAGGATGTACAGGCAGTCCACATGACTAGAAACCTATGTGGTCCACAAACATGTGAAAAGATATTCAGGCTTGTTAGTAATAAGGCGAAGGCAAAATAAAACAATAATTAAATATCATTCAATAGCCATCAGATTGGCAAAACGTTAAGTGTTTGGCAGAATCAAGTGCTGGCACGGACCTGAACTGAGAAGTCTGTGGGTAGACATGTTAATTGGTACACCGATTTTGGAGCGTAATTTGGCAATATCTAATAAAGTTGGAGAGGCAGTTACCTTCAACCTAACAATACCATTTTAGTTATTTTTCCTTCAGAAAACTTTTGCTCCATGCACAAAGGAACATTAACACAAATGTTTAAAGTAACATTGTTGGAAACAACAAACAAAAAGATTAAATAACAATAATAGCAGTAATAAAAGAGCCAACCTAGGCATCTATCAAGAAAAGAACAGCCAAGTAAACTGTGATATATTCATTCCTACAGCAAAATACTCATATCAGTCAAAATAAGTAAGTTAAACCTACATGTAGCAATATGTGTGATCTCAAAATAATGCTGAGGGGAAAAAAGCCAGATGCATAAGTACAATATTAAAACAAAATCTATGAAATTTAAAATATGCAAAACAATATATAATTACAAAAAGTATAAAAAAATGTGTATGGGAGGGAAATGGAGGGTTCAGACTTCATCAGTATTTTTTATTTCTTTCACACCAAAAATAAAAGGTACGAAGAAAATATGGCACAATGTTATAATTTGACAAATCTGGGTAATAAGTCTATGGACATTTGTTATAGTGTTCTCTGTACTTTTCTATATAGTTGAAATATTTTCTAATTAAAACAAAAATAACAATATGTGTAAAGTCTTTGGCACATCATCTCAAGCTCAGAGAGTGGTTGTTTCCTTCCCTTCCCATTCTTGGCTAGAAGCTGGTATACAAAGTGCCCAGGCATTACCCTCTGCTTCTTAGCCCAAGGCTAGACTGGAATACTTGGGCTCTTCCTGAGCCAGAGGTATCCCAGGTGGTCCCACCATTATGTCTTCTAGTTCAGACAATCTGGGCGGTAGGTCCTGACCTACACCGATTCTCAGGGCAGACTTTTATTAATAACTGCTGAGGTAGCTGCTAGCTTGTAGGACAGCTCAAGACAGAAAAGGTGCAACACTATGTTCCTCATTAAATTAGAATTGCAGATTGCAGAACTGATCATCACATTCTTCCCAGACTCCCATTTCACAGATGAAGAAATGGATGAATGGTCAGAAAAGGGAAATGGCTTGTCCATGGTTGTGAGTCCGTGGTAGTATTTCAAGGAGAACTTGTGTCTTGTGACTTCCAGATCTTTCCAACAGGTCTTTGTATATAAACTCTTTTTTATTCAAAAGTAGGTCTTTTGATTTCTATTCCACTGTACTTTCCAGTTCATGGCAGCTGGGGACTTCCACCTCTGGAGAGCACTGTCTTGAGATGGAGTTAGACAGAACCGGTTCAAGTCCCTGCCCCATGATGAACAAAAGCAATGTGACTGTAGGCAGGTAGCTTAATCTGCCTAAGTGTTGGTTTTCTCATCTGAAAAGGGGGATAATAATAATAATTACTCAAGGGATTGTTGTTTGGGTTGAGATTGCACATACAAAGTATGAGGCATAGTGTTAACATGGGATTCATAGGCAACAAATTAAAACTATAATTGCTATTTTTATTCCAGAAGATGGAATTGTAAAGAAGTATAGCATAGTTTAGTTATACAGACTATTTGGAAAGATAGACCATGATAAATGAATGCTATGATATGGAAACAATAGGAAGTCAATAATGAGTAATCAGGGGCTCAGAGAGGGTTCCTAGAAGAAGCAAAATGTGATGTTTCCATAGTGTAATGAGGCTCTCTCTCTCTCTCTCCTCCCATAGTACCTTTGTATTTCTCATTTTATCTTCACGTTGGTATAGAACAAGAATCATATATCCTAATTAAAAGATAGAAAAACAGACCCAAAAGAATAAAGTGAACTTTCTACAGATTTCAGATAGGTTTTAATTCGCCTATCATGATATTAACTATATACCAACACTTTAAAGTTATGCATTTAAGTGTGTATTTAAATATTTAAGCTTATGTCATAGGGCACTTAGCCTCCTTATGTATATATTATTTTTAAGATAATGATTTAATAATCTATAATTAAATTTTACTATAGGTTGTGCTCTAAATTTGATATACATTTACCATCGATATGATTTTCTAAGGAGGAATATCGAACAAATCATATCGATTAGAAATGCCAGCAGTTTTGTTGAAATTGCCAGAAATGCAAACCTAAAGCAGATATGTCATTTGAGTTATTTGCAAAAGAATGATGGCTGAATGTTGAAAATGTTTTTTTAAAAGGCATGCAAAGAATCCACCAAAAAAAGTCTTCAAAATAGCCAAATATTCCCATCATATTTAAATTTGTTGGCTAGAAACATAAAATTAGGCTGGGCGCAATGGTTCACACCTGTAATCCCAGCACTTTGGGAGATGAAGGCAGGAGGATCACTTGAGGTTAGGAATTTGAGATCAGCCTGGGGAGCATATTGAGACCCTGTCTCTACAAAAAATAAGAAAAATTAGCCAGGCATGATGGTGTGCCCCTGTAGTCCCAGCTACTCTGGAGACTGAGGTGGGAGGATCACTTGAGCTTCAGAGTTCAAGGTTGCAGTGAGCCATGATTTCACCACTGCACTCCATCATCCTGAGGGAAAAAGCGAGACACCATCACTTAAATAAAAAAAGAAAAAAAAGAAACATAAAATTAATCTGATGTGTAGTTTGAAGAATTGATGATAAAATACTAATTATGGTTAATTAAAAAAAAACTTAAAATAGCATTCAAATTTCTTTGAAGGAAATCAGAAGTGGCCAAAATAATCATATGAATAATCAGATGAAGTTTTAGTTCCAAACAAAGAGTAAGTGGGTAGCAAGCTTCCATCGCCGCACTAAATGAGAAGATTCTGAGCTGGGAGTGACTCTGGATCTAAGAATATTCTGTTGATGCTGTGAAGGCTGGAGAAGGGAGATGCTAGAGGCAGGAGAGGTAAGACAGAGGCTGTTTCAGTGGTCCAGGTTGAGATGCTGGTGGCAATAGAGATAAAGAGAGGGTGAGCTCGAGGCTTTGGGGTTAGGGGAATTGGGAGGGTTCAGGGTCTGTTTGGACGTAGGAAGCGCAGGAGGTAAAGGAGTTTAAGAGGTAGTAAGGCTTTCCAGATGGTTTTAGGACCAGCTGAAAGGAACAACTTGACAAAAATATCCTACTTTTAGACTAACCATGAAATAGATTCTAACCTCTGACAAAGCCTTCAGAGGCCACTAACTTGTCCTTCTTTAAAAAAAAAAAAAATCTATCTAGTTTCTTGAGAAAAGAGCCCTTGTTGAGCATCACTTTTGACTATAAACTAGAGAAAATACAGTTTTATTGTAGGAATTTTTCAGTGGAAAAGCATAATCTTGTCAGTAGCAGTTGCACCTGTTCCCCCTTCCCTGCCTTTTAACTAAGTAAATGACTCTGACTTCTATTGTTCTATCTGAAGACTTAGAATAACAGCCCCTGCCTCAAAGAGAGGCTGACAGACTTCTGGGAGATGATACATGAGCCATGCACACACAGTTGGAAGAAGGAGGGTTATTAAGTTTTCTCCACCAGTCAGATGTGTTGTATGTGATGCTGGTGGGTTAGGAGGAGGACAGTGGGTGGAAGAAGTTATTGGGAGACAGATTTTGCCGCAGGGTAAAGGCAAACCTTCTGGGATCCAGAATTTTCAGAAGTTGGAAAGGGTCACCTGGAAAGAGAGTAAGCTGCCAGGCACTGAGGTATTCCAGCTAAATGATGTAGTGGAAACAAGATTTTCCATCAAGCCATGGCACACATGGTAGGTGGTAGCCCCATCTTCATGGGCTTACCTAACCAAGGTGCATGTAGTTATCTGTCAGTCCTTCTCTTCTGCTGAAAAGACCATAGCATAATTTCAGTGAATGAGAATGCGGATGATTAGCCATTAACAGCAGTGGGATTAACTGTTTGTCGTAGGCCAGGCACGTATGTGCTTTCTATATGTTCTGACGTTCAATCTGCAGAATGATGTGAGGCCAGGTCTACGACTGATTTGAAATAGGCCCAGAGAGGTAAAACTCCTGCCCGTGACTTCCTGGCAAGTGATGAAGCCAGGACAGAAACATGTCTGTTTGTCTCTGTATTGATGTTATTGAGGAGGAGGAGGAAGAGGGGAGGAGGAAGGCCAAGGTGGGGGCAGGAGGAAAACATTCACAAATATTAGCCAACCGCCTTAAATATTATCAGCCACAAATCATTTGTGACACACAACACAAGTGAAAAACACAATGTAGAGAAGTACTTTTCACACTCTCACACTCTTCTGCAGAAATGGCCTATTCATTTAGACAGGGACCATATGCCCCCAGGGACCTGGGATGTAGCCTGAAGCAAATTTCTTATTTTATTTTGTAGCATGACCATTTTTTGAAATATAAAACATGCCTCCACATTTTAGAGCAAAGTGAATGTATAATAGAATGCATGTCACATTTATCTTGTATCTTCGTGTATCCCCTGGGAGTATCACTCTCTCTCCCACCCCACTCTGGTTTTAGAAGTATCACCAGAAAATGTATACACTGATTAGTCTAGAGGTGGATAAAATAGGCAATAAGATAAAAGAAATTGTAAAGCCTATAGTTCTATCAACAAATTAGCATCCCAGAGGTTTACAAGGCAACCGTCATTCATTCATACACTGTCTCAAGATTTTTGTGTATTCACCTACTTCGTTTTCACTGACCGAACACAAACTCTCCAGTGCCTTCTGTTCTACCTCCGATATTAGTAGCTCCAGTGCTGCTAAAACAAACTCCCTTTGGGGTAATACGTCCAACATTCTCAGGAAGGTTATGTTCCTTACCAGAGTCCTTCAGTGCTCATAAACTCCAACTCATTGTTGCGTTGAGAATCAAAAGACATTCTCTGTCCGTTGCCCCTGCACCTGTTATCTTGTTGGCCTTATCCAAACAGCCCCAGCCCTAACAGCAGCTGAAATAACAGATGGGCAGGAGAACTTGAGATTTTTTGACATCACCCTTTTGTTTATGAAATCCACCCCCCCAACTCTGGAATCTGATAGGAATTCTCTTCATTATCATTTTGTGTTTTTCCCATGGCAATTTATCATTACTAAAAAATAAATAAATAACCCAGAGGGAAACGAAACAGAGAAATAACACCTCCATTTGAAAGTGGTCAAAAAGGATATAAGGGTGGAGATTTGGTCATGGAAATTGATATAAACATATATTTGCCTTGGAGGTTGCTTGGCAGTAATCGCATTCGTTTGGTGGTTTGTCGGTGAGGCAGTCAGAACAGGTAGTAGGAGATCTTGAGGGGAGATGCAATCTGGGCAAATGGGAAATCTGGCAGGAACCAACCCATGGGATTCCAGGACATGACCCCACTTTGCAATGGATGAGTTATTAAAACAGACCTAACATATGGATTGGACAGGCAGAATATAAGATATTGCTTAATAGCATGTGATTGTAAGCAAATTGCCTAACCTTTTTCTATCTCAGATTCATCATCTGTAAAATCAACGTGAAAATACTAGCAGCCATGTAGGGTTGTTTTGATTCTCGAATAAGAAATGCATGAAAAGTGCTTAGCCTAGGGCCTGATATTCTATTAATGGATGCTGCTATTATTATTGTTGTTGTCAAGAGTGAAAGACATAGGGAGAAGTGAGTGACAGGGAGGAGGAGAATCACTGTATATGCTGCAGGAGGAAGGACCTTGCTCGCCTGTAATGAGGTTTCTGCTCAGGTTTTTAAATGAGGGAAAAAGATAAGAAAATGCCCAGAGACTCTATCGTGGGGCTTTCCCACCTCTGTGCTTTTGCTTATCGTATTTATTTTTTCTGGATGGCTTTCTCTCAAACACCTTCATTATGAGTCACATGCCATCTGATACTTTTCCACTGGGGGTTTTGGTAAAGCTTCAATTAAAGATAGAAACAGCACCTAGTAACGTATACACAGTTATTAATCAGTCAATTGATGTTAGTTATTACTGCTGTACAATTTGGCGTACTCCATTATGCTTAGCAGACTGCCCTAACCATAGCAGGCAATAAAAACAGTGCCTTAGCCATAGGAGACAGTAAAAATTATTAGATAACTAAATGTGCATTTGATTTCAAAAATGAGCAAAACTGACAGCATGTACTCCGGGGGATCAATTTTCTGTTCTCTCCTTGTCTGCCCCCAGCGTTGCATTTGTATAGCTAATAGTCTTCTTTATATGTTTTCCAGGAATCTAAATCCTGGCAGTGTGTACCAGTATCGGGTCATAACTATTTCGGGAACTGAAGAGAGTGAGCCATCACCTGCTGCCATATACACCCATGGAAGTGGGTACTGTGGTGACGGAATTATCCAGAAGTAAGTAGATCTAGCTGAGCAAAGAAGAGGAGGGGGGACGCTGATTAGGCCAAGAGATGGTTAGGGTGCTGAAATGAACAGATAAGGGCCATAAATGCTTATGAAATACTCTTCAGTATATGATCTGTGAGTTACCAAGTATCCCCAGTCGTTTATCCACTGGTCTTCAAATTGCTGTCCTCAGCAGAAAAGCAGTGACTCTTTCTGGAACACATGCATTTCTCAAGTAGGTAATACAATGTATGATTTACACAGAGCTGCCATTATGCACTGACTACCATTTGCTCTTGTTCTTAATTGTTTTATGTGTGCAGCAAGGGTTCTCTTAGTCTTTTCCATCATAGCCCACATTCGGGTAACAGGATACAGTTTCTCTAGGTTAAAACACTTTTACATGGTTTGCTGGTTACCATTTACATCTGTTAAAACTGCATATTTATTTGTTACTTTTGTTGTATCATGTTATATCAACATTTTGCAAAATGGGTCAAAGGCCGGTAAAAATAGCAGAGTATTCCAACTCACCATAAGTTTAAGCTATAAATAGAAAACAGTACTCCAGAGGAAATGTTGAATGCGAATATGAGTACACTGAGGCAAATGAATCAGTAAGTGAAGACTCCAGCCAAAAAAGAAAATTATGATTAGAAGACACAAAGATGCATGTCTAAAAACGGCTTTTTGTCAGATTATCAGTCTATTCATCCTCTTGTCCTCAGGACAAGATGTTATGCAACTGCCAAAGAGGGGCAAGAAGCCATCAAGACGTCCGCATTGTTTAAAACTCATAAATAAACTTTTGAGCTCTTTTCCTCCAGAATAAGCACAAGAAATGTTTTCTGGCACAAAACTGAGAGTTTTGTCTCTAAAGGTGGAGAAGAGACGAATAATCGTTGAAAATTAAGGCCGTTATTGCTAAAATTATGTTCCTGGGTGCTAAAGTATTTATTTGCAAGTCACACTATTGCTAAGAGACTTCTGAAACTATTGACAGATTTAATGATAAACATTATGTGTGGAGATGGCAAAACAAGCTATTGGCAAAATTCCTTCATTAAATAGCACTGCTGGGTGTCACATAATATCTGTGCAATATGGAATTGCAATTACTACTTCTGTAGGGGGAGGGGTGGTGTAAAAAAAGAATTTGCTTCACAGTTGGATGAAACCACTGATGTGCAGAACATGAATCAGCTCATAGGTGTAGTACATGTATGAAAAAGAAGTGCTAGATGACAATTTCTTTCTGTTTATCACTAACACTAATGCTAGAGGGGAAGAACACTTTAATTTGTTACTGCTGATTTTGTGGTATGTAATGTAAACTGAAAACCTCTGCTTCGGGATGAAAGAACCAGCTAGCAGTATAGCAAGGATGATGAAGTCATGCAAGTAAAAAGAGTTAGCCTAGGACTACCCGTCCACATAGACATCAGTTATTGGCCAGCAGTATGTTTTCTGATCATGACTTAGCACTAAAGGAAACAGGGATGTTGAAAATATGATCATCTAAGGACCAGTGACTTACACCTTTTCAACTTGCTGTTCAAAAAGATAGTAGTATGTACAAGCGTCTTCCCCTCCCTGCCCCCCACCCACTGAAGTATGCCAACTGTTCAGGGATAGGTACTAATTCAAGTTTTTGACATAAGGAATGACATTCTTTAAAAACATTGGCACTGATAAGGCAAGTAACAATTATTTGCATGATTTCAAGTGGCTTGCTGATGCAGTATATATCAGGGATATAGATTTATGTGTCAAATGTTCTGCACCTATAACTTCTTATCTGAAATGTTGAGATTTTAATATTGAGGTGATAATGTTAGGATTTTTAAGTATTGAATTATGGTGCAGATCAGGTGAGTGCCGAGAATTTGACTCCTCAAGCATAGACTATACAGCTTCTCGCTCGTTTGAGAATAAAATTAATGATGTGTTGTATTAAATATAACATACGATGTTATGTGTGTTTACGAGCCACATCCAAATGCAGCAGCAGAATAAGAATATATAGTTTCCGATGCAACAAAATTGGAGAAAGGAAAACCTTTCACTGTTCTGTCCCAAATTAAAGTATTGACTTCCAGCCTTTGATACAGCTGTTGTCTGATGGAGCACTGAACTTAAGCAGAGTGATCTCTATGGAGAAAGTACCTCATCATTTGCAAGTCTAAGATTGAGCTGCATATCTAGAATATTCCAAAAACACTTGCAATCATTGCTGACAACCCACAATTGTGATTTGAGATTTTCTAATTCAGCACATTTTTTTTTTAAATCTCAAGATTTGGAGCCTGATCTATAGCTTAGTCTATCCATTTTGGAGACAGATATAGATGCATTGGAAAAACACTGTAGACTCTATCATTCTACTCCCTGATGTAAAACTATTATCATCATTATTGTTATTAATTTTAGGTAGTGTTCTTAATTTAATACAGTTTTTTAGTGCTTTTACCTAGAATTGGTATTCCGCATAGACATCAAATACTAGTTAAATTACCTACAGATACCAAATATTTGTTGATATACTTTGTAGAAAACTACATGCAGCTTATGGATGTTTCCCTAAGGAAAAAAGGAAGAAGGAAAGGAAAACTTTGGGAAAAAGGATAGGTATCATCTTAGCTAATAGGATTTTTCATGGGATGATACATGTCAATTTGCTGTGTCTGTAAGGGAATTTACAGAGGAATATGGATAGACACAACGCTCCATGAGGTTCCTAATAGATGAGGGCTCAGTTGTAAACGATTCACAGAAACAGATCATTGCAATTTCATATATAGTATAAAGATGAAAACACTGGATGAATATCATGTTAATGATATTTATAAATATTTATTGAACTTCTACTATGCATGAGGCACTCTGCTACATTACTATCTCCTTGAGTTCTCCCAACAAGCGTACAAGGCAGGTCCTGTTATACTTTGCAGAAAAGACAACTAATGCACAAAGAGATTAAGGAGTTTTTCTTAAGCTTACACACCCAGTAAGGAGTAGAACCATTATGTGAACTGAGAGCCAAGTCCTCATCTGGATTCACCATTGCATTAATGTATGATGTTACAACCCTGCAAACCTAACAAGTAAAGGAGTGGCTGCGTGCTGTCTGCTACATCCCGGGCACTGAGCCAGACACTGAGGTGCTAGGATGACAAGGCTCTGTCATCTCCTTTGGCATCTTATGGCCAAGTGTGGGGGGCTCTCAAGTAACAGGCAGAAACAGTTAAGTTTGACAAGTGCTGTGATTGATGGAGCAAGATATCTATGGACACACAGAAAGATGGTCACCTGCTCCACCTTGAGAGGTCAGAGAAGGTTTCTCAGAACCTGTTTATCTAATGATAGATCTGTCATGCCTAGAAGATATTTGTGGTGACCCTAATGTTTGAGTGGTGATAGAAGGCAGGTTGGAAGTATTCTTGTGGCTTAGGGAACAAGCCCAGGTTTAAAAGAATGAGAAAAGTTTCTTCCCAGACAACCCATGAAATAGCTAAGAAGCTCAAGGTCATCAGCAATTCCCAGCCAGCAAGATTCACTGGCAGAGAATTCTGGGACCAGCTAGGAATATGGACTTCTTCTTTGCTCGTGGGATTGCAGACAGGAGAGAGCTTGGGTGGCTCTTTGGAGATCAATGCAGTGTCCTAGCCATCTTAAGGATTGATTGCGTGACACTATCCTGCTACTCCGACACCTCCTAAAAGCAACAAACATTGCCCAGTGTTAATTGCCCTGGTGAAAGGAGATGTCTGAGGGCTCTTCCATGCTGTGACAGGTCCCAGCTGGTCTCCAGGGAGGGAGGGACAACTGCCACACACTCTGTAGAGACCTCCCAAGGAAAAGTGGGAATGGGAACTGTGATTTCCTGAGCATCTACTACATGCCACACACTGTTACATTCTACTCTTGCACCAAACTCTAAGGATTAGGCCTGATTATTTCCATTTTAACACATGAGAAACCCGAGGCCCAACACCTGTCTACAAGAGCACTGTTCAATGGAGTTTTCTGCAATGATAAAAACAATTCTGTGGTGTCTAATACAGTAGCCACTAGCCACATAGTTATTGAGTACTTGAAATGTGGCTACTGTAACTGAAGAATGGAATTTTAATTATATTTCATTTTATTTTACCTAACTTTAGATCATCACGGATAGATCAGAGAGAAGTCAAATGACTTACCCAAGACCACACAGTTAGTTTGAAGCATGGGGTTCTAAAGCCAAGTTTTCTGTTTTTAAAAGGATGGGAATTTTCCAGAAAGCCACAATCCATCCAGAATTTCAGGTTTTTCTCCTCCTACTCCTTGCCTAAGCCCAATCCAAAGAGCATTGCTCATTTTGTGCACATCCCACCCAACCTTTGCAAAATCATCCTTAGGTGATGGAAATGATTCCAACGAAAACAAGAGGAGGCATTTTTACTTCTTAGTAGCATCGTCCCACAGGCCTTGGAGTTCTCAACACCATGCAATGACACGCCCAACGGAGAAAACAAAACTTGCCAATGAAAAAATGACTAAACTCGAGCATGCGAATGGAGAAAAATCTTTACCTTCAAGTATATTGAGGGGAGTAGGGAGATATCAAGGCAGGGAATTTTGAAGAAACAACATTTATATTATAGAACCTACAACATTGCCTTCAAGTTTGTCCTTTTAAGATCAGAAACACGAAAATGGCAGTGAGATTTCCTAGACACTGTGGGACCTAGGTCTGTTGTTTTATTAGTTCATCTATTCATCCATGTCTTACTCCCATCTGGCTTATTAACTGACTTGAAACCTCAGAGAATGAGTTTGAAGCAGGAATTCTACTTTGTCATCAGAAACACAAACAAATAGAATAGTATCTTATAAATCTACACCTTTTATGAGTCTTATTTTGAAGCTGAATAAACAGAGACTCAGACAGAGAAAGGGATCTGTCCAAGGTCTCAGGAAAGGTTCATGGCCCAGAAAGGGACTTTTCCGTGTCTGGCCACAGTTCTGAAACTGATCTGTCAAATTTCTCTTTTGTATCGGTTCTGCAGAAGCCAAGGTGAAGAATGTGATGACATGAATAAGATCAATGGTGATGGCTGCTCCCTTTTCTGCCGACAGGAAATTTCCTTCAATTGCATTGGTGAGTCTTTGCCGTGTCTCAGGGTCTGGCTGGAGAAATGGACGGTGTGGAATAGCTGGTCAATTACAATAACAACAATAGTCATGTCTACATTACCATTCACTCTTGTATATTACACATGTTTATTGAGTGCCTCTTATGTACCAGGCACTGTTTTTAGGCATCAGGAAATACAGCAGTGAAAAAACAAACAAACAAAACAAGTCCTCAAAAGCTTATGTTCTTGTAGATAATGGTAATGACAGGTTACTTTTTGGATCAAGCTTTACCTTACAAATATTATTGCTTTTCTTCACACGAGCTGTCTGGGGTGGCTATTATTATAGATGTTTAAGGCTGTTTTTGTTACTTCACGGATGAGAAAAAATCAGAAGCTAGAAAGATTATGAAACTTCTGGAGTCATGCAAGTCAGCAGTGACTGAAGGGCCAGGACTTGAACCTCATTTTGCCTGATTCTCAACAGCCTGCTCAGCCCATTTTGGTGCATAACCTCTAGCCAGGATCTAGGAAGCACCAGGGCCCTCTGCAGACTCAGAACCTTGGGCAGTTTCTCTGATCGGAGGGAAGAGCAATAGCAGACCAGCCTGTGTTTAGAAAGCAAACGTCCTTTTCCCACCTTTACAGAGTCTGTGGGGAAATTTGTTTTCCTCTGCCTTTTTGCACAGTCTGGCTATCTTGTTGTTTCAGCCCCACTTGGGAGGCCCTGGCCAGCCTGGGGCTGGTAAACAGACAGGGGTTGGGGGCAGGGATGGAATTTTGAGCTGGCCCAGATGAGATCATACTTCCTTTAAGATGCAAATCGATACCTGAAGATCAAAGGTCCTCCGGCTAATCCCCTGGGCTGGAGGTGAAAACTAATCACAATTCATTTGCAAGTACAAAAGACAGAGGTGCTCCATCTGAAGAGGGAAGGGGCAGCTACAGAGGGGGTGAAAACCTTAGTGGGAAGATTTCTCACCAAAGGCAATTTTCTAGGGGGACTAAAGGCGGGGAGATGTCATCGCATCCTGGCATCTGCAGAGCATTACAGGGGTACATTTAACATCCTTTCTCCTGGTAGATCCTGAGCTCTCCGTGAGAGTAAAACCACGTATCATTCATCTCATATTCAATTCTCAACACCCATTTATTGCTCACCTACTATCTCCTGGGCACCCAGTGGGGGCTGAGCAGCACAATAGAGGTGCTCGGTGAAAGTTTGTGGTTAGAAGAAAGGAAGGTGCTTAGGGAGGAAAGACGTGGGATTTTCTAGACAGGACCTTGGGTTTTTCAGTTGCAGATTTTTTTCTCTCCACTCTTGGGTTGAATTTGGTTGATACTAGCCTCGTGGTGTGGTGAAAAGAAGCTTGGACTAAAATTAAAGAAAACTAGACCATGGTGCCAGCTGTGCTCAGAACTTGCTTAAAGCTGGCCAAGTCACTTTTCTAGTCTGGGCCTCAGTTTACCACCTGTAAATCAAAATGATTGGGTCAAGTGATCTCTAAGAGCCTTGTCTGCACTTCTGTGTGTGATTTCCAAGGTGGGGGGCTGAATTCCTTGTAATCCTGAGCTCCACTTAAACCAAACCCTCACCTTTACCACCATCCTCACGGCAACCAGCATTACTCCCAGACCATGCTGGAAATATCTGCCTATTTTACTCGCACTAATGTGGCATGTAACTTAGGTGCTTCTGGGAAGAGGGTAGGATGTGGTGAAAGTAGGATATGATACCCTAAGAGACGTGCTTGAGCCCTGACATACATATGCCGTGTTGCTTTAGACCTATGTGACAATAAACAGAAATAAGGAAATCTTTTACAGGTAGAAAGCTCATTGTCCATGGAAGGGGTCTGTCAATTATGGCCCACAGGCCAGAACTGGCCTACTGCCTATAACTATAAATACAGTTTTATTGGAACACAGCCATGCTTGTTCATTTCCATATTGTTTAGAATGCTTTCATGATATAATGAGAGAGTTGAGTGGTTGCAACAGAGACTCTGTGGCCCCCAAACCTATAATGTTCATTAGCTTGTCCTTTATCTACAAAGTTTGTCAACACCAGGTCCATGGATTTGGGGCCTTTGATACTCTTGGTTGTTGGAGCCTGGCACAGAGAGTTGGTGAAAATTATGACATGATCCACCATGTCTTAGAAGAACTGCATTTGGAACATACAGTGGTAGGGACTAGGAGACTCTGATGGAAACAGCCCTGGACTGCAAGTCTAGCCCCAGCTTGCCTTTCCTCCTTGGCCCTCACTTTTCCTTCTTTACTTTGGCAAAAGTGACTGTTTTGGACTAGATCTGTGTTTTTCAAATTGTGTTAACTGGCTGATTAAGAGGAAAGGAATGAAGATAAAGATGTTACCAAGAGGATGAGACTGGGATGCTCATAGATCTGTTTTATAGACTATAATTCTCTACCAGATTTTAAGGGCTCTGCTACTGATATTAAATAATATTAGTTAAACACCTATTATATACCAACCACATTTATAAACTCTTATTCTCGTAACAACTCTTTCATTGCACTGCTTTTTAAAAAAGAGGAAGCTGAGGCATGGATGGCGAGCCATGGATACACAGTTAAGTGTTGGAGCTGGGGTTTAAACCAAGAGAGTCTGACTCCAGAGCTCACTATGGTAAGCTGCCTGCAAAGAAGACAGCTCCTAGTCTGCAGGCTTTAGGGGTGAATGAGAAAAATATTGTTATGGAACAATTCATGTAACAAATCGATGGAATGGAATACAAAACCATCAGTGATGTGGACAGTGTCCAGGGAAGGCTGTTTGCTACCCCTGTATATGGAGTGGGGTTTATGTTAGAGGAAGGACCTCAGCTGTGCCCTTCACTGGCATAGTCCCATTAGGGACACCGAGACGCAGGCATTCCGGGAAGAAAGGAGTCGTCCGGAGATCCCAGCTCCCAGGGATTGCATTCCAAGGACAGCCCCCATAGCTTGAGTCTAGAAAACTATCTCCCTCTAAAAGGAATGGCTGAGAAATAGACAATGAATCTTTGGCTCCCAACACACCTAGCTTTCATGAGTCAGAGAGATGACGGTAGAGTGTGGGGGACTTTGCTGAGATGGACACTGGTCATATCATAACGTTTGTGAAGACAGTGATCAAGGCAGTGGCCAAGAGATCAGACACACCGTGGCTTAGGTGTGTGACCTGGGCTAAGCCTCAATGTTAACATCCAGAAAATGGTAAAAGTCCCAGAACCCAGCAGTGGGAGATATTGACCAATATTTTTGGACTCATACTGTCTGTATCTCCCTTCCTAGACTGAGGGAATAATTCTCCTAATGAGGCAGAGCCTAACCCTTGCTACAGCAATTGAAGACCCAAGCATCTCATTCTCCTAGGCTCCTGTGTAGCTTGTGTGTGGGCAGACAGCCTAGGCCTTCCCTCTTCCCCTGCAATTGGACACACCAACCCAAGGCTTTGAATTAGAAGCTAGTGGTGGTAAGACATAAGGATTCTGCAGAAGCCATTTTGATGAGGACAGTGAGAGTAGCCACAACCATGCCAATTTCCCAAGTACCAGGGACAGCATCTAACATCAAAGCTGAAATGACTGTGCATAGCAACAGCTCTGGATCCTTTCACAAAACCAGTCCTGGGACCTAATCTTGGGCTTGGAATGGGGCTCAGAGCACTCAAGCCCGGCTCTGCCGCCCTCCCAGAGAGTCTTTCATAAGTATCCATTATTTTCGAATGGATTTTATTTGTGTGCTTTTTTGCTTAAGTTGTCCCAAGTTGTTCCTGTTGATTGTTTGTCACTTAAAATCCTGGCTGAAAATTATTGTCATAAGATCTGTGAGGTTTAGCCTCATTCGTGCACATGAACTATTACTTTTTTCAGTGTGTGTTTGTGTGAGAGGTTTTCTTGGGAGGGGCGGAATATCAGTGACAACCACCATTTGTGGCTACCTGCTAGGTCAGCAGTCCACAACCTTTTTGGCACCAGGGGCTGGTTTCATGGAAGACAATTTTCCACGGACAGGGGGTGGGGAGGTGGGGCAGGGGGTGGCATGGGGGTGGCGGAGCTCTGAGGCCTGGTCTCTAACATGCCTTGTACTGTATCAGTCCACGGGCCGGGCTTTGGGGATCGCAGCGCTTGGTGGCAGGCTCTGCGTCAGGCACCTTTGTTTAGTATGAGACTATGTGAGGTCTCTTATTTCCATACGTGGGGTCTGAGTCCTATAATGACCTATTGTAACCTGCCCAAGGTCACACAGCGCAGAGGTGTGACCTGTATCTCCAGACTGAATCAAGAGCCCCTGCTTTTTCTGCTCTGCCTCCACATTTGAGCGACTCCCTTCCTTCCTCCCCCACCTGCCTTCCTTCCTTCCTTCCTCCTTCTTTCTTTCTTTCTGCTTCTGTTTTCCCTCCTCCTTTTCCTTCTCTTCCTCTTCCTCCTCCTCCTCCTCCTCCTTCATCTCTGGCCATTTAGAAGGGCCAATGTGTTTCCCTGGGTTGGTAACACCAGCATTAGGGTGGGTGACAGATTTATGGTGACATTCTCATTCACTTTTCAGAAGCCCACACATCCGGAAGTATTCCCAAGGTGCCAATGTGTTATTATGCAACACCCTGGGGACTTCCCTTTCCCGCTTTCCCAGCCCCAGTGCCCTCACCCCCCAGCGTGGAGTAAGCTGCTTGTTAAAATGAACACCCCCCGCAAGCCTCTTAGGCAATGCAGGCTACATCCTTTGCAATGTGGAAATTATCTTGTCCGTTTTCCCTCTTTTAAAAATATAACATACACCAGGCCTGAGGTTTCAGTTCAGAAATGTGGTATCAGTAAAATGATAAGTCCCCCAGCAGGCACTGGCTGGAGGCATTGTTCCACGGCGCTGGGAATTCTGCTCCTGAGCACTGAGTCATAAACCACAGACAGGCTGCTGATAAACGCGGAAGGGGGGCAGGTAATGGTCAAATTAGTCAGACGAAATGTGAGGGATCCCCAGAAGGGGTGATGCTTAGTGACATATCTCGAGCGGGTCACCCTGCGACCTTCTGGTTGACGTTTAATGCATTCCAGGAGATGCAGTGGAGAAGTCCTCACGCTGGGTTCTGACTTACGACCCTGTGTTCTTCAGGACGGTTGGGTCCAGGTCCCAGTTTCCACACACAAGCCTCCTGGCTACAGCTTAGCATCTCAGAGCCTCAGTTTCTCCCTTTGTGAAATGAGGGTGATCGGACCGAGGGCTCTAAAGCTCTAAAGCTGCTTTCCTCATCCGAGGACTCCTGATTTGTCAAACAGCTATTTAAAGGCTTTGGATTTCAAATCCTGCTCCGCTGATATATCGTTAGGAAAACAAAGTGAAAGGGACCCCCACGTTGTCTCTCCCAGACAGGCAGGCATTCCCTACGTCTCCTCCTCTCCCTCCCTCCCCACCCGGCTTCTCTCCCTGGCTCGCTGCCCTTAGCCTCACTTTGTCTCCGATCCCTGACACAGCATCCCAGCCCCTGTGCTAGAGCCAGGGCCAGTAACTCAATTAGCACCCACCCGCCCGCCTCCCTCCCCCACGGGAGGCAGATAAGGGGAAGGAGGAGGGATCCGTCTGCCTCCTCACCAGTTGCTGGGAGGGGCAGGGAGGTCGCTGAGCCCGTGGCCCCTCTGTCAGGCTGCCCCGCCTGCTCCCAGTCCAGGCGAGAAAGGAAAACAAGAAGATGAATCGCCGTGTCTTCTTGGTGGATGTTCCGATGAGACTTTAGAACAACAGTGACGACAAAGGAAAACAGCATCTGCTGGAGGAGAGGGGAAAGAATGGGCTCTGCTGGGAATTGCATTTATTATTATTTTTCTTTCTAACAATGGGAAATCATAATAGATGATCCACCTCTCACCTTAAAAAAAAAATTAAAATTAAAAAGAAAACTTCTCCAGGCTACAAGTATTCATTCAGACCTCCCTCTGTGGAAAACGTAGTAAATTTCCCCCAAACACTTTCTTGAAGTCAAGCTTCCCTTGACCTGAGGACAGGCCTTTAAAAGGGAAAAACGAAAGAGGACAATGAGTGGCGGTCATGGTGGTGGTGGCAATAATAATAATCTAGCAGCTGCATGGGTGCCCTGCTTCGCACTGGCATAATGACATGTGGTATGATGGTTATGAGCGTCTATTCCGGGTGAAAAGGCTGTCCCAGACATTTTTACTCTGTGCCTCCGTTTCCTCATCTGTAAAATGGGTTGGTAATAATTCCTACTTCTTAGAGTTGTTGTGAGGATAGAATGAGTTTGTATATGTAAAGTGTTTAAAACAGGGACACCTGACAAGTGTTATCTATAGGTTTGCTACTGCTGCTGACATTATTGTTATTAATATTCTTAATTCAGAAGTCCCGGCAACCCTATGAAATAGATGATATTATTATCCTACTTTTATAGAGGAAAAAATTGTGATTCAGAGAGCTTAAGTAATTTGCCTAAGGTCACACAGCTAGAAATAGCAGAGGTGAGAGTCACAGTACCTAGGCAGAGTCTGCACACTTAACCATGAAGTTTTTCCATGTTTAGGCACCCGACTGTGCCAGCCGCTCGGCTAAATATTTTCTTAAATGATTTTATTCATCCTCCCAGCAACTGTGTAGCATCAGAATAGTTACACTAACTATTTTGCTCATTGGGAAACTGAGGCATCGGCAGTTTAAGTGAATTGCCCAAAGTCATATAGCCAGGCAGATCAGAGAAGGAGACTTCCAACCCTGTCTGCCTGCCCTGAAGACTCTGCTCAATATCCAGACAAACTCTTTAAAATCAAGAGACTGTTTCTCTTTTCCGCTATTTCTGTTTAGTGCCATTGAATCACAGCAGGAAATGAAAGTGAATGAATGCATATGTCCTTCTGCCATTTTCATGAGTCATGAAAACAACAATTTTCAGTTGTTATCACCCAATAAATGTTCTACCACATAAAGCCTATGCCCCCAATGTAGGGCCATTGTATGTTTTGGGCTATATTTTGTTTTTTAACAGATCACCCTCCATTGGCAGTAGCCAAATTGTTTTTAAGGGTAGAATATGTTTGACACTTCACAAGGTTGTCACAGCAATAGGCAGGGGACAGAGCAGTCTGAGTTCAAATGTCTATTCGTTGCACTTATTACGTGGGTCATCTTGGTCACCTCCTATCCCCCTTCTGAGCCTCAGTTTCCTCTTCTGGAAAATGGACATAATTATAACACCTATAGCTCTGTTTAGAAAAAGAATGAAATAACATCTCTAGTGTGTTTAGCACAATGCACAGCAGTTAGCAGACCATCGAGAATGTCAGTGAAGGCGGCCTCTCCTTCCTCACCTCCCATCTCCGCTGTGAGTGATGCACAGGCAGCCAGTCCATCTCTGGCAAAGATGGTCCTGAACTAGATCCTGCCACTGAATTACTGTGATACCTTTTGCAAAGTGCCGGAACCCCCTGTTCTCAGTTTCCTGGCTATAAAGTGATGAGGGTGAATTAGATGTGCTCCCAGGGCCCTTTCAGCTCTGACTTCTCAAATTTAAATCCCACATCCCTTATTGTTTTAAAACCATGCATTTTAAAAGAAATGAAGGCTTGGGGAGGAGAAAGGAATTCCTTTCACCCAAAGGGTCACAGGGGGTCACTGAGGGGACAAAAGAGCAGGAAAAGGAGGAGATGGGGCAGAAGGCTGCGGTGCAGCAGGACCAAAGATCTGAAGTCCTCGACAGGGAGGTCTGATGGACGCATTCAAACACCCTTGAGTCAGCCCCGGTTAGGATCAAGCTTGCCGTCCTGCCTCCGACCAAGGCTTACCACCTCCTTTGGAAACCCGGGAGGCCTACCCCACAGAGAGGCGGTGCTGGAATGAAAAGAAACAGGACGGCCTCTGACGCCAGAAGGGAGGAATTCTAGCCCGCAGCAGCCCAGGTCAGCTTCCTGACTCTCAGGAAGGGGTCAGGCTCCGGGAACCTACTTGGTACTTGCTTGAATATGAGGAATTGAGACCAAACTTTGATGTGCGCTTTTGAAAAACAGCCAGCGTCCAAGGCAGGTGAATCTGGGTAGCCAAGAACAAGGACTTCATTGTGGCATTTAAAGTGACCAGAAATCCATCTGCACATACATGTGCCTTCATGTGCATCTGTGCAGTGGTGACCGAGGTAGCCTGGAAGAGGGAAGAGGCCTCTGGGCCAGGTGTCAGGGGCCTTTTCTTAGCTCCTGGCTCTCTGCTGTTTCTCGCAGTCCATGTTGGGTTGGAAAAGGCATTTAATATTCATGAGCTGTGATCTCCACTTGAAGGGAGTGCCCTGGGGGAAACTGAAATATTAAGCAAGTGAGGGATATAGACCTAATTGTATCCTCCTTTTCTTTTTTGGACAGAGAAGTAATGTGCTTAAAATAAAATGATGGATGGGCAGTCAGGATTGTGTGAAAACTTCACTGTTAGAGCCTGCAGAAAAAATCGGCTGCTTCTCTAACCTGTGCGATCAGCCCCAGGCAGACGATGGTGCAGTTTGGCTGCTGGGTTGTGTCATTCATTCATTCCACCCGCATTTACTGATGGCTGCTGTGTGCCAAGCACTGTGCTCGTGTCAAGGGAAACAGCAGTGAACAAGGAGGGCCAGCGAGGTTGGAAAAATAACACCAATAATTATTTAAAGATCGGTGTCAAAAATGCCACCAAGTGGAACTACTTGGAGGTATATGACCCAAGGGCCTCCTTTCCATTGAGGGATCGCAGAGAACTTAATGATGTGACATTTTAAGCTGAAGCTTGCAGGTTGAATAAGAAGTGGGCATATTAGGGAGATACGGGGCAGATGACTGAGCAAGGATTACAAGAAGAAGTTCAGACTATTCACTTTTCAGCAGGGGAGAACTTTTGAAGAAGGAAAAGAAAGTCAGAAGTCAGCATGGCTGGACTGTAGTGAACAAAGGAGGGATGAGGCGAAAGCCCAGCAGGCTCTAATCCTCGAGGACAATGGTGAGGCTGCCGCTTAGGCATGAAGGAAGGAGATAGCAACTCCCTAGTACCTGTGGCCCCCACTCTTGGGCACAATAGTCACGTGCATGCTTGCACAGCCCGGGGGTTGGCACACTACTACTGCCCACGGCCCAGCCCAACCTGCCGCCTGTTTTGGCAGATCAAGTTTTATTGAAACGTAACTACATTCCTTTGTTTACATATTTGCCACCACAAAGGCAGAGTTGAGTTGTTCCCACAGAGACCTTGTATGGCCCGCAAAGCCAAATATTTCCTATCTGGCCCTGTACAGAAAAAGTGGCCAACTGCTGGCTCAGACGGATGAGCATACATGTGGCCCTTCATATCCTCAGGTTCCACATTCTCGAATTTAGTCAACCTTGGATTGAAATTATTGGGGGGAAAAAAAGAAGAAAAAATAACAATACAACAATAAAAAAAAATACAAATAAAAGCCCAATATAGTAGAACAACTATTTGCATTGTATTAGGTATTATAAGCAATTTAGAGATGATTTAAAGTACACGAGAGGAAGTGCATAGGTTATATGCAAATACTGTGCCATTTTATATCAGGGACTTGAGTATCTGTGGATTTTGGCATCTGAGGGTGGTCCTGGAACCAGTCCCCTGCAGATACCGAGGGACGACAGTAGAGGTGGAGAAAGAATAACCAGTTATGCGGATCAAGGCAGATGAGGGGGAGAGGTGAACATGCCACTTCATGTACCTCCATGCTGGCCCTATACCAGCACAGCTGTGATATTATTGACACTCCACGATTTTCACTTCCACATCTGTGTCCTTCACCCTTGGGGAAGGAGGTTATCCATACCCTTTCTTGTATGATACCCCCAGTATCTAGCTCGAGCCAGTCATTGTCTGATACACTGAAACCAAGGACACTTTAAAGCTGAAAGGAGTGGCCAGAGGAGCCCAAACAGCTTGTCTTGCAAAAGGCTCTGCTGCATCCTGGGCCCTTCCTGGACCAGCAGAAGGAAGTGCCTTGATACTGATGGAGAATCTAGCAGAGTATCTCTTTTCAAGCCCACAGCACCCCTGGCAGCCAGGCAATGTTATCACCACTTTCCAGATGACACAATAGAGCACCCAAATATTTAAGTGACTTTTGAGAAAGTGGCCTCCGTTCAATAAGTATGTGTTGAGCTGGGAGACCATCACGAGAGAAGCGAACCTTCCTGAGTGCCGCATCTTGTGCCAGGCCGCGGCCTCACACGTTACTTTCCTGTCCTCTCTTGATCTTCCCAAGGTGGCAGGAAGATGTAAAATAGGGGCCATTGCCCCCGTTTTACACAAGGAAAAACCAAAGCTCAGTAAGATGAAGTGGCTTATTCAAAGCGGCAGTTTATTACGTGGCAAAATTGAGATTTCAACCAAGATCTACCCAGCTCTAAAACTAGAGTAGCCAGATGCCCTCCTCCAAAATACCAGACCTTCAGAACAGGTAGGAATAGTGAGAGATATCCAGTTGTCCCTCGATATCCGCGGGGGATTGTTTCCAGGACCTCCCGTGCATACCAAAATTCAGAGATGCTCAAGTCCCTGACGTAAAATGCCATAGTATTTGCATATAGCCTATGCACTTCCTCCCATATACTTTAAATCATCTCTAGATTACTTGTAATACCTAATACAGTGTACATGCTGTGTACATAGTTGTCACGCTGTATTGTTTAGGGAATAATGACAAGGAAAAAAGTCTGTACATGTTCGGTACAGATGCAATTTCTTTTTTCGGAATATTTTCCATCCGTGGTTGGTTGAATCCATGGATGTAAAACGAGCCAGAGGGCCGATTGTATCGACTGCATATTTCCAGCCCTTTTCCATCTCATTATCCCAGACAATAGTCATAATAGTACAAATAACACAAATTATTAATTAAATTAAATTAATTGGATGAAATTAATTCAGTGCTTCTCCATTAAGTCCTGTGGTTAAAGACATTAATCCTATGAGGTAGTTTTAACATTATACAGGCTCTGTAGATAAGCAAATGGAGGCACAGAGATAAGTAATTTACCCAAGGGTCCCAGTTCCCAGTAAGGGATTCCAGCCCTGGAAGTCTGGCTCATAAGCCCACAGGTTTAACTGCTAATTTATGCTATGTCTTCATCGTTAAGGTTATCTAATAAAATGTGTACTCTCAAGAGCTGAACAGCCTAGCAGCAAACAGATAATGAGAAGGGGAAACAATGCACGGAGCCCAAGAAATCTTCACATCACAAAAGGATCCCAGGGTCTCTTTAAGAAACACTGTTTCAAGTGTTTGTTTACAGATCATTAAATACTTAACAGAGGGAGAAAGTAAAAGGCGACTTTCTCTTGGCCACTACTGGTTAAGAGCCAAAGAGAAATTAACATAAATCAAATCTGAAATTATAATAATTATTAAGGGACTATGCTTTCCATTTTAATTTGCTAGACAGAAAGACAAAATACCCCAGTCCCAGTATCTGAGTTCTGCCCACACCTGCCCGGTGGTTGCATCCTCTGTCCTCCAGGCAGCGGTTGGTCTACAGACAGCTAGAAATGAACGTGACCCATCTCACACTAGTTTTTGTCTATATTAAGCACCTGCTGCATACAAAGCTCTGTGCTGTGCAGGATGCAGATGGGAGGGACAAATAGCAGAAAACCTTTACTAGAGGGCTTCGGAAGACAATGGTCATTAAAGATAGGAAGGGATTGGTGTGAAAGAACTGCAGGAGCAGTGGAAAGCCCTGATGGAGGTGTTGGCAAGTCTGTGAAAGATTCCTGGATAGCTGCACTCAGATAAGACCAGGTGTGGGGCTCTGCCACTATAAAGGCCCGGAACAAGGGCTCTTTCCTGTGTACAGTGAGTAGACTCGTCCTAAAGAAAGCTACTGTAGGGATGGGTGGACGGGTCTGGTCCTGCAGCAAGTAGTGGTTTCTGGACAGAAGTGTGACAGGCTGAGAGCAATATTTTAAGAAGAACAACCTCTTCGAAAGGCATGCCCTTCAAGGCCCAACAAAGTATTCTTGGCAAACCGACCTGAAAAGAAATCAGACTGATTTTAGCTTTCAACACCAGTCAGAAACCCAGCCCAAATTATCCATAAGTTTAAATTAAACTATCAACCGCCATTGGCAGGACGATGCAAAGTCCCGGCTGGAGCTGGTCCCTCCGTTCGAGAGTCCAAAACCGCTCGTATAACTTGAGTTCAGCCTCATTACCAAGGAAAGGGCTGCGCGAGCATCTTAAATCCCTTTTCCAATTGGTCTGTGTGCCTGTTGCCAAGAGAACTCCTTAAGGAACAGGAAAGGAGGAGAGAGTGATCAACCTGACTCCAAGCACAGGAACCACTTCTCGGCTCCAGGTTTGGGCCCTCAAATACCTTTTTCCCACTGAGAAATGGGAGTGCTGTTTCTTACTGATGCCATCTTCTTTCATTCATTTATGAATGTGTTCCTCACACAGGCTTTTATTTATTGGGTGCCTCTTACATGCCAGGTCCGTTCTACTTGGATGCCCCCCAGGCACTCAAATTCAACACGTCTCATACAAAGCTTACCCTCCTTCTCCCCAGACCTGCTGCAAGTATTTTTCTCAGTCTCAACTGGTGGCGCCACTGACCAACCAGACATTTCAACTAGAAGCTTGGAAAACATCCGTAACTCTTCCCTCTCTGTCACTTCCCACATTCTAACAATTACCATTCTTCCGATTTTACTTGGAAATCGTATCTTTTTTGACCCAAATCAGTTTCTCTCTCCCCCATTATTATTGCTCCATCCGAGGCCCCCTTCAGCTCCTGCCTGGACTATTGCAAGAGAACTTAACAGGTTCCCGGTTCCCCATCTTTGCTGGCCCCAAACCACCCTCCAGTCTAATGCAAATACCGTTTGTCCCTCTGCATTGTCTTTGAGATACACATGAATTCCTTACTAGGGCATTCAAGGTCTGCATAGTCTGATCTGGTTATTTGCATTTTATACTTCAAAGTCTTCTTGTTCTTTCCGCCTCCTACCTTGTTCCTGGCTCCCTTTCATTTGCTCACAGCGTTCCCCAGCCAGGAATGTGCTCCTCCCCTGAGAGACACAGCCCAGGTGCCACCTCCTGGGAGAAGTCTGTTTGGGTAAGCCTGGATTGGGAGGTCCCTCCTCTGTGCTCCTACAGCATCTTCTCCTTCAGAGCAAAATGTCGTGCAGTCGTAACTTACGTATCTCCCCTCTCACCAGAACCTCAGCTCCTGGAGTGCGGAGACCTGCTTTAATTCATAGGATTTTCCAGGAGTTAGTCCAGGATCTGGCTGATAATAATTTGTGGTTCAGTAAGTATAGACTAAATGGGTGAAAGGGGGATCTATTTCTTAAGAGACAGTTTTATTTTTCAGGCAACAAAGTAGAGAAGAGCTGTGTTGGTCTTTAGAGCCAGACCAACCTCAGTTCGAATCGGAGCCCTTCCACCTTCTGGCTGTCATCTGGGGCAGGATGTCTCGGTTCAGGTGGGGTTTGGTGCCCCGAGGTGTCCACATCTTAGTTCTGCCACAAAAGGCGCAGGGGGCTCCTTTGGTTGGTTTCCTCATCTGTGAACCAGCAGTGTGGCTATATTGATACTCCCCAGGCCTAGAAAGGACTACATCAGTGTTAGTGCGGAGCCTTCTTTACGTTCCTGTAGGGAGGGACTCAGATGCTCACACTCCTTTCCCGTCTCTGTGGTGGCAGTGGCCATTGCTCTTTGGCGAGGTCTAAACGCTTTAGATCTTTAGAAGAAGGGGTGGGCAGAGCCAGTGATTTTGGTGGTATTTAGCTCGCCCCCTACGACTTTCTGATAACCCCAAATTGAGCTGCTTTTGAATACCCGGTCCCAGTCCCCGGGCTCCCTTCCATTCGGGGAGGGAGCCTAATTAACTGGTAGCTGGAAAGAGCTGCAGGTACACCACCCCCCAGGCAGAGAACTCAAAAGGAAGTGGATAACTGTGTAAATAACACTGCTTTAAGGGGCATTTAAGCCAATGCTCTTTGTTAAGGAAATTGATGGCTTTGTAAGTCCTGCGTCTGAAGGGAGTACTTGAGCTGAAGGTCCCCATCTCGCCTCGTAAATTCCCTAATGGACCGTGGGCCCCGAGGCTGGGCCTGGCGTGTTCAATCACTTGCCAAGGAAAACTCGGATTTCACTTTAAAAAAATTAAAAACGTTTAACCAAAGCATAACTTATCGAGCCCATGCAGTTTAACTGTGGCACAAGGTAGCAGAGACAGATTACTGCCTTCGGGGAAAAGGAGGCTCCTGATTTTTTATAAATTAGTTTTTTAAATGCTAGATGTGGTACTAGGTGGTTTCTTTCTTTTTTCATTTTCTTTTCTTTGTATTTTTTTTGGAGACAGAGTCTCTCAGTCACCCAGGCTGGAGTACTGTGGCGTCAGTCTAGCTCACAGCAACCTCAAACTCCTGGGCTCAAGCAATCCTCCTGCCTCAGCCTCCTGAGTAGCTGGGACTACAGGCACACAGGACCATGCCTGGCTATTTTTGCTATTTTTTTAGAGATGGGATCTCACTCTTTCTCAGGCTGGCCATAAACTTCTGGCCTCAAGCAATATGCTGGGATTACAGACATGAGCCACCGTGACAGGCCCTAGGTGGTTCTGTATAGCTTCTCGTTTCGTCTTCCTGCCGTCTGAGAAGATAGTCATTATTTCACCAGTTTGCCAAAGAGGAAACTGAGACTTAGAGCTGAAGTTTGCTGGTCATTGACACCCAGCTAATTAGTGGGGAGCTGGGATGTGATCACAGCTCCACCAGGTCCCCGAGCCCCTAAGTAGTACAAATCGCAGGGCATCCCAGAAAGAATCAGATCAGCTCATCTCATTAGATCCTCCTCAGTATCCACATCCTTACAAAAGACACGAATTGGGCAACACGAGTGTATGTTCAGACTTGGATTTTGAAATCAAACTAGTCTGGATTTGATTCTTGATTCTGCAACTTGTGAAACCTTAGGCAATGAATTAACCTCTTTAAACCTCAATTATCTTGTCTATAAAATGGAGATAATCATAACACCAAACACATAGGGCTCCTCTAGGATTAAATGGTATTATATACTTGAAACATGTAATACTGTACTTAGCATGTAGCAAGGCATTCAGTTATCTATTTACCTAGACTAAATATAATACATTGAATAGACTAAATACAATTTTATTGCAGCACAATTCACAATCGCAAAGATTTGGAATCAACGTAAGTGCCCATGAATTCATGAGTTGATAAAGAAAATGTGGTCTTTATATACCATGAAGTACTATTCAGCCATAAAAAGGAATGAAATAATGTCTTTTGTGGCAAGCTGGATAGAACTGGGGACCCTAATCCTAAGTGACGTATCTCAGGAATGAAAAGAAAAAAAAAACACCACATGTACTCTCTAATAATAGGGAGCTAAGTGCTGGGCACACATGGGCACAAAGAGATGTAAAGGACATTGGAAACCAAGAAAGGGGGAGGATAGGTGAGGGTAAGGGGTACAATGAACCTGTCGGGTACAATGAACACTATTCTGGGGATGGGCACACTAAAAGCCCTGACTTAAGCATTATACAAGGTATCCATGTAACAGAAATATTTGTACACCCCTAATATTTTGAAATAAAACCAGAAAAAAATTAAATATAATTTTGATTGGGGAAGTAGATGATGCTATCAGAGGACATAGAGAGAGACCACTAGCCCTTCCGGAGGTGAACTTCCAGAGAAGTTTTCCAGAAGGAGTGTCCAATTAAACTATGAATAAAGGATGAAGGGGGACTTGCCATAGAAAAAGCAAAGCTGAGAATCTGGAGTAAGCCTCTTCAAAGGTGGGGAGGTGAGAGAGAACATGGTCTATTAGACTGGAGTGCACTGGAGAAGAGAGAAGGCTACAGAGGCAGGCAGGGACCAGACTATGTTTTGTCAATCATCATTAAGCCTCAGTTGGAAAATGTTGGATGAATAACTCAATATCTTCTGAGGCAGCCAATTTGATTTTGGAGCAACTATAGTTTGTTCAAAGAGTTTTCAGCTCCATCTCCTCTGGACCTTCTCTTCTCCAGGTTAAACATCTTCATACCTATCTGAGCTTTGCTTAGTGGATGATGTGTATCCAGGGTCCTATTCTCTGAACATATCTTAACTCACCAGTGGCCCAGAATTGGTCTGTCCAGCCATAGCTGGTCCAGCTGGGACCCGAGGAGACTTCTCTATCCTTTGTCCCAGAATCTACAGCCAATAAGGCAATCTGCAATCTCTTGCTTTTTTTTTTGAGCAAACACTTCCTTCAGTTGGTGGAAACTGACCTCCAAGTGACCACTGCTCATTGGAACTGTTTTTGAATAGGAGTAGTTATGATGACCCTTACCATCTCTGATCAAAAAGAGCAGTGGTTTTGAATGATATTTTCAAATGTTCCAGGCTAACTCTTAAGATTTCGGACAAATTTCCCCTTCCCCTTCTTTCCCTCCTTCCTTTCTTTCCTCCCTCTGTTCTTCCCCCTTCCTTCCTTATTGAGAGAAGGAAAAGACATATACACACATTTTCAGAAGAACAAAATACAGTTAAACAATATAAATCAAAGAGCATATAGCTTCAAGTTAACATAAAATCCTATTTCAGGGGCTAAAGAGTAACCCACCCATCACATAAGAGAAAGAAAACTTACCCAAGTGCAATCCTGCCTACTCCACAGCTCTGTCCTTTAGAGCACTGCAGTGTGCCTCACCAGCTTGGAGATGGAAGACATTGTGGCTTGAATGGCTCATCTATTTTGGACTTATCTGAACCATATGGTAGGAGGATGGTCTTCAAGTAGGGCCAAACCAATCAGGACTCAGGGTGGGAAGGATCCATTGTGACACTCCAGTTTCTGCATGGGAACCCCACCAAGAACACAGCATGCTGCGGTCACCTTAGTCATGACCAGCTATGCCAGACTGGGGTAACTGGCTTGGTTTTCATGTGCTGCCCTGACTCATCCTTGAGTCCTTGGCCCACTGGTAGACATAGCATCCACTTGTCCAAAAGTCTTTTTTTTCTGGGATTGCATGGATGCCTTAGCAGAATGTTGGGCTGTCTTTTTTACTGGATTGAAGAATAGATATACATAAATATATGCTAACTTTCATTTGCATGCATTGTTTTTCTTTATGCTCACATACATCCATTTCTCACAGACCAAGTCCTATTTGACATTTCATATTTTTTAATATTCATATAATGAGCCTTAATTAGCCAGTCAGAACCCTTGGCCTCTAACTATTAATTAGGCAGCATTCAGTGAGTTACTTAACCTTTCTGAATCTCAGTTTCCACATTTGCAAAAGGAAGCTTATGGACTAGATAATTTCTAAAAAACCTTGCAGTGCTAAGCCATTCATTCTTTTGCAAATATTTGTGATCGTCTTCCATGTACCAGAATCTAAATGCAACCATGGACACAACAGCCTGTTTCTGCTCTCATGGAGCTGCCATCCTGTTTTAGAGAGAATACAGTGGACAAGTAAATATTTGGAGAAGTAAGATAATGCTTTGAAGGGAATAAAATAGACTGGTGGAATAGAGACTGGAGTGAGGGTGGGAACTATTTTTCGGTAGTATGGTTAGACAAATCTTCACTGGGCAGGTGATGGTTGAGCTGAGACCTAAACAAACAAACAAAAAAATTGGAAAAGCCATTTGGTAACTGGGGAGATGAGTTCTGGATTGTATCTGCAATAATAAAACGTGAAAATAACACTGCTTATAGTTTTTATGTTTGAGCATTTTCCATAGCATTATTTTACTTGACCTTTACAGCCACTTTCCAAAATGAGTAGGAAAAGTAAAATTGTCATTTTTTTAATAGGCAAAAAGAGCAAGACTCAGAATGATGGCATATGTCACCTGATACCTGAGAGTAAGCCAGTGACAGGGCTGAGGTCCAGACTTTGATTTCTGGCCCTGTATTCCATCTGCTTCCCATTACAGTCCCGCATATGTTTTCCAGAACGGGTTCATCACCTACACCATTCTCAGTCTTCATTTTGTTGATCATGTTTCCCCATCCGAACTGAAAGTGTGATTTAATGATTGAAGCGCAAACAGTTAAGAACTAAATACATATTAGAGTGACACAGTTGAAGGGGATCACAAAGCTACTCAATGTAACTCTCTCATTCAACACTAGTGGAAACTGCAGAAATGGCAGCCCAGAGAGGGAAAGTGACTTGTCCAAAATCATAGAGTAGATCAGGGCATCGGTTCCAATCTCCCATTCCCTTGGCTCCCTGTTCAATAGTGTACCAGGCTGTGGATTTTGAGAAAGTGTCTCATCCATCCCTCCCTCCCTCTCTCTCTCCCTTCCTCCCTCTTTCTTTCTTTCTTTCTTTTCTTTCTTTCTATTCTTTCTCTCTCTCACTCTCTCTTTCTTTCTCTCTCTCCTTCCTTCCTTCCTTCTTTTTTTTAGTATGAAGATGAGATCACATTAAAACCACTGACACTCCATTTGTATTATAGTTTGCTATCTTTTACTACCCCCTTTTTGCCACTTTTTCAACACTCTCTGCATATCAATGTTTTGAATTGTTTTTGTCCATTTATCCTTACATATTATCCAGGCAAAATTTCATTCTGTCATTTCCCGGTGATACTTTGAAAAGCCTTTGGGTCCCAGGCATCACCCTCCCTTCTGTTTGTGCTTAGAATGCTGCCCATATCTTGGCCACTATATAATTCACGTGGTACTGAATTTATGCTGCCTTCCTTGTTATTGGAACCCAAAAGAGACCTGGCTGAAAGTCATTTAGGGCTTTGAACATTATGCTCTATTGGCTGTGTTGTTATTTATTAGAATTACTATCTTGACTTATAATCTTTTAGGCCATTTAAATAACTATACTAAATTCAAGGTGATGTAAATGCATCCTCAAGTTCCAATTCATGAGACTGTCAGATCTCTTTATTAAATTTTAGTCTAATATGTGGTACCTTTTCTATCCAAATATTTCATTTCTTTTCAAATTCAGCTAAGACAGAAAATAAAAGAACATTTAGGACAGATGATGAAACACAATGTCTCATAGGAAAAAAATATTATAAGATAGTTTATATAGAATTGAATTTTTCCTTCTAATGTGTGCTTGGGTTTATATGATGACCTCATTTTATTTAATATTTTCATAAAAATCTTTATATAGCACAATCTGTTAAAACACATTCAAATCAGGTTTGATACACCTTCAATACAATCAATAACAGAGATTCAAAAGCTTCAAAAAAAGTTCATTAATTTATCACTTACTGAGTACCTGCTACGAGACTAATACTATTCTAAGTTTTAGGGGTATAAATATCAGTAAGACTGGGGCCAATTCACAAATGTCTCAGAATCCGAGAGCTGTACATAACCATTCATTCATTTATATACACTTATTCATTTATTCTTAAATATCAGTAACATAATATGGCCAGGCTATTTTCTTGATCCTAAAGAAAATGATGCACTTTAAAATATGCTTCTATGAAACTTATATCACATGGGAGCAGATAAAAATAATAAATTTAAAATTGATTTTAGATAGTGAATAATACTGTGAAGGAAATAAAACAAGATGGTATGCCACTCTCTAATGGGGATGGAGGAATAGAATGTGAGCTTACTGCAGGTAGATAGGGTCATCACTTAAGGAAGTACTATTTGAAATGATCCCTAAGTAATGAAAAGACCATGAGAAAAGTCAGGAAAAAAATATTCCAGGAAATGTAGCCATCAAGTTCAAGTTCCTGGAGCAATATCAAGTTTGGCTTAAGGAATAGATACTTGTTGAATGGATAGATGTCCGTCTGGATGAATGAATGAATGAATGGAAGGTACTGAGCAAGGGGGATAGTAGTAGGAATTAGAGGGAAAAAGCAGGGACTTGTGTACGTCATGATACAAACTTTAGACTTTGTTCCACATGAGATGGGAAGCCATTGAGGAGTTTTAAGTGAGAGGGGTGGCATGATGTAGTTTGTATTTTTGGAAGAGCACTATAACTATGTCCTGAAAAAAGGATTATTGTAAAACAGACATAGAAGAATCAGACAGACTGGTTAAATGAGCATTGCCATAGTGATGGTGGCTTGGTAGTATGGTAGTGGTGGAGCAAAGTGGATCTATTTGGAATGTTCTGGGAGAAAATAACCTATAGGATATACTGATGGATTTCATGTGGTGCTGACAGGTGGGCTGAAGAAAATGGGAGAGATGACTGGGAAGGTTTTGGTTTGGTCATTGTTGGGCAATGGTGGTGGAGTCATTTACTAAGGTGGAGGAAAAGGGAATGTGGGGAGAAATCAGTATTTTTGTTTTAGACATGTTGAACATGGGATGACTTTAAATGTGTAGATATTTATTAGAGATGTCATTGTACTCAGGACTCAGAGAAGAGGTAATATCTAAAGCCATAAATGTTTAAGTCACTGGTACAGAGGTGTTTTATAATTTTTATTTAAAAACTGGGCCTGGATGAGAGAGTGTAAGATAGAGAAGAAAAGGAGGCCCCAGACATAACACTGAAGTTTGGCAGCATTTAATGTAAAGAAAGAGAAGACAGAAATGGGTCTATGTGGGAGGAGCCAGAAGGTATTAGGATGACCCGTTGTCATGGAATCCACGAGGGAGAGTACCTGGAGAAAAGAGGAGTGGGTTACTTCCGTATATGCTTTAAGGCAGTCTAGCAAGATAAGAATTTTGATATATGATTAGTTTTGGCAACATTGAGGTCAATGATGACCTTAATGAGACTGATTTGGTGGAGAGGTGAGTACAGAAGCTAGATTGGAACCAACTGAAGAGTGACATGTAGGAGAGAAAGGGGAGAATGTAAGTCTAGATAACTCAATAAATTTTACTCTAAACCATAGAAAGGAAAATGTGAGATAGGAGAGAGTATTCAAGAGATGTAGAATGAAGGGAGGTTATAATTTTTTAAATTTAAAAACTTTGTATTATACAAAATTTTTTTTAATTTTAAATTTTTAGATGCACTATATCCTATTTTGCTTATTTGGAAGAAGAAAATAATGATGCAGGAGATAGAGGGAACTGGTTTGTGCTAGAAAAGTAGTGAACACAAGAGCGACAGATGAGATGTCACAAAGCTGAAGAGACTAGAATGAATTCTTGGTGAGAGACTCAAAGGCAGGGAACAGCCTTTTGGGCTAAGGAAATAAGGGCATGTACCCTGAAGTATGAGCCCTGGGAAAGAACTGTATGCATTTGAGGGTGGAGATGTGATTGGCACTAAGAATAAATAGGAAACTTGGAGCTGGTCTACAAAAGGGCTTGAAAATTAGGTGGGGAAGTTAAAATTTTGTAGGAGTCCGTTAAGTATTTCAAACATGATAAAATTTACATTTTAGATGAATCACCCGTAGGCTGCTTTGTGAGAAAGGATTGAAGTGGGGAAGCCCCAAAGCTGGTTATGAGAGTGTCTAAAGAACTAAGTGGTTGGAGGATGAGGCTGTGCTGTGCATGTTCTCCATAATGGGCTTGAGTGTGGAGTTAGTGTGACAACGTGGGACAACCTCCAGGGACACTCTTCTGCTTTAGTGCTTTCAGTTTGGTAGGTGATGCCTGCCTGGTTGTCACAGTGAAACGCAGGGAGGAATTTCTGGCTGATGTTGGTATGTGACCAACCCTGGAAGGAACCAGAAACCAACTTCAGCTTCTCAGATTCAGTAGACCTGATCGGCATCTGAAGCTTGTTAGCAGATTCATGGTTCTTTAGGAGTCCTTCATCACCCCCGTCTTTTGTATTCTGGGCAGGCTGATCTGGTTGAGGAGGTTAAGGACAAACCCTGGTTTGAATAGAATTAAATGAGGTCAGCAATGTGAGTTTGACACGAAGCCTTTGAAAGACAGGCTATATAAAGTCAAGATATTTCTGTTGCAGAGGAAGCATATGCCAATAGAGCCATCTTCCAGCCCCCACCCAAGCTTCCCCTTTGTAAACCATCAGGGGGTCAGGCACTCCTATTCCCCTTGTTCCAAGAAGTGAATATTTCGATACAAAGATTGTGCTTTGTGTTTTCTCTTTTTCTTTTTCTTTTTCTTTCTTTTTTTTTTTTTTTTGGTCTTTTTGTTGTTGTTTGGATGAATTATGTGGCGTGAAGCTTGTTATTGGACCCATCCCTAAACAAATAGTTGAACTTAAAAAATACTATTTTTTACTGGTCTTTAGAACATTTTTTAAAAGTAACCATCGGACTAAAAGAGAATATCATAATGCCAGTCGCTATTCTCTTAGCTGGAAATAGAAACAGATGCTAATTTCTCAAAAGCTGACCCGTCTTCGTAAAGGAAAAGTTTAGAAAGGCAGGAAAATCTACCCATCCTTTGGAGGTAGCCCATCTCGTGTGCATGCAAATTCTTTGCTTCCTCCTTGAGCCCTAAATCAAACCATCTCCTATGACTGAGAATTCTCATATGCCCATCTGCAGGTAGTTTTTTTCATTTGTTTAGTTGTTCGTTTGTTTGTTATTTGTTCGTTTGTCCTCAATGGGCTGTGAACTTGGTAACCCCAAGAGCTTCTCAGACTAGTCATATTTAGCCCCTATCAGTGGATATTATGAAAAGTGAAATCAGAGATTTCCAAAAGTAATACTGAAACTTGCTTAAGGGTAACAGACTACTTTGTTCCCAGAATCATATATTGAAATTTTGATCTGATGAGGTAGCATGGTGCAGTGGATTGGGCTTTGTGTTTCAAGTCTAAGATTCAACATTCTTGTCTTAATTCTGCTGAAAATTTTCTTTAAAGGGCTCAGCAAATCTCTTCAACCTTATGAACCTCAACTTTCACATAGGTAAAATGAAATAATTGCTTTCAGCTCCATGGGCATCGTCAAGATCATCATAGACTATTTACTGACTACTTGTTATGAACTAAGTGCTGGGACTGCATTTACCACTAGATATGTCCATGGAGGAAGAAGTCCTGCATGTTTTTATTTACAGCTTGATGCCTACAGTTCGTCATAGTACCTGGCCCATAGAAACAACTAAGTAAATATTTTTGCTTATTATGTATTTATGTTTATTATTCAGTGATTTGAGCATCATAAAAATTCAATCCTTTAACCTTTATTCAGATGAGGAAACCAAAGACAAATCCTGGTTTGAATAGAATTAAATGAGGTCAGCAATGTGAGGTTGCTTAGAAATTACAAGCAATTTGCCCAAAGTCAAATAAATATTAATAATAAATGGCACATCTGCTAAGCAAAGTCAAGTTTTACACCTCATTGCCTCTAACAGTGTTAAAATTATGGTACAAAATGACTTTCCTGCTCAGAAAAATCTTCAAAGTCTCCCGATTCCTAGAAGATAAAATTCAAATTTCTTAACATGGCATTGATTTTTTTAAATCTGGCCTCAGATCAGTTTTTTAATTTATTAATTCCAGGATCCACTGTACTCCTTTACGCAAGTGTTGATTGAGGCTCATCCTTCACTCATACCCCTCTCTCTAAATGCTCAAATTCCTTTCACCCTTCAAGATGCTTACTCCAAACCATTTTCTCAAGGATGCCTTCCCCCATCTAAGAAGTATTGATAGGGATAGGGCTCATACTGATTCATCAGTGTATTCCAAGCACCAGCACAGACCATCAACAGTTGATCTGTAAATGTTAATTAAATGAACTGGTTGCCTTTCCAGTTCCCATCTAATGATTAGAAGCTATTAACAGCCCTCAGTCCTAAAATCTCCAGAAAACTTTGATACATCTTTTCTGTTGCTCATTCATTGCTAAAATGATTGCAAATGAATTACTGTGTTCTTAATCTCAGCTGGACATCACTGAAATGTTTGAAAGGCAATCCTTTGGGGGTTTGTTTCAGAAAACTGCAATCCCAAGGCTTGAAAAATTTTTGTAGTGAAGCTAGTAAATATTTTAGGCAAAGTATGAAATTCCACTAGAAGAAGACGACTCTGTTTTGATGAAATCTGGTTTGCAGTACTATCATGGTATGGCCAGTAATGGCATTACCAAAAAAAAAAAAAATTACATGTGCACCTAGTTTAGACTATGCATAATCTGTTAAACGAAATTAAATATGAGATATTTGTCAGCTTTCAATTATCATTCATATATTCCTCAGCTTGTATTTGGTACCTCCTTCACTTTAGGTCCTACGTTATGAGTTGGAAATATAAATGTGAAAGACTCAACAATTTTGTTCCCAGAGATCCTCACTGCCTGGTAGGGGAGACTGGCACACAGACTGACTGTGATGAAAGAAATTTGGGAATTGTGAGAACACAGAGGAAGGACGCTTAACCCAGCTAGCGTAGGAGTCAGGGAAAGGGAATTAAGAATAGAGAAGATTGCTAAGGAGACACCTTAGCTGAATCTTGAAAAACCAGTGGGATTTAGCAAAGCAACAACTGGAAAACACATTTCAGGCAGAGAAAAACAACGCCTTGTGAGGGCATGGAGAAATGAAATGGAATGGTCGGTTTGGAAAAGTGCAGGAAAAGAACAGTTTGTGAGGGATCTTGTATGCCAAGCAAAGGAGAATTATCTTCTCCTATGAGTAGCAGGGATCTATTAAAGGATTATGTGCAAAAAGGGAACAGGGTAAGATTTGCATTTTGAATAGAAGACTTATAGCCAAAATGCCCTAAATTAACCCACTATTCTGAAGAATACACATGATCTCAGGCCTTGTTTGAAGAACACGTTGGCTTAAGTTAGTTTTTGCAGTAACCAGTAACTTAAGATTATCTGTTCAAGGTCCTTAAGCGGTGAGAGTCGGTGTGAAACAAAATTCCTTGTGGAAATCACCCCTAAGATCTTGTACAGAGGAGACATGAGTAATTTAAGTTCCTCCTCTGTTTCCAGCTACGAGCTCTTTAGCTGTTTCTTTCACTCGTTCACCTGAGTAATGCCAGTAATGTCATAAATCACCAAAGTCTCTAATCCAGCTAAGATACTCAGTGTGTGCCAGTTGTGTTGAAATCATTATAGTATGATATTCTTAAGTTGTTGCTTTTTTCTTTTTTTGTTTGTTGACTTGCTTCCTTGCCATTTATATTGAAAATAGCTCATTCATCCTCTTTGATCGTTTCTATCCTTCAAGATATCTTAGGATCTAGAGCTGGGTAGATAAAAGTAGAATCTCTAATTAAGAAGACTTCTCTTCCATCCCCTACCTCACCCCAGTCTCGTCATTGGTAGGAATAGACCCTATGTCTTCAAGACTGATTTTACTTCCCCATTTCTTAGCCTATTATGCTTTTTGATCATACCCAGCCCCTTAATGAGGAAGTATAAAATGTAATCTTGTTTTCACTTTGTAGATGGGGAAACTGAAGGATGGGGAGGCGAAATACCATGTTCAAGACTGAGCAGTAGTCAGCGGCAGGAGCTTGAATCCTGAGTTTCTGACTTCAAGGATAAGAACTCTTAACAATAGCTCTTACCCCAGCCTTTGCTTATACTTTAGAGTAAACCCATCTCATTTCCTAAGACTTGGTCTTCCAGGCTTCCCAATGGGGATCACAATCTCTGCGTATCTCAAATAGTGTCCTTCAGATGTGCCTCAGGCATCTAGGGGCGTGGCACTTCATCTGGATGCTCCAGACAAATGAAAATTGAAAGTCATTTGTGGGGATGGTGATATCAGCTGCGTCTGTCCACCTCCAGAAAGTCCATCTTCCCCAGGCTCTTGAAGCTGAGCTCATTTCTTCCAAAATAAAAGGTTTCTGGCAATGAAAGCCCAACTGGGGAAGACAGACTTTGCTAACACCACCCCATCCATATCAAGTCTCCTAGGTGGATAGAGCAGATTTCTAAATGTGTCACCACATGAAAGGGAATGGATCTGAAACGAGGAGTTCCCTCCTGCTAGGGGAAGATGAGGTAGGATGGAGAAATCAGAAAGCCCAGTGCACTCCCACGGCAAGCCAGTTACTGCCAGAGTCTCAGCTGCTTCTCCTGCACCCTAAGACATAATATACAGAAAATTTTCAAGGGGTACAGAGTCTACACTACATTTGGACAAGAGTGTGTACATCAGGAGTGCCGAATTTTAGTGACTCATTCATTCAACAAATATTTGTCAAAAGTCTATTAGATTTTCAGGATGTGTTTGCATATGTGTGTATAATGTGTGTGTGTGTGTGTGTGTGTGTGTGTATACAAAATTTTCACAATACCCTTCCTAATTAAATGTATATTATCAATGTCACCTAGCTACTACGTGGAAGTCAGGGTGACAGGGTGACAATTTGACTTTGGTATGGACTTCAAACTCTTCGCTCAGTGCCCAGCATAAAGCATTCAAGGAGCACCAAGTAAATTGATGTAATGAAAACAGAAAGGCCAGTTTTGTTTTATTGTTTTGTTGTTGCTGTCTTTGTTTTTCCTGGCCACACATTTGTATTCCATTCCTCACTCTGTTCTCTTCAGTGCTTGGGGCAGAGGGAGTAGAGAGGGAGAGAGAATTCCCCAGATGCAGACTGGCAGATGTAGCTGGCGGCCCCCGGGACACCAGTAGCAACAGAAACTGAATAGCAGAGTCCAAGGATGTTATTTTAAAAACAGACTCACAAGAGCTTTGTCAGCAGAATCTTGGAGAAGAAACCAGGCATCTCCATAGCCCCCTTTTCTCTCGCTTTCTAACACCATTTCTTTTCTGTCTTTTAACTCTTCCTCTGCCTATCTACTTATCATCTGTCTGCCTACCTATGTACCTATTTACCTACCTTTGTCTGTCTCTGTCTCTCCTCCATTCTAAGGCTCTGCTGATTCCAAGCAGACAGATTTATTGTGTTATTACACATAATCAGGAAGAAATTAACTTGCATGAGAACTCAACCCTAACCCCAATTCCTGACACTGTGAGAGGTTCTTTTTGTTTTTTTGTGTGTTTTTTCCTAAGGAAGTAAATTATGTCATCTTAGAGAATAAATCTTATTATAATCTCACCCTATTTGTCTTTGTATTGGAGGAGGAGAGAGTGGTGCCAAGAGTCAGGCAACTCCATGATCTTATTCTCTAGAGGTTGTGTTTTCATCATTCTGGAGATACTGCGTGTAGGGGAAGATTTCTCTGCTTGGTGTAGGAAGGCAACTTCTTGCTCTGCTACCAGCACTCTCTGTGACCTGGATTCAGATGGCTTTCTCCTCTAGCTCTCAGTTTTCCATTAGATACAATGGGTGAAGGGGCTGGCTTTGCACACCTCATCTTATGCAATCACTGCTACAATGCTGTGTAAAGATCATTACCTCCATTTATTTATTTATTTTTTTTTTCAAATGAGGAAAATGAAGTTCAGAGAGGTTAGGTTATTTTGTTTAAATCCTGCACAGCTTATGTGTGGCAGACTCAGGATTTGAACATACCTTTGCCTAAAGTCAAAACACTTGCTCCTTGCAGTCCCCTTTATTGGGTTTCTAAAGAGTAAAGTTTGGATGTATGGCCGGTCGTCCTTGAGTTGGGCCTAAGTTATCTCATATGTGAGTTGGCCACAGTCACCAAGGAGTTGGAGCTACTGAGAAGTGCTGAGCCTGTATTCTTTTTGTGGTCAAACTGCCAGGCCTGCTACTGGTCACTGGAGCCCTCAGCTGGCTTAAACCCATCCCTAAATAATTGAATTATAACAAATTGATTTATTCTGGCTCTTTTGACAGTATTTCACTATGTAAACTGTTTGCAGGAATAAACAAAGGATTTTGGAGCTTGGAAGGGGCTCAACATTCTGCTACCCCTGAATTCAATGACTCCTTTTTCGGATAATCAGCATCGTGGAAATCCAAGTCTTCTTTCTCCTTGACCTGGGCTCTTTGTAGCTAGGGAAATGTTGCTTGAAAGTGTTTCAAGTGAGTACTGATTTCACAAGCTGATTTAATTCAGCCACTTAGGAACAAATTGACCCCTTAGAAGAGGAATATTTTTTCTCTTCATGATTATTTTAGAATCCACAAAACACATTTATGTTCATTTCCTGCGAGAGTTCTATAGTTATCCTGAGAGGTTACACTGGCTGGGACTATAATTTCTACATTATAGATGGGGACCTAGAAGCTGAAAAGTGAAGCTAGTTGCTCAAAGTTACATAGTTAATATAAGGGACAGAAATTAAACCATGGTCTTTGGCCCTAAATTCAGTGCTTTCTCCAGAACTCCACTCCATTCTTTTGGGGAAGGATATCCTAGATTAGGCAGGATCCTTAGGGTGACTACACATTCTGATTTGCCTGAGATATTCAGATTTTCTCAGGATATATGCCTATCACTTGAACATAATTTGTAATAGCACCACTAATCACTCTCAAATGCTCTAGTTTAGATGATAAATTATACAGCAACCCTAAGACACTGGAGAGGGACCACGTTTCAAGGAACTTAGAATCTTTCAGAGGAGCTGCAACACATACACTTCATAGCAGCACAGTGTGAGAAGTGTTAAAGTGGGATTCTTTATAAAATAGGCACCCACACAGGAGGGGGTATTTAGCTTTGCTTAGAAAAGTTGGGAAAATAGCACAGAAGAGCTGACATTAGAGTTATTAAAAGATGGGCAGGATGATCTATTTTGGATGGCCACATCTAGGTTTCTTCTTGTATTGTTCTGTGTTGAAACATCGAGAAACATGCATAGGTCATACCTGCTTAGCTGGCACCCTACTGAGGGCCTTGTGCTTCTGTGATCCTTGTCCTTGCAGCTAAGTGAGAATCATTGCAGCCAGCTACAGCTTTAAATCATGCCAACAGAAATGCTGGCTGTGGTTTGGATTACATGGGAGCTTGAGAATTCACTTGGTCTTTAACTGAAGCTTTGGAGCTATCTGATAAGCCCTTGGAAGCCCAGAGCGTTGGACAGGAAGGGTTCTTGGAGTCCCAGTCGTCTTACCCCCTTCCCTGTTCTGACTGAGCCCAGAGAGGGAAAGAGACTTGCCCAGAGTAACAGAGCACTTTAGTTTCAGAGCCTGGACTGAAGCCAGTTTCTCTTGTAGATCAGTTTCTTTTTTATGTTAAACTGAAATCCTCCTTGGAGTTAAATAAGCCTGTTTGCAGCGGTGAAGTTTTGTGGTGTTGGATAATGTAGTCAGAGCCTGGAAAGTGAATGCTGGAGTTGGAGGCCCAGATTTGGCGTTAACACACTGCGTAACCTTGGGCAAGGTATTAAAGACGGGGGTGGGGGGATCTTACTTTCCTCATCTGGAAGATTTAAATAATAACACCTTCTGCACAAAGTTTTTGTGAGGCTCACTTGGAGTAATGAGGGTGAAAGTGGTTGTGAACGTTTTCTTTGTATTGTGGCAGAAAAACACACAACATGAGATCTACCTCTTAGCATATTTTTACGTGTATAGTACAGTGTTGTTCACTGCTAGCACAAGGCACCGTGGATTTCTAGAACGTTTTCATCTTGTGTAATTGAATCTTCGTTCTCATTGAATGGCAGGTCTCCATTTCCCCTCCCCAGGACCCTAGCGACTACCATTTACTCTCTGTTTCTGTGAGCTTCTCGACTTTAGATACCTCATGTGAGTGGAATCATGCAGTATTTGTCCTTCTGTGGCTTATTTCACTTGGCACAATGTCCTCCAGGTTCATCCGTGTTGTTGCATATGACAGGATTTCCTTCTTTTTGTAGGCTGCGTAATATTCCATTATGACTGACAATGAGGGGCTTGACAGTGCTGATGGTTTTGGATGTCTGATTCCACAGTCGCTCATGAAAGCTGAGGCTGAAGAACAAATGTCTATCTAATTTCTCCCCTTCCTTGTCCATCATCTCCTGCAGAGGAACCGAGCCGGTGCTATTTCCACGATGGCGATGGAGTATGTGAGGAGTTTGAACGAAAAACTAGCATTAAAGACTGTGGTGTCTACACGCCCCAGGGCTTCCTCGACCAATGGGCATCCAACGCGTCAGTATCCCATCAAGACCAGCAATGCCCAGGCTGGGTCGTCATCGGACAGCCAGCAGCATCCCAGGTAAAATCCCAGCCATGCTCAACGGTTCCCACAGACACTCGGAATCTCTGCTGTGCTTCTCAGGGCTGCCCACCCCAAAGGCAGTGTCATTGGATGTGGCCGCTTGAGCATGTCTTTCGCCAAATGCAATGTTAGGGCCTCACGAGTACCATGCGTAAAGGATTAGCTACGGAATGGTTAGGGCAAGGAACGTGAGCCCAGTAGGGGTAGTCACTGTCCTCTTAGTCCCCTACCTGTTATTATTCATATTTGGGGAAAGAACTCCATTTTGGATATACCACTGGAATTCAAGGAGGTGAGAATGAATTCATTTTTAAAGTCCCACTTTTTTAGGGGGTGCCAAATTGTGTGCTCCCTGAATTAACAGCAACCCTACCATGATTTGCTATGTGGCCCTAGACTGGTTTCCCCGTCTCTCTGGGCCCCATTTTTTCCCCTGTCCTTAAAACAGAGAGTAGTGAGTTTGGTGATCTCCAAGGATCTTCCCAGTTCTAAGAAGCTGTGACTCATTCTTCAGTCCCCTACTGCACTATTTATGTGCCACGGCTCTTCCCCAGGAGACTGACAGCTTAGCTGAGGGAGCGAGAGTTTTGGGGCCACCAGAGCTTGTGTGATTCTAGGGATGGCCATGCTGTCCCCAGAGCCCCCTTTCCAATTATCCTGCCGAGCGAGCACCTGCCTTCTTCCGAGACTCCCATTTCCCAGAGACGTGACTCCGTGCTTGTGCCCGCCTTGCCTAGTGGCCATTTCTGAGACCCGCCTGCCTCCTGGCCTTGCACAGGAGCCATTATTCCCAGACAGTCCTCTCTAATATCTCCTCCGTGACGCAGGTTCAGTGGGGTAGGCCTGGCTTCGAGACGAAAGAGATAAGACCTTTTCTGGAGCCCAGTGAGGAAGCACTGGGTGAAGTGCACCACCTCCTTCCTTAATAAGAGCATTTATTTGATCATCTCTTGGTTCCTTTTTTTTTTTCTTGTGTTTACATTATTAGATCCTTTATTTATTCATTTGTGTTTATTTATTTTTTGAGACAGGGTCTCGCTCTGTCACCTCGGCTAGAGTGCAGTGGCATCGTCGTAGCTCACTGCAACCTCAAACTCCTGGGCTCAAGTGATTCTCCTGCCTCAGCCTCCCGAGTAGCTGGGACTGCAGATGCACACCAATATGCCTGGCTAATTTTGAAGAAATTTTTTGTAGAGACAAGGTCTTACTCTCGCTCAGGCTGGTCCCGAACTCCTGGCCTCAAGCAATCCTCCCGCCTCAGCCTCTCAAAGTGATAGGAGCACGGGCTTGAGCCACTGTGCCTGGCCCACTGTGCCTGGCCCACTGTGTTTATTTTTTAATGCTGTGAGGAGAGGGGAAAGAAATGGGAACATGGCATTGCCCGATGCCTCTCCTGTGTAGGGCCAGCCTGTTGAATGAATGAATGATGCATGCATGCATGAGTGACTAGGGTTCATCCTTCCCCTGTGCCGTCTCTGTACTTGATGAACTCATCTGTGTGGTTGCATTTATCACGCTGAACTCTAAGTATCTGTTTGTGTGTCTGGCCTCCCCATTAGGCTATTAGCTCTTTGGGAACAGGTTTGAGTTTTATTCATCTTTGTCCCCTCATCTTCCATGTCCTGCTTCCAGAACAACAGGGCTGAGGCCAGCAACAGAACCCAGTTTCTAAAAGTCTTTAAAAGGCATCATTCAAACAAGAGAATTGTTAACACATTCGGAACCTCACAGGAACAAGAGTTGAGGTAGCAGCTGTGCTTAAAAATCACCCAAAGGTTATTGCTACTAATGTGAGAAAAGGAGAGAAAGAATTTTCCAGTCTCTGCATTTGAAAAGAGGCTTCGTGGGGCAATTATTCCAATCTTGCAAGGTGGGGGCTGTCAGGAATTATGGGTGATTATCTTTTCCTAAACAAAAATCCAATTAAAAAAAAATCATTATAAATACTAGCTCTTCGATCTACAAAGAGGAGATGAGGAAACAAAATCATCCTATTGAATTATTCATTGTAACCAATTTTATTTTAATGAAATCGACTAGGTTCCATTACTCTGGGCTTGGACATAATCTTTGTTACAAGGAGACTTCAGCTGTAACTAAATTTGCCATAATGAGATCAGCTCACTGGAGAATACAGGGTCAGGGGAGGGGACATATGTGCAGGCTGAGTATAGGGCCAGGCAGTGCGGCAGAACAAAAGTCTCCCGAATTCCTCATCTGAAGGCAAATAGCTAGAAGTCGTTCACACACACAAACGCCCTCACCACCCCACACAGGTGTACATGCATGCACATGTACACACAGGCACACTCTCTCACACACACACAGACACACAGGCTGCACAATTCAAGCAAAAGGCTATTTCTGAAGTGCAAACGTAGCTCCCTTCTGATGACAGAGAAGGAGGAGGAAGTAGAACCATGCCCTTCATTACCTTGCACAGTGATTAGAGGAGACTGATAGTTAATTTTCACCCTGTCAGGGCCTCCAGTGAACATGTTGATAGCTTGAGAGGCGGAGATGGGAGGCTCTTAGAAATTGGGCTTAGGAATAAGGTGGGAAGATGTACCATGTGCCCCTCATTTTCCCCCAACATGCTCATACACTCTCCTCTTTCTCTTTCTCTCTTCCTTCCTCTCTCTCTCTCTCTCACACACACACACACAGACACACACACCCCAAAGTCATCCATGAATAGGCCCCATAGGAGCGTGGGCTCAAGAGAGTGAGTACTAAAGCAGATGGAAGAGGAACTAGTAGTTATCACGGTCCAATAGCCACTGTGCTGAACACATAGACACACCTTATAGTCCATCCCTTTGCCATTTTTCAAGGTAGGCATTATTATCTACCTTGGAGAAGCTGAGAAGCACAGTGGCTTCCCCAGTAAGTCACACAGCCCATAAGGGGAGAATTTAGGATTTGGAGAATCTCATGGAAGATGACATTGGGAGCTTGGGAACATGAGGAAGCTGGAAGTAACTGGATTCCTGGAAAATATCACTAGGAACTGAAAGAGTCCTAGATGGATACATCTCAGTGTTGAGTGTCACTGTGCGGACCCCATGAGGTACTTGAATTCTCCTGGAACTGACTCAGAGTCACTGCACACACCTTTGAATTCAAGCTGCTCCTACTCCCTGCCAAGGTGGCCATGTTCTGGGACCCCTGGTATTGGCAAGGACACTCTGTCAACTTGGGGAATGATGAAAGGACCAAGTCGTTCCCATTTCCTCTTTACAATCCAGTTTTGTCCCACTCTCTGCCTTTCCCTGATGCTGTAAAAATGATAAATGCAGATGTTTACTGGGGTTATGTGCCTAGCTCTGTGCTAGAGCCTGCGGAAGAAACCAAAGAAGTGGAAGACCCAGCCTTTGACCTTGTCACTGTGCAAGACTGAAGTGTGAGAATTCTATCAGCAGGCGCAGCCCTAGCACAGTAAGTCTGCAGGATCTCTGTGACTCCTGTGAAGAAGCCACACTTGCTGTGTTGTACAGGTTGAGAATATTGATTGAAAATTCAGTTTTGGTTTTGGAGAAGCCTGCCACTGCTAATGGTTTCCAGTCTCTCTCATGCATTCTCCTCAGACAAGATTCCCAAATTTGGTTAGGGCAAAGCTAACCCTGAACATTGAGTCTCCTATCCAGACGTTATCAGAAGTATCAAAACTTCCTGGTTGTGCAAATCGGGCTGAACATCCTATCATAAGAGACATTCTTTGGATATTTTGGCCATGCACCTTCCTGGCCCAGCTGGAATCAAGAAGTTCCTGAGACAGAACAAAAATGGAAATGAACTGAAAAAAATCAAGTTATCTCCCTTCTGGAAACCTCAGAACCTGGTTTAGTTTAAGAGCTTGCAAGGATCTCGCCTTGTTCTTATTTGGTCTCCATGTTTCACATTTCTCTAATGCTTTACACAGAAGGCTGCCAGAGTGAGATGTAGATATCCCTTCCTTCTGCCCCCAGCCCTAGCATTTCTTCCAAAGCCCCAAAGTCCGGTTCCTTCTACCCAAACAGGCACCGCCCTCCTTTGCAGTGGCCCTAGGAGGAAATGGATATACTATCTGGAATGCACAGCATTCTCCTCGGGATTACAGACCTTCAGTCAACCAACCGATTTATTTGGTTAATCCTTTGAGGGTAAAACTTAGACTAAGCATTTCCAGGGCAATCGTTTGAGGGCCAAAGTAAAAAAACCTTTCTAAGAATGAGAACTCTCCGCAGTGGAGTGGAGTGCCTTGTGATATAGGAAGTTCCCCGTCACGCAGTGCTCCAGTTAGGGTTAGGGTTAGGGTTAGGCTGCTGATTGAATAGATTTCTGCATTAGAGGGCAGGTGAGACCCGGGCATCTCTCCTTTTGTTGTAATTGATTCTCTGACTTTATAGTCCACGAACCCATTATTGGGTGTATCAGTTGTTTGCCGCTTCACTTTGAGTTGCTATTATTCCTTGGCACATCCATAATAGTTTGTGTCTCTATTAAAATACAAATCATAGTATGTCCTGTGTTATAACAATTTATGTATTCATTTGTGTATTCATTTGATCAAACAGAAATATATTGGAGGCCAGGCGTGGTGGCTCACGCCTGTAATCTTGGAACTTTGCAAGGCTGAGGCAGGCGAATTGCCTGAGGTTAGGAGCTCGAGACCAGCCCAAGCAAGAGCGAGACACGTCCCTACTAAAAATAGAAAAATTAGCTGAGCGTGATGGCATGCACCTGTAGTTCCAGCTACTTGGAGGCTGAGACAGGAGGATCACTTGAGCCCAGGAGTTTGAGGTTGCAGTGAGCTAAGATGACGCCCCTGCAACTCTAGCCGGGGAGACAGTGACACTCTGTCTCAAATACATACATATATATGTATATATTATATATATATATATATATAGGAGTCTTGCACTGAGAAATGTGAGGGAGAGGTTAAGGGGAAATCATACAGAGCTTTGCCCTCTTAACTTTTAGTCTTGGGAAACTTGAGTAAGTTACTCCTCTGGGAACCTCAGTGTCCTCCTGTAGAAAGTGGGAATGATAAGATCTACCTGATCAAGGTAGATAACACCTACCTGGTAGGGAGTGAGTTCGCAGAGAAAACACTCAGTGCCAGGTTTTTTTCACTTATTGGGTAGTATTAATACAAATGTTAATGCCCTGTCTTGTTCGTGTTAGACTCCCCTCCACACCCCAGAGCTGCCTGCAGTGAACCACACAGTATAGAAGCTCAGCCAACATTTGTTGAGTTAACTCTAATCAAGTCAGCCAATGTTTGCTGCATACTCAGAACTGCAGCAGGCACTTTGAGAAACTCCAGAGAAGTGCTGGTTCTTTTGCTGCCCTCCGAGAGCTTGCCGTATCATCAGAGGGGCGTGTCCAACTTAGAAATAGTAGCCGAAGACCCAAGAGTGTGAGATCTAGGGGAGTTTCCCTGAGAAAGAAACCACACTGCTATCAGCTTACTCAGCCAGCAGGGATGAGAGCCAGCATGGAGGATAGAAGAGTCCTTTGCCTATTTTCAGAAGGTCCTAGACAAATTTTAAAAATAACGTTTACCAAGTTCTTCCAGGCTCTGCACCAAATTCCTTGAATTCTACTAAAGCAACTACAAAAATAGGAATCAATGTTCTCACTTTACATACAGATTAGGGCACTGAGGCTCCGAAAGCAGAGTGACTTGTTTCATTGCTCACCCTGTAAGGGGAAGAACCAAGACGCAGGTCACTGTGTTCACCATAGAAACTCAGGTATGGGACCAGGCAGTTCAAACCTGCTGTAGTGACTGATGCATGAGAACAAACTGGAAGAGCTAGTGTCTTTTGTACCTTTTCATACATGGTATGCATTTAAGGAACACCAAGAAAAGGGGAGCATTCTCTCTCCAATACCCCAAATGCCAACCTGCTCTTTCTGTGCTGCTGCCTAAATCTCCAGCGTTTTGGCATCCATTTGATCATTTTCCTCTGCAGAATGTCTTCTACACTGTGTGCGTGGAAATAAGGGGAGAAACGTAGGAAGTGTCTTAAATTGCCAATCCCTGCCAGTGAAAAAAGATTTGTTAGATTTGGAGATGGATGCCTCTTTACAGTTGGGGTATGGGAGAAAAAGGAAGAAAGGCATGAAGAGGACAATAGGATGGAAGAGGAATCTTTGCTCAATTTACAGTTTTGTCACAAGCCATGTGCTGCACACAGGAAACCTTGAAATGCCAGTAAAAGAGAATCACGAGATGTGTGTGTTTTTGACGGCTGTCAAGAGACTAAATACCCACCGGGGTTCTCTGGATCCAAGGGTGAGAACTCTTTAAATGTGCACTTGAGACACAGTGTGTAGGGAGTGCTCAGATGGGGGCACCCAGAGGAGGGCAGGGAGATATTTCCCGTGGAAGTGATTATTGCTAAGCTTCAATGACTAGAAGGATAACCTGAGGGATAGGACAGGGGTGGATGGAAAAGCTTGAGAGAAAGAGAGAATGAAGGAGGGGGAAGGCATGTCCAAAAAAACGAAACAAAACAAGACCAAAGACCAATAAGAAATAAAGTGGAAGTCAAGAGAGATGAGCTAGGAAAGGTGGTCAGAGACATCCTGTAGATACTTGGAATTTCACTTTACCCTGAGGGCAATGAAGAGCCTGTCTGAGTTTTTACACAGGGGCTGCCATGGTCAGATGATCACTGAGAGAAGAGGACTGACATTAGCTGCACACCTCCTGTATGCCAGACCCTGCACTCGGAGTTTGAAGCAATTATCACACGCATATTTTTTTAGTTTAGTAAGTATGAAATGTCTGATTTCCTTAAGCACTAAGTTTGACAGTTGATATCGCTGACACTTCTTGGTTTATTTTGATTGTGAAGGTACATCCTCATTCTTTCAAATGCATGGTTTGGCTTGTGATTATCTTTCAAAAAATTTTTTAGAGCAATTTTTGTGAAACCCTGGATAAGTCAAAAATTTGTGTTACTTTTGAATATGAGTTCCTTCGTGGAACCAACGCTGTTCAGACTGTTCAAAATATCAGTGAAGTGTTTGGGAAGGATGTGGCTAATGAACACACAGTATGTCGATCGGTGGTGAACTTTCATTCTGGTGATTTTAATCTTGAAAATGAGCCAGGTGGGCGACCTAACACCAAGGTGGATAATGATGAGCTGAAAGCTGTAGTGGAAACAAATCCATCTCAACCCATGTGTGAATTAGCAGCAAGGTTTGACGTTACTATTTCAACAATATCGAACCATTTGAAACAAATTGGCATGGTAAAGAAGCTGGATAGACAGGCTCCACATGAATTAAATGAGTGCCGGCAGAGAAGCCGTCTGGAAGCTTGCCTTTCTTTGCTGTCACAACATAAAGGCAAACAATTTCTACCCTGTATTGTTACGTGTGATGAAAAATTGATTCTTTTTGGCAATTGCAAGCTTTCGGCACAATGGTTGGATCAAGATGAAGTACCAAAACACAGTCCAACACCAAATATTCATCAAAAAAGCTAATACAGATACAAGTAGACCTACCATTTGATCCAGCAATCCCATTATTGGGCATCTATAAAAGAACAAAAGACATTCTATAAAAAAGATATCTTCCCCCTAATGTTTATAGCAGCACAATTCACAATTGCAAAGATGTGGAAACAACAGTACATGAGTACCCATCAGTACATGAGCGGATTAATAAAATGTGGTATATGTATACATACCATGGAGTACTACTCAGCTATAAGAAACAATGGTGATATAGCATCTCTTGTATGTTCCTGGATAGAGCTGGAACCCATTCTACTAAGTGAAGTATCCCAAAATGAAAACATAAGCACCACATGTACTCACCATCAAATTGGTTTCACTGATCATCACCTAAAAGCACATTTAGAAATAACATTAATCGGGTTTTGGGCAGCTGTGGGGGGCGGGGGATGGGTGTATACATACATAATGAGTGTGATATGCACCGTCTAGGGGATGGACACACTTGAAACTCTGACTCGGAGCGGGAAGGGGAGCAAGGGCAATATACGTAACCTAAACTTTTATACCCCCACAAATGCTGAAATAAAAATTAAAGTTATTAAAAAAAAAAAAAAAAGCTAATGGTGTCTATTTGGTGGTCCAGTGCTGATATTAACCACTACAGCTTCATGAAATTTGGTCAATTGATTACAGCGGATGTCTACTGCAGTCAGTTAGATGAAATGATGAGAATGCTTATGATTAAGCAGCCGAAATTGGTCAATAGAGACAGGCCAATCCTCTTGCAGGACAACACTCCACCACATGTTGCACAAACAATGCTGCTCAAACTACAAAGGCTGGACTTGGAAACTCTCTGTCATCCACTGTATTCACCAGACCTTGCACCAACTGACTGCCACTTCTTCCAGGCTTTGCACCACTTCTTGCAAGGAAAAATACTCAATTCTCAACAAGCTGTGGAAAACGTCTTTTGCGATTTCATCACCACTCACTCTCCAGGCTTCATTGCTGCTGGCATAAGCAAGCTACTGTTAAGATGGCAAAATTGTGTCAATAGTTTAGGTGCATACTTAGATTAATTGTACTGCTTCTTGTTTGGGATATAATAAACTACACTTTTGATTCAACATCGGACATTTCATATTTAATGACGTAAATATTTCACAGCAACCCTACTGAGAAGTCTTACTCTCCCTCTCTGAAAATGAAGAAACCGGAGCTCAGGTTGCTGAACAGCCTTGCCAATGGCACTTTTTCTTCTATTTTCTATTCTTACACCAGGCTACTGGTCTCATATTCAAACAGCCTCACCTGAAAACGATGCATTGATAAGCAATCTCCCCAATGCTATTTAGATGACATTGTTTGCAAAGAGCAGGAGGAAATCTGTACCCAACACCTGGTGCTAAAGTCACTTCTGAGGGCTGTCTGTCCCTTCCCTGCCTGCCCTGCCTGCCTTCGCCTTCACCAAAGCATTCGACTCTTCTCATTCGTGAAATGGGACAGCTCTGCCGATGGTGGAAGGAGGAGAGGCAAAGGGAACACGCTGAAATGTTGGAGAAGATTCCAAGCAGTTTTCCCAAATACCCGAGGGATCTGCTTGCCCCTGGTGGTTTCTGAATAATTTTTCAAGAACACATGTGCAAGTCATCTAAGGAGACAGAACAGAAAGTACCATGGTCTATTTCATCCTGTCCCATTGATGTGGGGCACCCAAAAATCCATCCGGAAAAGTAAAATCAGAGCATGCGTCAAAAAGGAGCCCCCTGAACTGGTTGGTATAATCACCCCGAAACTTGTCATGGAGACCTCGGGCTGGGAGAGACTTTAAATCTACTGAACCTTATAGGATCCCAACAAAGGAATTTACCAGATTCTCCTCCTGGTCCTCTCTTCTCTCCATCTTTCACTCCTTCAGCCTTTCAATATTTATTCAAACCTACAAAACTCCAGACACTGTGATGAGTCCTGGGATGCAGTCTGAAAAACTTTGAGTGATGGGAGTTTTAAAGGAAATAAATGAGATGTTGGATCAAATCAATCTGGTTTCTAGGATCCACCACTTACTAGCTGTGCAACTTTGGGAAGTCAGTTCTCTTTGCCGCCGCTCAATTTTTTTTTATCTGTAAAATAGGAGCAGTAAGAGCTGTATGGCAGGTGCTTGTCACAGATGAGACAGTTGATCCAGAAATGTGGTTTTCCTTCTGGTAGCTACTGACAGATTTGTCAAGAAACACTTCTGTCTGCCTGTGACGTTTTGGCAACTGAGGAACAAATCCAATTAGGAACAACATGTGGATTTTTTTTAAGAGAGTAGTCCTTTGGGCACAGAAATCTAAGCTGAGAGAGACTCTGAGAGTCTCTTGGTCTTACTGTACTTAATTAAGATTGGACTTTGATTAAACAACTTCCCTGAACCTCTCATCTGTTATAAAATGATGCTTGCATTCAGACTCAAAACTGATGGAATCTTATGAGCCTACTTACTGTGTCCAAAGCATCGTTTTCAGCAATGGGTTGACATTGAGACAAACAATGCAACCACTACCCTCAAGCAGTATGTAGCGTCCCATGGAGGAAAGAAGACACCAAAATAGGTTCTTTTGATAAGAAAAGACAGATGTTGGCAAAGTGCTGTGATCCATGGACAAATGGAGTTAACGCAGAGGACTGTACTTTGGGGAGAAAGGGTGAGACTGAGTGAAGGGGGAGGTTATGTATGAAAATTTTTCTTTTCCATTGGGCATATAGGGGAAATTTTAAAAACTGCAGTGTGGCCACATTGTTTCACAGAGGAAGCATAAGCTTTATAGCCAGGAAGATCTGAATTCAGTCCTATTCCTTCTGAGCTGTGTGATGCCTGGCAAATGACTTCACTTTTCTGAGCCTCAGTTTTCCTCATCTTTATAATGGGCCTGCTGTCATATAATGGGGCTTGTCATCAGGGCCCAGTGAGCTTAGCCTGCATAAAGTGTACAGGACATGCCTGCCTCTTACTAGACATCCGCTCATGTCAGTTCACGTCCCAACGAAAGCACATTATCCCCAAGTAAATTGAGTCTGCAGGAGCAACAAAAGTTTGTAAGAGAGGAAAGCAATGAGAGCGTGGGTCTAGTATTTGTAGGCATACAGCAAACATGTACTGATTGATCAGAGAAAGTGCCACGTGGAACAGTGAGGGCCTCGTTTGAATAGCGAGCCCTCCTTTCTCACTTGCCAGTTACCTCTTGACTTGAAGCCCAGGAACAGGCAAGGCTTTGTGGTTTGGGGCTGCTTCTGCTGGTTCTCCATGGAGCTCAGGCATAACCCTGTCTACCTTTTCCCCAGCCCATCTAGGAAGATTTCTTAGACTTTGTCTCCCCTCTTCCTCCAAGCCCACCCACCTCCATGTCTTTGCCTTTATTCTCTGCGTCCTCTTAATTGTAGCTTCAGGGCCAGAAAGCTTCCTTCTATCCCTGCCATTGGCTCAGGCTCTTTTAAGACCATTTTCCATTATTGTCTTGCATTTTCTTTTCTTTCCGTTTTTCTTTTTTATTATTGTTTTCTTTTAAGTGGGGTCAGCAGCGTTCAGCCAGCATGGTCTTTGCTGTGTAATTTAGTTTCATGTTCTGTACCCAAGAAACATGTAAAAAATGTAAACAGCGCTCACTCTCTGGGGCTGTCATGCGCTTGGGAAGCAACAGCCAGTCAAGCTCGCTGAGCCCGTGCTTCGGCGGTATTGAATTCTGTCCCCAAAACCACATGCTCATTTCTCTAAGTCTAAAAGTAAACTTTCTCAAGCCAGGCCCAAAGGATGGGGTTTCGAGGGGAGTTGGGGTTTGGCTGTGCACGGGATTTTGTTTTTGTGTATGTGTTTATTTGTTTTTGTTTGTTTTTCAAGCCCCTTACTTCCCAGTCTCTGTCTCTCTCCATCTTTAATCAATTAGCCTTGATGTGTTATCTATAAAACAAGATCAGAAAGGGCCTCCTACCTCCTCTTCCACCCCAGCCTTGGGCTTCTCAAACCCTACCTGATTCTGGCAGCCAGATTCCAGCACAGGAGGTCCTGGATCCATTTGTGCATGTTCGTTTTCCAGGGAGAA